>NC_072440.2:77120909-77423939 GCF_028878055.3 Symphalangus syndactylus | reverse complement strand
TATTACACTTAATGGCATTTCCTAGAAGAGTCAAATTCCTAGGGAGAGAAGGTAGAGTGCCAGTGGCCAGGGGTTGGAGGGGAGATGAGAAGTTCATGTTAAATGGGTGTGGAGTTTGGGAAGATGGAGTTGTGGAGATGGACGACAGTGTCAGCTGCATAATGACATGAATGTACCGAATACCACAAAACAGCACACTCACAAATAGTTCAGATGAGACTGTTTATGTTACATGTATTTTACCACAGTAAAATCCTTAATCACCCCGATTTCACAGATGAGATTATTGAAGCCCAGAGGCAAGAAGCTTGCCCACATGCCCGCAGCTGTGACACAGCATTACTGATCAAACCCAAGCTTTTCTCCATCTCAAAATCTTAGCCCTGACCACTGAGTGAAAGGGCAGCTAGGAAGATGGTGAAAGAAACATGGGATTGTTTTCCTATCCTGTGCCATTAGCTGGGTCTGACACCAGTTGAGATGGCCAACCAAGTTTGCTGGAGATTTTAAGTCCAACAAGGTAACATTTATCACAGGGCTGTTCAGCAGCTCATGGCAAGAGGTCAACTTTTTGATCACACGGAGAATAGATGGTAGTTACCACCCAAGACAGCCCTGGACCACGTGAGTTCTGAGATATGCTGGCCGTCCATGGGGAGGTGGAATAGGTACCTGGGGAGGTGGAATAGGTACCCCGGGGAGGTGGGAGGGCTCCTCCATGAAGCCAGCCCCCTGCAAAGGGGGTTTCCCTCTAATGACACAGCCAGCGCTTCACAATTCCCCAGGGCCACCCTCTCAAACACTATATTCAGACCATAAAAATCAGATGAAAGAACGGAACCCCTTGCAAGCTCACGCATGGAAAGGCTCTGACTGGCCAGACATAGTGGCTCACGCCTGTAATCCCAGCACTTTGGGAGGCCGAGGCAGGCAGATCACCTGAGGTCAGGAGTTGGAGACCAGCCTGGCCAACATGGTGAAACCCTGTGTCTACTCAGAAAAGTTCGCCAGGCAGTGTTACACATTTGTAATCCTAGCTACTTAGGAGGCTAAGGCAGGAGAATTGCTTGAACCCAGGAAGCGGAGGTTGCAGTGAGCCAAGAGCATGCCATTGTACTGTAGCCTGGGCAACAGACTGTCTCAAAAAAAGAAAAAAAACAAGTAAAAACCACAAAACAAAACAGGCACCAAATGTGGCAAAAGAGTCAACGGCAAAAGGTGGGGGGTCTCCTACCAAGGCCCAGGCCCAGCTCTGCCCTACCTGGCTATAGGAGCTGAACCTTGTCTATCAACCTCTCTCAGCCTTAGTGTCTTCAATCTGGAAAATGACCTTCCTGCTGGTGATTGTATTAAATGAGTAAGATATATAGAGTGCTCAGTACACCGTTTGTCCTCAAGCAAGCATTCCTAAAGGTCTTCTCACATCTGCAAAAACAGTTGTTGTTCAATGCCTCACTCTTTCCCTAGGTCATTCTTCCACTTTCTCTGCTCTGACCCCGGTCCTGGTCCATGGCAAGATGCCTGGGGCACAACCCAAGGAGCCAGAAACGTCTCAGACAATGAAGGCACCAGTGAGACGAGCCTCTGGCCATCTTGTCTTATTTAAAACCCTCACAGTCCCATAAGGCAGGGATTCTCTACCCCCATTTTCCCCAACAGGCAAACTAAGCCTTGGAGAAGGCAAATTACATAGAAACCAAGAAACCCTAAAAGCAGCTGAAAGACTCAGGAATGACAGGCTCAAGCAGGTCCCTTCTCCTCGGAGGCCTGTTTGTCAGATGGGACCGACAGCATTACTCACCTCATGGGGTTGTCAGGTGGAACAAATGAGAGGATGGAGCATCAAGCATACAGAGTAAGTGCTCAATGGATGGTCAGCCCCATCCCCTTGGTGTGGAGACTGGATAGTCCCATTAAATCGTTCCACTGTGACAGGCAGAGGCCCACAAACTTACTTCAGGAACACCCTGTATTGCTAATGGTGATTATTTTTATTTATTGAGCACTTACTGTGTGCCAGGTCCTGGGCTACTAAGCCTTTCATGTTTACCCTTCAAAGCACTTACAAGACTTACAGCAACGCTGGAATGAACCTGAGGCCCAGAGAGGTGGTGAAACGTGCTCAAAGCCACACAGCACTGGAAGATAAACTTAAGTTCAAGGACAGCATGTTGCATGGGAGAGGGGGGAGATCAGGGGACCACTGTATCCCAGCCTCACCGCTGCCTCCCCAGGACACCTGACTCTCCCCCCAAGGTATCCTGGGCACACAGATGAACACCTCAACCAAGACATGCAGTTTCTAGGGGAAAAAAAACTGGTTTCTTCTAATTTTATGTTATGACGTGGACGTCCTTACTTCTCCATGAGCCACCCTCCTGCCGGGTCTGCCTGCTCCATTGCCAGCCCTTTCTCTCCTAAGGAACAGTGTTAATCCGTGTTCTTGCTCTTTATGGAACCAGGAGTTCTGGGAACAGCAAGGTGAGTCCTGTGTGCACGGGCTTTGAAATGTGTCATTCCCCCTGCAGGGACCTGACAAGCTATCACCCCGGGACACAAGCGCAGCCTGCAGCTCTGGGAAGCCACATCTTCTGCCTCACAAGCATCTGCATCATCACCGTGGGTGACAGAGGCACTGAGTGTGGTGAAACCCAGTCACCAGAGGTTGACAACCCTGGGTCCCTTGTGCCACCGTCCTCCAACGCCGGTGGGGCTGTCTGGGTGGCAGCAACTGTGCATGCCTTCAGCCCGGCCAGCTTTGCTTCCTCAGCTCCTGGAGAAACACTAAAAACCCACCCAGCTCAGCTTCTTGGCAGGCTGCACACTTGAGCACACCCCGGCATCACCCAGAGGGCTGTAGAGGGGAGGGGAGGGGAGGGGACCGGGTTGGTTTTATTCACCTCTGCCCGAACTTAATAGACACTCAGTTAAGTGAATCAATGAACTAATTAACGTTCACTTGCTGTTGGCTCCTCTCCCTCTCCCGGTGAAAAGGCATCATTATCCCACCGCCATCCACGCGATTTCCCTGACAGGCTGGCTGTGAAGACACCAGCTAGGCCCTAGGCTCTGCGCTGTAACAGCTGAGGGCAAAACTGACCTGTGTCTCGGTGATGGCTGCATGTGCCTCATGTCTGGCCCCTGAGCGGCTGCTCTGTGGATGAGCGTGACATGTTGGTCTTCCAAGCCTCTGCCTTGGGTAGACAACCCAGCTCAGGTGGCTACAGACCCTGAACTGGGACTGGAACCAGGGGATGGGGGTTTATCTGGATCTCAAAAGCCTCCTTGGGGTAGGGTGCAGTGGCTCACATCTGTAATCCCAGCACTTTAGGAGGCCAAGGCAGGAGGATTGCTTGAGCCCAGGAGTTCAAGACCAGCCTGGACAACATACACACCATCTCTACAAAATACTAAGAGTAAATAAACAGCTGGGTGTGGTGGTACATGCCTGTAGTCTCAGCTACTTGTGAGGCTGAGTTACGAGGATTACCTGGGCCCTGGGAGGTTGAGGCTGCAGTGAACCATCATCACGCCACTGTAGTCCAGCTTGTGTAACAGAGCAAGACTATCTTTTAAAAAAAAAAAAAAAAAAAAAAAAAAAAAAAAAGCCAGCCAGCCTCCTTGGATCATGAGACCTCAGCTTGCCCTCATATCCCCTGAAGAGCGTCCCATAGACTGTGCCCCCAAAGACAAGTGTTCATAGTAGCAGAAATCTAGGACGCCCCTACATCCCGTGCCAGGGGAGTCCTGTGTCCTTTGAAGACAGGCTTTCCCTAAATGTCCCTCCTGTGGTTACTTAACTCTGATGAGGAAGAGCAAAAGCAACATCCCCATCCACCCAAGGCTACAAATGTTCTGAGGCTGAGTATCGTAACTCCCCCGCCCCGCCGAGCCTCACTCTGTCACCCAGACTGGAGTGCAGTGTAGCAATCTCGCCTCACAGCTACCTCCACCTCCCAGGTTCAAGCAATTCTCCTGTTTCAGCGCGAGTAGCCATCACAGCTTTTTCGTTCTTTGAAAACCAGAACCGTTTCCCTGTTCTGCATGAAATGGTTAGGTGAATTCGAGTCGGTTGCTCCATCAAGATAAATGAATGCATGGAAAATAATTTTGATTTCTCTCTGCAGTACAACTGTAATGTATGGAGAAAAAAAAAAATAAGACTGAGCCTCGCTCCATCACCCAGGCAGGCTGGAGCGCAGTGGCACGATCTCAGCTCACTGCAACCTCTCCCTCCCCGGTTCAAGCAATTCTTGTGCTTCAGCCTCCCGATTACAGGCACGTGCCATCACGCCTGGCTAATTTTTGTGTTTTTAGTAGAGACGGGGTTTTGCCATGTTGGCCAGTCTGGTCTTGAACTTCTTACCTCTAGTGATCCATCCACCTCGGCCTCCCGAAGTGCTGGGATTACAGGTGTGAGTCACCACGCCCAGCCTTATCTGCCTTTTCTGACTGTTGTTACCGTAGCTTGCATTTGTTCCTGTTTGAAGGATCACAAAGGCTGCTGTACTTCCGTCTCTCCCTCCATTTGGAAACCTCTCAAGGTGAAGGGCTCAAGGCTCGGTGTTTGGCCCCTTCTCTGTCTACATCCTTTCCCAGTTTTATCTGCTGCTTTCAACACTGTCCATACACTCGCGACTCTCCCATGTAGGTATCTCGTAGGCATCTCAGATGTAACACGGCTCAAGCAGAAACCCTGAGGCCTCCCCCACCCTGCTCCTTCAGTCTTTCGTGATGGTACAGGCGCCTCCACCCAGCATTTCAAGCTCACACCTGAGTCTTCTGCCTTCACCCACTTCCCACGATACCCAACACATCAGCAAGTCCCATCTGCTCTACATCCAATACCTGTCATGTGTTGATCAATGTCCCCATAAAGTCCAAGTCCTCCTAGAACTTCAGAATTTGACCTTATTTGGAAATAGGGTCTTTGTAGATGTAGTTAGTTACATTAAGGTCAAGTCATACTAAATTAGAGTGGGTCCTCCCATCTAACGCCCAGAGCCCTTCTAAGAAGGGAGAACACGGAAATAGAGATGACCAAGGCTCGCTAAAGAGGAGACAGAGCCTGGAGCCACACAGCCTCACACTGTGAAATGCCCAGGAGTGGCAAAAACCACAGGAAGCCCAGAAAGGGGTCTTCAGAGAAAGGAGGGCCCTGCCCACACCACGATTACAGCCTTCTCTCCTCCGGAATTCCTGGGTAACAAACTTCCACTAAGCCACCAAGTCCATGGGTCATGTGTTACAACAGCCCCAAAAAGAAACTAACTTGGCCAGGCATGGTAGCTCACACCTGTAATCCCAGCACATTGGCAGGCTCAGGCAGGTGGATCACCTGAGGTCAGGAGTTAGGAGACCGGCCTGTCCAATACGGTGAAACCCCATCTCTACTACAAAAACAAATTAGCCAGGCGTGGTGGACACCTGTAATGTCAGCTACTTGGGAAGCACAGGTGACAGAATTGGTTGACCCTGGGAGGTGGAGCTTGCAGTGAGCTGAGACTGCGCCACTGCACTCCAGCCTGGGTGACAGAGTGAGACTATCACAAGGAAAAAAAAAACCAACACGTTTCTCCACCCACACCCATCTACATCACTCCATCTCTACTGCCATACCCTCTTCCAGGTCACCATGAGCATCTGTTGAGACACGCCAAAAGCCTTCTGCTGATCTCTGCCCTATCTCCCCCACAACCCGTATCTCCCCATAAGCCACGTATTTTATAGGCACACATATGCCTCCACACGATGTAAATATAACACGCAAACACATAAGCGCTATATACGTACACATGTATATGCACTTGTGTATATTTGTGTATATATTAAGACAGGGTGTCACTCCTGCTACCCAGCCTGGAGTGCAATGGTGCTATCAAATGCCAGGCTCAAGCAATCCTCCCCCATCTCAGCCTCCTGAGTAGCTGGGATTACAGCCACGCACCACCATGCCAGACTATTTTTTTGTATTTTTAGTGCAGTTGGGGTTTTGCCATGTTGCCCAGACTGGTCTCGAACTCCTGGGCTCACACAGTCCTCCCACTTCTGCCTCTCAAAGTGCTGGGATTACAGGCATGAACCAACGTGCCCACCCCGTAAGCTGTATTTTAAATAAGGGTAGACATATATGTCCTATGTAACATATGCTTGTGACTTCCTCACAAAATACAGAATCCTCCACCCTATAATGTTCCCTCCCGCCCCTCTCCAGCTAATTCCCACCCTGAACTCAGCAGGTGGCTGCTTTCTCATTTCTGTCACCATGGAGGAGTTGGCCTATTCCCAGATGTCATGTAAATCACATCGCATAGTGTGCAAACAGTGCCGTCTGGCTTTTCTTACTCAGCATAATCTTTGAGATTCGTCCATAGTGTTGTATGTATCAATAATCCATTCTGTTATCACGGAGTTATTCCACTGTAGCCAGTGATGTTTGTAAAATAGGATCAGAGGCTGGGGGCAGTGGCTCACACCTGTAATCCCAGCCCTTTGGGAGGCCGAGGCAGGTGGATCACTTGAGGTGGTCAGCAGTTTGAGACCAGCCTGACCAACATGGTGAAACTCTGTCTCTACTAAAAATACAACAACTAGCCGGATGTGGTGGCACACACCTGTAGTCCCAGCTCCTCCGGAGGCTGGGGCACAAGAATCTCTTGAACCTGGGACATGGAGGTTGCAGTGAGCCAAGATGGTGCCATTACACTCCAGCCTGAGCAACCGAGCAAGACTCCCTCTCAAACAAAAAATAGAATCAGGTCATTCCCTGTGCTGAAAACTCACCCAAAACTGCCTGCAGGCTTAGACTGAAACATTACACCCTCGCTGCACCCCACTGGTGTTAGGTGGCCCTGATTCCTGCCCACGACGACCATCTCCCACTCCCCACACCCAGCATGTCCCAGGCTCAAAGTGACGCTGACCTAAAACACCTGTGCCTATCGAATCCTCCTCACCCTCTGTTCAACTCGTTGCAGGGAGGTTTTCCCTGGCCATTCTGTCTGAAGCCACCACACACACTGCTGTATTCCAGAGAGCAAAGTGGGAGTTAGTGAGGACTTCACCTTACTCTCTGCTGCCCTTCTCAGCTCCTAGAATAACTTCCTGGCAGAGCAGTTCACCCTCAAATATTTGAGTGAATGATCCGCAGAAAGCTTCAAACATAGGTTATGCCTTTTGTATGATTCATGAGTGCCATTTGTTGATACCCCTGGTTTTCTTCTAAGCACCCTGTGAGGTTAGAAGTAGTCAGGCATCCTGGTTTGGCCAATGACATTTGAAAGCAAGTGATCTATGTCCATTACAGATGGGAGCTCAGAAGGCTGGTGTGGGATCCACCTTCTTCCCTTCCCTCTGCTGTGGATGATGACCACCAGAAGCTCATGTGGAAAGACCCTCCACCAGTCTCCTCCCAGGGGAGCCACAATGCCCAAACCCCCCAGCTGGCCTTTATTGAATGGATAACTCAAGCAAGGAACAAATTTATTGTGTGAAGACAGTGCCCTTTGGGGATGTTAGTTACTGCAGCATAACTTACAGTATCCTAACTCAGTTTTTTCACATACACCCTCCACATTCCCCTCTTGCCTCTTTTTCTGGAGGGTGATAGTCTCTCACTGTCACCCAGACCGCAGTGCAGTGATGCAATCTCAGTTCACTACAGCCTTCACCCTCCTGGGTTGAAGCTATTCTCATGCCTCAGCCTCTGGAGTAGATGAAGCTGCAGGTGCAGGCCACCACACTCAGATAGTTTTGTATGCCTGAGTATTTTAGTAGAGACAAGGTTTCACACCATGTTGGCCAGGTGGGTCTTGAACTCCTGAGCTCAGGCAATCCACCAATCCACCTGCCTTGGCCTCCCAAAGTGCTAGGATTACAGACATGAGCAACCACGCCCGGCTTCAGCCTTCTGCTTTTAACTAGAGACCATAACTTATTGATCCCCAAATTCACACCTACAATCCCTGTTCTCCACAACTGCTGACCTGTATTTTCATTGCTGGCCTGACACTGCTGCCTGGCATCTTCATCAACCTCTGCAAGTTTATTTGCAAATAGAGCTCCTGGTCCTGCTCTCAAACTTGTTCCACCCTCCAATCTTCCCCTCCCAGAGGTTCCTGAGTAACTGCAGTGAGTAGGAAAGAAACTGGAGTTGGCTTTCACTCCTTCCTTTCACACCTCACACCCCCAATTTGTCAGCAATTCCTATCAAAATACATGCAGATCCGGCCACCTGTGGTGGCTCATGCCTGTAATCCCGGAGTTTGAGAGTCCCAGACGGGAGGACCATATGAGGCCTGGAGTTCGAGACCAGCCTGAGCAATAGAGCAAGACCACATCCCTGCAGAAAGGTTTTAAAAATTACATTAGCCAGGCATGGTGGCCTGAGCCTGCACTCCTATCTACCTGGGAGGCTGAAGCAAGAGGACTGCTTGAGCCCAGGAGATCAAGGCTGCAATGAGCTACGATCATGCCACTGTACTCCAGGCCTGTGTGACACAGTGGGTCCCTGTCTTGAACAAAACAAGGTGGGGCACAGTAGCTCATGAGTGTAATCCTAGCACTTTGGGAGGCCGGGGAAGGCAGATCACATCTGAGGTCAGGAGTTCAAGACCAGCCTGATCATTTGGGAGGCCAGGGCAGGCAGATCACATCTGAAGTCAGGAGTTCAAGACCAGCCTGGCCAACATATAGTGAAACGCCATCTCTACTTAAAAAATGTATGTATACAGACACACAATTAGCTGGGCATGGTGACACATGCCTG
This sequence comes from Symphalangus syndactylus, assembly GCF_028878055.3. Classification (NCBI taxonomy): domain Eukaryota; kingdom Metazoa; phylum Chordata; class Mammalia; order Primates; family Hylobatidae; genus Symphalangus; species Symphalangus syndactylus. The sequence goes on along the minus strand of NC_072440.2, from coordinate 77,415,172 downwards.
TAGTCCCATCTACTTGGGAAGCTGAGGCAGGAGAATTGCTTGAACCTGAGAGGTAGACATTGTAGTGAGCCAAGATCACACCATTTCACTTCAGCCTGGGTGACATACCAAGACTCCATCTCTCAAAATAAATCTTGGGACCCCAAACTCAAAGGAAAAAGTTAAGCTGGGAAGTGGGTCACACAAACCTGTCTCCCCCTTTTGGTTCCTAAGTAAGATGGTGACAAGATTAAGAGCTACAAGCCTCTTCCATATTTTACCCATAAAGAAATTGTGAGCTCCAAGATCCTTAATCCTAAGGTCCTCGTGTTAAAATGTCACCATGGCAATGTAAATTGATAGCTTATCTTTAGAGGTGCAGTCACCCAGGGCCCACCAGGCACAAATGGGTATCTGATTTTTCTCTGCCCCATTTTGTCTATTATGTAAACACATAGATTCCCTGTATTTTTCCTCCACCCCAATTATCTGTCTTCTTATGTAAAAAAAAATGCAGATTCACTGAGCCAAAGGCACAGATGACTTTTTCCCTTCCCTGCTCTTCCATGAAAATTGTGTGCTTCTCAATATCGTAAATTTGGAGCCTTCAAAATCATCTTCAGAGGAAGGCATAGATTTGTCTCGTGGGCACACATCCTCATCTTTGGCACATAAACGTCCTAAAATGATTGAGACCTGTCTCATTTTTCTCTATTGACAGCCCAATTGGTGTTTTAGAGTGAGCCGAACCTGCCGGGATTCCTGTGATTATGTTACCTTCTGTGGAAGCAAAAGGGATTTTGCAGATGTAATTAAGGTTACTAATCAGTTGATTTTGAGCTAATCCAAAAGGGTATTATCTGCGGGGCCTGGCCTAATTGCCTGAGCCCTTTAAATCTCAGTCAAGAGCTCAGAGATAGAAGTGGCCAAAATCTCAAAGTGTGGGAAGGATTTAAAGTGCCATTGCTGGTTGAGCAGATGGAGGGGGCTCTATGGAAAGGAACATGGGTAGCATTAAGGTGCTAATGGCATCTCTGTGCCCAATGCGAGTGCACCCTTCTCGGTTCCCCTAGGTCACGGGGCAGCCGGGGCAGAAGGGCTTGTTAATTATTTTCAGTTTGTTGTGAACGTCATAACCCTTCATCCTTAAATATTGCCCATACTTGACCTACACAAGAGAATGTCATGTGATGCAGCCTAATATCTCAGAGGATGCAGCATTCAAGGTTCTATCTTGGAAGCAGAGACTTGGCCCTCACCAGATGCTGAACCTGCTGAGCACCTTGATCTTCCACTTCACCTTCATCAGAACTCAGGAATTCTCTCGGGAGCCAAGATGGCCGAATAGGAACAGCTCCAGTCTCCAGCTCCCAGCCTGAGCAACACAGAAAATGGGTGATTTCTGCATTTCTGCTTGAGGTACCGGTTTCATCTCACTAGGGAGTGCCAAACAGTGGGTGCAGGACAGTCGGTGAAGTGCACTGTGCAGGAGCCGAAGCAGGGCGAGGCATTGCCTCACTCGGGAAGTTCAAGGGGTCAGGGAGTTCCCTTTCCTAGTCAAAGAAAGGCATAACAGACGGCACCTGGAAAATTGGGTCAGTCCCACCCTAATACTGCACTTTTCCAATGGGCCTGGAAAACAGCACACTAGGAGACTGTGTCCCACGCCTGGCTCAGAGGGTCCTATGCGCACGGAGTCTCACTGATTGCTAGCACAGCAGTCTGATATCAAGCTGCAAGGCAGCAGTGAGGCTGGGGGAGGGGCACCCACCATCGCCCAGGCTTGCTTAGGTAAACAAAGCAGCCGGGAAGCTCGAACTGGGTGGAGCCCACCACAGCTCAAGGAGGCCTGCCTGCCTCTGTAGGCTCCACCTCTGGGGGCAGGGCACAGACAAACAAAAAGTCAGCAGGAACCTCCACAGACTTAAATATCCCTGTCTGACTGACAGCTTTGAAGAGAGCAGTGGTTCTCCCAGCACGCAGCTGGAAATCTGAGAATGGACAGACTGCCTCCTAAAGTGGGTCCCTCACCCCTGAGCAGCCTAACTGGGAGGCACTCCCCCAATAGGGACAGACTGACACCTCACTCGGCAGGGTACTCCTCTGAGACAAAACTTCCACAGGAACTATCTGACAGCTGAATTTGTGGTCTCACAAAAATCCACTGTACTGCAGCCACTGCTGCTGACACCCAGCCAAACAGGGTCTGGAGTGGACCTCTGGTAAACTCCAACAGACCTGCAGCTGAGGGTCCTGTCTGGTAGAAGGAAAACTAACAAACAGAAAGGACATCCACACCAAAAACCCATCAGTACAACACCATCATCAAAGACAAAAAGTACATAAAACCACAAAGATGGGGAAAAAACAGAGCAGAAAAACTGGAAACTCTAAAAAACAGAGTACCTCTCCTCCTCCAAAGGAACACAGTTCCTCACCAGCAACGGAACAAAGCTGGATGAAGGATGACTTTGACGAGTTGAGAGAAGGGGGCTTCAGACCATCAAACTACTGTGAGCTACAAGAGGAAATTCAAAACAATAGCAAAAAAGTTAAAAACTTTGAAAAAAAAATTAGAAGAATGGATAACTAGAATAACCAATGGAGAGAAGGGCTTCAAGGAGATGATGGAGCTGAAAGCCAAGTTTCAAGAACTACATGAAGATTGCAGAAGCCTCAGTAGCAGATGCGATCAACTGGAAGAAAGGGTATCACTGATGGAAGATGAAATGAGTGAAATGAAGCGAGAAAGGAAGTTTAGAGAAAAAAGAATAAAAAGAAATGAACAAAACCTCCAAGAAATTTGGGACTATGTGAAAAGACCAAACCTACGTCTGATTGGTGTACCTGAAAATGATGGGGAGAATGGAACCAAATTGGAAAACACTCTGCAACATATTATCCAGGAGAACTTCCCTAATCTAGCAAGGCAGGCCAACATTCAGATTCAGAAAATACAGAGAACGCCACAAAGATACTCCTCGAGAAGAGCAACTCCAAGACACATAATTGTCAGACTCACCAAAGTTGAAATGAAGGAAAAAATGTTAAGGGCAGCCAGAAAGAAAAGTCGGGTTACCCACAAAGGGAAGCCCATCAGACTAACAGCTGATCTCTCAGCAGAAACTCTACAAGCCAGAATAGAGTGGGGGCCAATATTCAACATTCTTAAAGAATTTAACCCAGAATTTCATATCCAGCCAAACTAAGCTTCATAAGTGAAGGAGAAATAAAATACTTTACAGACAAGCAAACACTGAGTGATTTTTGTCACCACCAGGCCTGCCCTAAAAGAGCTCCTGAAGGAAGCACTAAACATGGAAAGGAACAACCAGTACCAGCCACTGCAAAAACATGCCAAATTGTAAAGACCATCGAGGCTAGGAAGAAACTGCAGCAACTAACGAGCAAAATAACCAACTAACATCATAATGACAGGATCAGATTCACACATAACAATATTAACATTAAATGTAAATAGGCTAAATACTCCAATTAAAAGACACAGACTGGCAAACTGGATAAGGAGTCAGGACCCATCAGTGTGCTGTATTCAGGAAACCCATCTCACGTGCAGAGACACACACTCAAAATAAAGGGATGGAGGAAGATCTATCAAGCAAATGGAAAACAAAAAGAGGCAGGGGTTGCAATTCTAGTCTCTGATAAAATAGACTTTAAACCAACAAAGATCAAAAGAGACAAAGAAGGCCATTACATAATGGTAAAGGGATCAATTTAACAAGAAGAGCTAACTATCCTAAATATATATGCACCCAACACAGGAGCACCCAGATTCATAAAGCAAGTCCTCAGTGACCTACAAAGGGACTTAAACTCCCACACAATAATAATGGGAGATTTTAACACCCCACTGTCAACATTAGACAGATCAACGAGACAGAAAGTTAACAAGGATATCCAGGAATTGAACCCAGCTCTGCAAAAAGTGGACCTAATAGACATCTACAGAACTCTCCACCCCAAATCAACAGAATATACATTTTTTTTCAGCACCACACCACACCTATTCCAAAATTGACCACATAGTTGGAAGTAAAGCTCTCCTCAGCAAATGTAAAAGAATAGAAATTATAACAAACTGTCTTTCAGACCACAGTACAATCAAACTAGAACTCAGGATTAAGAAACTCACTCAAAACCACTCAACTACTACATGGAAACTGAACAACCTGCTCCTAAATGACTATTGGGTACATAATGAAATGAAGGCAGAAATAAAGATGTTCTTTGAAACCAACGAGAACAAAGACACAACATACCAGAATCTCTGGGACACGTTCAAAGCAGTGTGTAGAAGGAAATTTATAGCACTAAATGCCCACAAGAGAAAGCAGGAAAGATCCAAAATTGACACCCTAACATCACAATTAAAAGAACTAGAAAAGCAAGAGCAAACACATTCAAAAGCTAGCAGAAGGCTAGAAATAACTAAAATCAGAGCAGAACTGAAGGAAAGAGAGACACAAAAAACCCTTCAAAAAATTAATGAATCCAGGAGCTGGTGTTTTGAAAAGATCAACAAAATTGATAGACAGCTAGCAAGACTAATGAAGAGAAGAATCAAACAGATGCAATAAAAAATGAAAAAGGGGGTATCACCACCAATCCCACAGAAATACAATCTACCATCAGAGAATACTACAAACACCTCTATGCAAATAAACTAGAAGAAATGGATAAATTGTAGCATCTCTCTCTGAACACAGTGAAGACAGGCTCTCTGCTTTTAAGAGCTTATGGGATTCAGGCCAAGGCAGCCAGATCACCTGAGGTCAGGAGCTCCACCAGCCTGGTCAACATGGCAAAACACCATCTCTACTAAAAATACAAAAACTAGCCTGGCATGGTGGTGTGCACCTGTAATCCCAGCTACTCAGGAGGCTGAGGCAGAAGAATCGCTTGAACGTGGGAGGCAGAGGTTGCAATGACCCAAGATCATGCCACTGCACTCCAGCCTTAATGACAGAGCAAGCCTCAAACTTATGTGATTATATTGGACGCACCTGGGTAATTCAGACTACTCTCCCCCATCTCAGTTGCCTTAATCACAGCTGCTAAGTCTCTTCTGTCCTACAAGGTAACACCCGTAGGTTCCAAGGATTATGAGGTAGATGACTTTAAAGGGCTTTGGCAGCACCCAAGGTGCAGGGAGAGCTGCTCAGCCCTGGCTGCCTTCCAGGTGGAGGGAGGTGCATGGTGAGCAGTGTCAGGGACTGGGAGCCACTGGACTCAGTGGGGCTTAGGCTCAAGGGCGCCTTCCATAAAAGCCCACTCTGCTGCTGTGGGGTTGGCTGGAGCACAAACAAAAAGGCAAGCAGCACCGACAGGAGGCTCCTGCAACATCCATGCAGGCGGTTCCGGAAGCCCAGCCCAGTGCTCCCATGGAGGAAGGGAGGCCCCGATGCACTGATTCGAGGGGTGCCCACAGTGGCTGCCCTCTCAGACTCAGGGTACAGGCAGGATGAAAGAGGTATGTGGGTGGCACATCCCTTCTACCACGTCCTCCCATAAACAGACTCCAAAAACTGCTGACACTCCTTTAAGTTCCTCCTCTGTTCCCAGAGGAACATTTGACATGGAACAGGTCCTCATTTACCATCTGCTGCTGAGAGAGGCACTGAGAGATGCCCCAGCAGAGGAAGACGCATGTTAATGAGGGAGCTGGAAGGAAATGCAAGAAAGTGACCACCATCTGCTCCAGGGCTTTGGGGAAACGGAGGGACTAGGACAGATTAGACTCGGTGACCCCAATTTAGTCTGAAGTGCAGCCATCTCAAGGTCTGGGCTGCAGGGACCCAGGTGTCCTTGGTGACGCCCTTAGCAGGCAGATACCATTTCCATGGTACCACCTAGAAAGGGGCTCGGTCTTCTCAATGAGAACAGGGTCACCTGTTGTAGTCAGCACTGGGGGTCTGTGGGAGGGGTTCTCCAGGCAGAGGCACAGTCACAGGACAGTAAGTTGGCCAGAACAGGGAGTTTGGGTAGGGAGGAGGAACTGAGGGAGGTAGGCTGGCACCAGGACAGATGCATCTAAAGCAGGGTCCCTCATGTTGTTCTAAGAGTGAACACAATTTCTAGGCAAAGTTGGGAGTGAAGGTGAAGTGAGAGGTCATATAACCCCCAAATGCTGTTCAAATCAAGAATTTCTAAATCGAAAATAATTCAAGTCAGTTTTTATAGTGATGGTATGAGGGTAGAAGGGTGGGTCCTGTTATTATTTCACCTTGGGAGAGGAGCCAAGATGGCCAAATAGGAACAGCTCCAGTCTACAGCTCCCAGCATGAGCAACACAGAAGACAGGTGATTTCTGCATTTCCAACTGAGGTACCAGGTTCATCTCACTGAGTAGTGTCAGACAGTGGCTGCAGGACAGTGAGCAAGAGCAGAAGCAGGGCAAGGCATTGCCTCACCTGGTAAGCACAAGGTTTCAGGGAATTCCCTTTCCTAGCCAAGCAAAGCTGTGACAGAAGGCACCTGGAAAATTGGATCACTCCCACCCTAATACTGCACTTTTCCAACAGTCTTAGTAAATGGCACACCAGGAGATTATATTCCACTCCTGGCTTGGAGGGTCCTATGCCCATGGAACCTTGGCTCATTGCTAGCACAGCAGTCAGATCAAACTGCAGGGCAGCAGCAAGGCTGGGGGAGGGACATCTGTCATGTCCCCAAGGCTTGAGTAGGTAAACAAAGCAGCCAAGAAGCTTGAACTGGGTGGAGCCCACTGCAGCTCAAGGAGGCCCGCCTGCCTCTGTAGACTCCACTTCTGGGGGCAGGGCATAGCCAAACAAAAGGCAGCAGAAACCTCTGCAGACTTAAAATGTTCCTGTCTGACAGCTTTGAAGAGAGTTGAGGTTCTCCCAGCACACAGCTGGAGATCTGAGAACAGACAGACTGTCTCAAGTGGGTCCCAGACCCCTGAGTAGCCTAACTGGGAGGCACCCCCCAGCAGGGGCAGACTGACACCTCACACAGCCAGGTACTCGTGAGACAAAACTTCCAGAGGAATGCTCAGGCACCAACATTTTCTATTCACCAATATCCACTGTTCTGCAGCCTCCACTGCTGATATCCAGGGAAAACAGAGTCTGGAGTGGACCTCCAGCAAACTCAACAGACCTGAAGCTGAGGATCCTGACTGTTAGCAGGAAAACAGAAAGGACATCCACACTAAAGCCCCATCTGTATGTCACCATCAAAGACCAAAGGTAGATAAAACCACAAGGATGGGGGAAAAGTAGAGCAGAAAAACAAATCTAAGAATCAGGCCGGGCGCTGTGGCTCACGCTTGTAATCTCAGCACTTTGGGAGGCCGAGGCAGGTGGATCACGAGATCAGGAGATCGAGACCACAGTGAAACCCTGTCTCTACTAAATGTACAAAAAAAATAAGCCGGGCATGGTGGTGGGCGCCTGTAGTCCCAGCTACTCGGAGAGGCTGAGGCAGGAGAATGGCATGAACCCAGGAGGCGGAGCTTGCAGTGAGCCGAGATTGCACCACTGCACTCCAGCCTGGGCAACAGAGCAAGACCCCGTCTCAAAAAAAAAAAAAAAAAAAAAAAAAAAAGAATCAGAGTGCCTCTCCTCCTCCAAAGGAACACAGCTCCTTCCTCACCAGCAATGGAAAAAAGCTGGACAGAGAATGACTGACAAGTTGAGAGAAGGCTTCAGACAAACTACTCCGAGCTAAAGGAGGAAGTTCGAACCCATGCCAAAGTTAAAAACCTTGAAAAAAAAATTAGAGGAATGGCTAGAGTAACCAATGCAGAAGTCCTTAAAGGACCTGATGGAGATGAAAACCGTGGCACAAGAACTACACAACAAATGCACAAGCCTCAGTAACCAATTCGATCAACTGCAAGAAAGGGTATCAGTGATGGAAGATCAAATCAATGAAATGAAACAAGTTTAGAGAAGAAAATGGACTATGTGAAAAGACCAAATCTACATCTGACTGGGGTACCTGAAAGTGACGGGGAGAATGGAACCAAGTTGGAAAACACTCTTCAGGATATTATCCAGAACTTCCCCAACCTAGCAAGGCAGGCCAATATTCAAATTCAGGAAGTAGAATGCCATAAAGATACTCCTTCAGAAGAGCAACTGCAAGACACATAATTGTCAGATTCACCAAAGTTGAAATGAACGAAAAAATCTTAAGGGCAGCCAGAGAAAATCAGGTTACCCACAAAGGGAAGCCCATCAGACTAACAGCTGATCTCTCGGCAGAAACTCTACAAGCCAGAAGACAGTGGGGGCCAATATTCAACATTCTTAAAGATTTTTCAACCCAGAATTTCATATCCAGCCAAACTAAGCTTCATTAGTGAAGGAGAAATAAAATACAGATGAGCAAATGCTGAGAGATTTTGTCACCACCAGGCCTGCTCTAAAAGAGCTCCTGAAGGAAGCACTAAACATGGAAAGGAACAACTGGTACCAGCCACTGTAAAAACATGCCAAATTATAAAGACCATCAAGGCTAGGAAGAAACTGCATCAAATAACGAGCAAAATAACCAGCTGACATCATAATGACAGGATCAAATTCACACACAACAATATTAACTTTAAATGTAAATGGGCTTAATGCTCCAATTGAAAGACACAGACTGGCAAATTGGATAAGGGGTCAAGACCCATCAATGTGCTGTATTCAGGAAACCCATCTCACGTGCAGACACAAACACATAGGCTCCAAATAAAGGGATGGAGAAAGATCTAAAAAGCAAATGGAAAACAAACAAAGGTAGAGGTTGCAATCCTAGCCTCTGATAAAACAGACATTAAACCAAAGATCGAGAGAGAAAGGCAGCGATTACATAATGGTAAAGGGATCAATTCAACAAGAGCTAACTATCCTAAATATATAGGCACTCAATAAGGCAACACCCAGATTCATAAAACAAGGCCTTAGGGACCTACAAAGAGACTTAGACTCCCACACAGTAATAGGAGACTAACACCCCACTGTCAACATTAGATCAACGAGACAAAGAAGGATATCCAGTAACTGAACTCAGCTCTGCACCAAACAGACCTAATAGACACCTACAGAATTCTCCACCCCAAATCAACAGAATAGACATTCTTTTCAGCACACCACACCTATTTCAAAATTGACCACATAGTTGCAAGTAAAGCTCTCCTCAGCAAACGTAAAAGAACAGAAATTATAACAAACTGTCTCTCAGACCACAATGCCATCAAACTAGAACTCAGGATTAAGAAACTCACTCAAAACCACTCAACTACATGGAAACTGAACAACCTGCTCCTGAATGACCTACTGGGTACATAACGAAATAAAGGCAGAAGTAAAGCTCTTTGAAAGCAATAAGAACAGAGACACGACATACCAGAATCTCTGTGACACATTCAAAGCAGTGTGTAGAGGGAAATTTATAGCAGTAAATGCCCACAAGAGAAAGCAGGAAAGATCTGAAATTGACACCGTAACATCACAAGAGAACTACAGCAGCAAGAGCAAACACATTCAAAAGCTAGCAGAAGGCAAGAAATAACTAAGATCAAAAGAGAACTGAAGGAAAGAGACAAAAAACCCTTCAAAAAAACAAAAATGAATCCAGGAGCTGGATTTTTGAAAAGATCAAAACTGATAGACCACTAGCAAGACTAATAAAGACTCAAATTGACTCAATAAAAAAATGATAAAGGGGATATCACCACTGATCCCACAGAAATATAAACTACCACCGAATACTATAAACACCTCTATGCAAATAAACTAGAAAATCTAGAAGAAATGGATAAAAAAATTCCTCGACACATACACCCTCCCAAGACTAAACTAGGAAGAAGTTGAAACTCTGAATAGACCAGTAACAGGCTCTGAAATTGAGGGAATAGCAGCTTACCAACCAAAAAAAGTCCAGGACCAGATGGATTCACAGCCGAATTCTACCAGAGATACAAGGAGGAGCTGGTACCATTCCTTCCATCAATAGAAAAAGAGGGAATTCTCCCTAACTCATTTTATGAGGCCAGCATCATCCTGATACCAAAGCCTGGCAGAGACAACAAAAGAGAATTTTAGACCAATATCCCTGATGAACATCAGTCCAAAAATCCTCAGTAAAATACTGGCAAACCGAATCCAGCAGCACATCAAAAAGCTTACCCACCATAATCAAGTGGGCTTCATCCCTGGGATGCAAGGCTGGTTCAACATACACAAGTCAATAAATGTAATCCAGCATATAAACAGAACCAACGACAAAAACCACGATTATCTCAATAGATGCAGAAAAGGCCTTTGAGAAAATTCAACAAACTTTATGCTAAAAACTTTCAAATTAGGTATTTATGGGAGGTATCTGAAAATAATAAGCCATCTATGACAAACCCACAGCCAATATCGTACTGAATGGGCAAAAACTGGAAGCATTCCCTTTGAAAACTGGTACAAGATAGGGATGCCCTCTGTCACCACTCCTATTCAACATAGTGTTGGAAGTTCTGGCCAGGGCAATCAGGCAAGAGAAACAAATAAAGGAAAAGAGGAAGTCAGATTGTCCCTGTTTGCAGATGACCTGATTGTATATCTAGAAAACCCCATCGTCTCAGCCCAAAATCTCCTTAAAGCTGATAAGCAACTTCAGCAAAGTCTCAGGATACAAAAACAATGTACAAAAATCACAAGCATTCTTATACACCAATAACAGACAACCAAATCATGAGTCAACTCCCACTGACAATTGCTTCAAAGAGAATAAAATACCTAGGAATCCAACTTACAAGGGACGTGAAGGACCTCTTCAAGGAGAACTACAAACACCACTGCTCAATGAAATAAAAGAGAATGCAAACAAATGGAAGAACATACCATGCTCTTGGGTAGGAAGAATCAATATCGTGAAAATGGCCGTACTGCCCAAGGTAATTTATAGATTCAATGCCATCCCCATCAAGCTACCAATGACTTTCTTCACAGAATTGGAAAAAAACTACTTTAAACGTTCATATGGAACTAAAATAGAGCCCTCATTTCCAAGTCACTCCTAAGCCAAAACAACAAAGCTGGAGGCATCATGCTACTTGACTTCAAACTATACAAGACTACAGTAACCAAAACAACAGCACGGTACTAGTACAAAAACAGATATAAACCAATGGAACAGAACAGAGCCCTCAGAAATAATGCCACACATCTATCTGATCTTTGACAAACCTGACAAGAACAACCAATGAGGAAAGTATTCCCTATTTAATAAATGGTGCTGGGAGAACTGGCTAGCCATATGTAGAAAGCTGAAACTGGATCCCTTCCTTACACCTTATACAAAAATTAATTCAAGATGGATTAAAGACTTACATGTTAGACCTAAAACCATAAAAACCCTAGAAGAAAACCTAGGCAATACCATTCAGAACATAGGCATGGGCAAGGACTTCATGTCTAAAACAGCAAAAGCAATAGCAACAAAAGCCAAAATTGACAAATGGGATCTAATTAAACTAAAGAGCTTCTGCACAGCAAAAGAAACTACCATCAGAGTGAACAGGCAACCTACAAAATGGGAGAAAGTTTTTGCAACCTACTCATCTGACAAAGGGCTAATATCTAGAATCTATGAAGAACTCAAATTTACAAGAAACCACCCCATCAAAAAGTGGGCAAAGGATATGAACAGACACTTCTCAAAGGACATTTATGCAGCCAACAGACATGAAAAAATGCTTGTCACTGGCCATCAAATGCAAATCAAAACCACAATGAGATACCATCTCACACCAGTTAGAATGCCAATCATTAAAAAGTCAGGAAACAGGTGCTGGGGAAGATGTGGACAAATAGGAACACTTTTACACTGTTGGCGGGACTCTAGTTCAACCATTGTGGAAGTCAGTGTGGCGATTCCTCAGGGAGCTACAACTAGAAATATCATTTGATACAGCCATCCCATTACTGGGTATATACCTAAAGAACTATAAAACATGCTGCTATAAAGACACATGCACACGTTTATTGCGGCACTGTTCACAATAGCAAAGACTTGGAACCAACCCAAATGCCCAACAATGATAAGACTGGATTAAGAAAATGTAGCATACACACCATGGAATACTATGCAGCCATAAAAAATGAGTTCACGTCCTTTGTAGGGACATGGATGAAGCCAGAAATCATTCTCAGCAAACTATGGCAAGGACAAAAAACCAACCACATGTTCTCACTCATAGGTGGGAAGTGAACAATGAGAACACATGGACAAAGGAAGGCGAACATCAAACACCGGGGCCTGTTATGGTGCTGTGGGGGGAGGGGGGAGGGATAGCATTAGGAGATATACCTAATGTTAAATGACGAGTTAACGAGTGCAGCACACCAACATGGCACATGTATACGTATGTAGCAAACCTGCATGCTGTGCACATGTACCCTAAAACTTCAAACAATTGCCCTTTAATGGATGGGGGAACTGAGGCCCAGATTAAAAGGTTGAAGGCAAATTAGTATACAAGTCTGGATTAAAGTTCTGGCCTGTGGCTCACACGGCTTTGTTTTTATTTGTATTTTTGAGACGTCTTGCTGTTGCCCAGGCTGCAAGTGCAATGGCACAATCATAGCTCACTCCAGCCTCTGCCTCCTGGGCTCAAACCATCCCCCCGCCTCAGCCTCCCAAATAGTTGGGATTACAGGCACATACCATCACATCCTGTTGTATTTTTAGTGGAGACAGGATTTTTCCATGTTGCCCAGGCTGGTTTCCAACTCCTGAGCTGAAGCGATCCTCTTGCCTCGGCCTCCCAAAGCACAGGGATTATAGGTGTGAGCTACTGTGCCCAGCTATGCATGCCTTGTTTATCCACAGAAGTGGACAGGAAACTTCCTGGGAGCAGGGCTGTGGGTTACGGCCCTGTGACCACCCACGCACACCCCCATCTCCAAACACACCATGAGCCCATAGCAATGAACCCTTGTTAGCTGATTTGATCAACTGTCTAATCAGATCTGGGGGAAGTGCATTCAAACTGAGGCTAGCCTGAATCCCAGCTGGCAGGGGGGAGCGGGGGAGAGAGAGACAGGAAAACAAAAACACAACATGCTGTAAGCCAGAGGATGGCAAACTATTTCTGTAAAGGGCCAAATAGTAAATATTTTAGGTGCAGTCCGTCAGATTCCTACTGGCAACTATTCAACTGATCTGTTGACAAGGATGTGTTCCAATTAACCTTTATTTACTAAACATGTGGGCCAAAGTTCACTGACCTCTACACACTAATCAATCTACTGAAAGCCAGTCATGGGGATGAGAGTACATGTTAGATCTGAAAAAATGAGGTGTCTGTCCTTTAGAAAGTGGGGGAGGAAGGGCAGTATGGTAATAAAATGAACAAATTGTGTCCTGAAGACTGAATAATGGTATTTACCTTTGATTTGTTGTTTACTGCATGTCAGGTGCATTATTGGCTGTAAGCCCCCCCCCCAAAAAAAAAACTCAAAGAGGAAGAAAGATTTAGCCCCATTCTCCAGATAAACGAAGTGGCTCAGAGATATTAAGTTGAAGATCACACAGCCAGGATTCTAACATGAAAGCTTATTCTCGTTTCGCTATGCTCCAGCATAGCCCTGAAGGCTGCTCTATGGAGTAGCCGTTCGTTGTTCCTTGATTTTCCTAATCCACTTACTTTCACTTTACAGACTTGCCCTGAATTCTTTCTTGCAGGAGATCCAAGAACCCTCTTTTGGGGCTGGATCAGGAACCCTTTCCTGTAACAATAATGTTAGAAGCACCTGGGATTTGGGAGAATCTTAGAATGTACTTTCAATTTCTAAAAACCCATGAAAAGGGAGATTTTAAAAATTCACCAAGTATTACCTAGATCTTTAGGGGCCCAGAGATGCCAACTCGTTTTGGGGCTCCACACCACAATGAAGTCAGAAAAAAAAAATAAGGGAGGCTGCTTTGGTCAAAAAGGGAGGTAACTATGTTACAGGCAAGGGGTCCTGATACAGACCCCAAGACAGGGTTCCTGGATCTCGTGCACAGAAGAATTCAGGGGCAAGTCCACAGTCAAAAGCAAAAGTATGTTTATTAAGGAAGTAGTGTAAGTACTGTTATCCATACAGTAGGGCATTTCCAAAAGAAAGGGGAGTGCGTCCACCCTGGGTACAATGCTTGTTTATATAGAATAAAAAAAGATCATGAGGGGCCGGGCGTGGTGACTCATGCCTGTAATCCCAGCACTTCGTGAGGCTGAGTTGGGTGGATCACTTGAGGTCAGGAGTTTGAGACCAGTCTAGACAACACGGTGAAAGTCTCTACTAAAAAATACAAAAATTAGCCAGGGGTGGTTGGCAAGTGCCTGTGAGCCCAGCTACTTGTGAGGCTAAGGCAGGAGAATTTGCTTGAACCCGGGAGGTGGAGCTTGCAATGAGCTGAGATTGCACCATTGTACTCCACCCTGGAAAACAGAGCAAGACTGCACCAAAAAACAAAACAACAAAACAAACAACCTTGGGGAGAGACATGCTCTGCTACAAGGATTTGTGATAATTTTCTTACTGTATTTTACAAGAATCAATATTATCTTTAAAGCAAAATTAGCAATGCCTCTGTTCAACATACCAGGATAACAGGACACTCCCACGTCTGGGTCTCTTTAGTAAGCATTATAGGATATAATAAATACACCTCTTCAAAGATTTCAGCCTGTCAATTGTGAAGTACAATGAGTTCTGACATCCTCTCCAAAAGAACTAATGTATCAGTATTTTCGGCTCCCCTGTTTGGCCATTTTAAAGGTTAACCTTCTCGTTCTCATCTCCTTGCCCATAAGTTTAGACAACCTTTTCTACCAGTTCTAATCAGTAGTTCACACATATTGCCCTGGGTCACCTGCTCCATCCTGAGTCTCCCCTGATTACCTGCTCTGACCTCAATCATCTTGAGTCAATTCCTGCTACTCAGACTCGTACCACTGCTCTCTTTAAAATAGCCATTCAGAATTAGCTTAGACTGTGTGGTCCCAACCTTAGCCAATAAGGGATTGACAGCAATAGGGGCTACCTGTGTCAGAACTCCTTCCCCTCCCTTGTTCAAGTGTGCTCTCACCATTTCTCCATCTGCAAGTCACACCCTTCTATAGAAGTACAATTGCCTTGCTGAGAAAATGTTCAAGTGCTATTTCTTTTGTGCCATCAAAAATTTTTTTTTAAGTGTTATTAATCTG
Source organism: Symphalangus syndactylus (assembly GCF_028878055.3). NCBI lineage: Eukaryota > Metazoa > Chordata > Mammalia > Primates > Hylobatidae > Symphalangus > Symphalangus syndactylus. Next base: position 77,399,973 of record NC_072440.2, on the reverse strand, counting down.
TTCCCTTAACCATAAATATCTAGAAGCCAGGAATAGCTACCAGTCCAGAATGCAGCCTCCCGATTTCCAGCCTCATTTTCCTAGCCTTCACTCAGGATGGAGTTACTCTGGTTCAAACGCCTCTGATAACAGATCCAAAAAGCTTCTTACTCATTCTCCCCATCTCCCCAAACCCCAATCGCACTTTAAAAAAAAATAATTCACTGGGCTACATGGTGCTTGAGGTTAAAGTCTCTTTCAGCCTTGAGATTGTCATTTTGATGCAAATTTTTGCAAAATAGATGGAAACCACACATCAAGCCAGACGGAGGGGGAAGAATAGGGGATATAGACCTTGGCCACACTCCCAGGGACAACAGTGGCAGACCAGCAGACATTAATCATTTATTAACCCGACAAACATTTGGATGCCTCTGCCCTTTGAACTCAAGGGCTGAGGGACAGGGACCAAGACAGGATGCTTGTTCATTTTCTTTCCGTGCCTTCTACCACCAGTTAAATATAGTGAACTCCAAGTTTCTCTTCACAGAATCAGTATCTCAGTATATTCAACTCATTCTTTGTTCTCCATTTTGAAGTTTCTCGTGGTTCTCTTCACCCCCCTGCCTCTAAGTTTCAGTAAGAAACTTTCCCACTAGTTCTAATCAGTAGTTCACATCTGTCCCCCTGGTGACCTGCTCCATTCTGAGTCACCTTTGGTCACCTGCTGTCCTGACTCATCCCAAGTCACCTCTTCTGTAACCGCCCTTTCTGCCAAGCTACTCACCCCCCACACACCACTGCAACTCATACCCCTGCTGTAAAATAGCCAGTGGAATTAGCTTGGACTGTGTGGTCCGACCCTAGCCAATAGGGGAATGACAGCAGTAGGGGCTACCTGCGTCAGGAATAAAAACCCCGACACCCCTCCCTTGTTCAGGTGTGCCCTCAGTATTGCTCCACCCACAAGTTGCACCCTTCTATAGAAGTAAAAATGATAGAAAATTAAATTTACATTCAAGTGCTATTTCTTTTGTGGCCCTGAAAATTTCTAACATCTTGGTCCATGAGAAGACTTCTGACAGCCATTGTGTTTGGAATCCACTTTCCAAAAAGAAAAGCAGCATGGTGCTCAGGGCCAAAGCTGCCATCATGCACGTCTGCTCTACCTGGGCACACAGGCTGTACTGCAGTATCACTTTGTAACTGGAAATCAGAGGAAGAATGTTGATTCTGCAGTAACAATGAATATTTAATTGTGTATACTAATCTTCATGTATGAGTCCCAGTTCTCTCATGAACATACCTTACATTTCACAACCAAGTTGGCTTAGGACTCAGGGTGATAAGCTCTAAGTTATCATAATACAAGTGTTTCTCAATGTTTAAGTTACATTAACAAAACAAAAAACACACCTTGGCCAGGTGCAATGGCTCATGGCTGTAACCCCAGGACTTTGGGAGGCCGAGGTGGGCAGATCACTTGAGCCCAGTAGTTCGAGACCAGCCTGGGCAACATCGCAAGACCCTATCTCTGGAAAAAAACAAAAACCACTTTTATAAACCTGTATGAAGGTTACCCAATGGGAGATTATCAATGGAGAGGAGGCAAAGGACTGGTAAAGAGGTCAAAGGTCTAAATGTGACTTATCTACTTCTGTTCCAAAGGATTTTGGAACAGCAGTGACAGTAATGGCTATAAAGCCAGAATTTCAGTATTTATGGTTAGGTATTATGATTTATATGGATCTTACCAATTATCACTCTCTCTGGGGACTATTACCCATTTTACAGATGTGGAAACCAAGGCTCAAGAATTACACAGTAGGCAATGTCAGATGTGTGAGAGGAAAACAAATCACTAGGCTAAAGGGAAAAGTTAGGGTTGGAACTGCTTATGGCCAACCTACCTTTCATTCTATTCAAAAGCCACCCCTCTGCTCACTGAGATAACTGCACACAACTGCCTCCTTTAGAGAGGCTCATCGGAAATGCAAAAGAATCCAACAATTTCTCTTTTATCTACCTAGAACCTGGAAGCCCCCCTCCCTGCTGAGTCTTCTCACCTTTGCTTCAAGCTGTCTTGCCTTTCTAGACCTGCCCCGCCTTTCGAGACAGGACCAATGTTCATCCTGTATATGTTGATTGATGTGTCATGTCTCCCCTAGGATGTAGAAAACCCAGCTGTGTTCTGACCACCTTGGGCATAGGTCATCAGGAACTCCTGAGACTGTCACATACAGGTGTGCTCAACTTTGGCGAAATAAACTTTCTAGATTACCTGAAACCTGTCTCAGATTTTCAGTGTTTACAGATGTACACACACTGAGTCTAGAGCCTTTGCTCTTGACCCCTGGGTGCTCCTGCCTTTCACAGGCACCTGTGTGTGCTTTCTGTAGGCAGATCTAGTGCGTAGTTCTCTGGCAAGAATGCATTTAGGAAGCCGCCCAGGCAATTCGATAGGCAGCCCATATTGGGACTGGGAGTTAAACACAGGCTCTCTTTTACCTACGAGTTACGACATTAAGTCGCTGCAGAACATCCTTAGTTCACCTCTTAGTGTATCCTTTTTTAAAGGATACACTAATCTCTTTAAATGCATGACTGCAGTAATCAAATCAGATGAGGCATATCAAACCATTTGAATTATGATATGCACATATAACCCATGATCATAGTTCTAAGAAGTTCTTATCACTGGGAAAGACTAAGAAGTCTTATTTTTGCCTAAATAGGGCCATCCCCCAAATTAGAAGAGAACCTTGTTACAGAAAATGTGACTGCATTGAAAGAGGCCAGGCCTGTTGACTCATGCCTATAATCCCCAGCACTTTCGGAGCCCAAGGCAGGAGGATTGCTCCAGTTTAGGAGTTTGAGACTATCGTGGACAACATAGCAAGACCTTGTCTCTACAAAAGTTTAAAAATTAGCCAGGAGTGGTGGCATGCACTAGTAGTCCCCAGATGCTTGTGAGCATCAATTGGAGCCCAGGAGGTCGAGGCTATGATCTTACCACTATACTCCAGCCTAAACGACAGGGTGAGACCCTGTGTTTTTAAAAAAACAAAAAAAAAAAAACAAAAAAAAACGTGGGGTGGGTGGGGGAGTAACTCAGCATTGGAGATAATGAACAGAAATGACATTAGAAAATCCATTTTTTCTCCCATAAAGCAGAAGGGCCAAAGACCAGAAGACATCAGAAAGGAGAAGAACCAGAAAGGTAATGAATACTAAGGACAAGAAAGTTAAAATCATGAAACCGATGCTTTTCCTAGTAATTAAAACATAATTAAAGATATAGCTGAAGAAACTTGGAGCTGAAAATGCTCATTTTATGGATCAGAAAGGATAAACAGAACAAGTGAAAGGAGATCTCTAGCTTGGCAAAGTTCTTATATAATCCTGCATATATCCAGGATAATAAAATGTTAACCACAATAGGCCGCAGTTTTTTTAAAAAATCCTGAATAGAACAAAGTTTAAAGGATTGAGCCATGACCTAACAATTTTATGCCAAACCAAGCTACTGTTCTCATGTTTCAACAAGACATCATAGAAGACAGGAAGAAAATGACAGTAACTCAGCCCTTTATTAAAATGTGATATAAAGCTTGAATAGATATACTAATATGCTGCTCTAAGAATTACCCTCCCGTCAATGGAAACTGTATTAATAGCCTTAAGATGTCCTTAAGTATAAAGAACAAGAGATGCATGCTATCATTGCTTTTTTCGGGGGGAATGGGGGAGAGACGGTCTCCTCTGTTAGCCAGGCTGGAGTGGAGTGGCACAATCATGGCTCACTGCACCCTCAACCTCCCTAAACTCAAGGGATCCTCCTACCTTGACCTCCCCAGGCTTGAGGGATCCTACCTCAGCCTCCTGAGTGGCTAGGACAAGGCTCGTCTGGAACTCCTGGGCTCAAGCCATCTCTCCCAAAGAGCTAGCATTACAAGTCTGAGCCACTGCACCCCCCCACCCAACCCAATTGCTGCTTTTCAAAATTGCACTTAAGGTTGTAGCTAACGTAAGAATTTTAAGTAGCAGGGAGGTACAAAATCGCAGTTATTTACAGATATTGTCCAAGCTAGAAAATGCTCAGAAAAAACAAACATTCACTTTGAGCAGAGTAGTCCCATACTGTATCAACATGAAAGTGAACAAGCCAAAGATACAATACATAAGCTTTTTAGGAACAATAGCCACAAATCTAACTCTTATTTTAAACGATCTACATAAAGCTGTAGATCTTCACTGAATGACAGACTTGTATCATCCTCATGAATGAAAAAGACTCCCCAAATTTTATGAAGGTAATGCATCACAACTCTTGTTCCATGTCAATTCTTTGTAGAATTTGACCAACCTGTTCTGAAATGCAGAAGAGCTAGGGCAGTTTTGGGAAGGAGAAAGGGTAACTGACCACTAGATACCAGAAACATATTACAAAGCTCTAAAAAACCCGGGCAGGAATACAAACCAATGAAAATGCTAACCTGAGACAGAGGTGTAAACAGGTTAAAGCGAGTATTTCACATGAGCAGAGACAGACTCGTCAGTAGTCTTGAAACAACTGCCTGTGAATCCAGAAAAACAGTACAAAAACAGAACACGATGTTATCACACACAAAAGTAAACTTTAGCAAATCCTCAAATTATCTGAATGAAATACAGGCAATTATGGACCTTGCACTATTAGACTTTTACAAATAAATTTTTCAAAAAATGATCACTGCAAAGTTTTGAGGTTCTGCGTGACAAAAATATGTAGACAACATTCCAGAAGAGATATGCAACTTACAACAAATTGTTATTGACAAGGGTCCCCAAAATCCCCGGCCACAGACCAAGAAAGGTTTGTGGCCCGTTAGGAACAGGTGACACAGAAGTTAAGCAGCGGGTGAACAAGCAAAGCTTCACCAGTATTTACAGGCGCTCCCCATTGCTCACATCACCTGAGCTCTGCCTCCTGTCTGATCAGTGGCATCATTAGATTCTCACAGCAGCGTGAACCCCTATCGTGAACTGTGCATGCAAGGGATCTAGACTATGTGCTCCTTGTGACAAGGTAACTAATGCCGAATCATCTGTCACTGTCTCCCATCATCTCCAGATGGGGCCATCTAGTTTCAGGAACACAAGCTCAGGGCTCCCACTGATTCTACGTTATGGTGAGTTGTGTAGTTTCATTTTAATGTAGTAATTATAGAAATAAAGTACACAACAAAGGTAAGGTGCCTCAATCATCCCCAAACCATCCTCCCCTCCCATCAACTTCATCTGTGGAGAAACTTTTCCACACAACCAGTCCCTCTTGCCAGAAAGTTTAGGGACTGCCAATCTACAATGTGTGTATTTTAGAGAACACCTTTTTTAAGTTGGCTGAAACATACTAATCAAGAAAATAGGCTTCTTTCCCCAAGGGCTCCCCATTCCCCAAGAAAATGAGATACTAATCAAAAAGTAGGTATAAAACAGCAATTCACAGAAAATGCAGACACCTAGTAATCATATGAAAAGATGCTCTACCTCATCAGCAACCAGCAGACTGTAAGTTAATGCAGCATTTCTAGATATTAAATCACCAAAAGCTTAAATATGATCAGGTGTTCTCATACCTCACTTGTAGTCCAATTGCTGTAACCGTTTTTGGAGAATATTTTGACAAAAATATGCGTATGCTCCAGGATGGAGCCACCATCACTATCTCCATTTGGAAAGCATTTACCCAAACATCAGCTACATGGCCTAGCCAGGGGCCTGAACTGTTCGTAGTAGCTAAAGAAACAAGTAACAACAACTCAGATCGCCTCCAATTCATGGGATGGTTGTGTACACTTTTATATATTTGGACCATAATACACCTTGCAGTTAGAAAAAAAATTTAAGTATACTGATAGAGCTGAGATACAAGTAGTGAAAAAACCAAGTTGCTGAATGGTATGTACATGACACAGTTTGTACCTAACACTTGCTGAAAGCGTAGATGTTAATACATAGGAAAGGCCTGGAAAAGTACACTTTAAACTGATCAAGATCAGCCCCAGAGAAGGGGGAAAGGAGACGAGTCCTGGAATCATGGTGGGTCGTCATGTTACAGTGGGCCCCCATCCCCCACCACCAGGAATGCCAGGGCACTACCGGGTGTTCTGGCAGTTGTTAATGGTCTAAAATAATTGGTCACAGCCAGTGCCAGGGAAAGGGAGTCTCACAACAGACACACCTGAGGCCGAGTGCAGTGGCTCAATGCCTGTAATCCCCGCACTTCCGGAGGCCGAGGTGGGTGGATCATGACGTCAAGCAATCAAGACCAGCCTGGCTAACAGTGAAACCCTGTGTCTGCTAAAAATACAAAAATTAGCCAGGCATGGTGATGCACACCTGTAATGCCAACTACTCGGGAGACTGAGGCAGGAGACTTGCTTGAACCCAGGAGGCAGAGGTTGAGGTGAGCTGAGATTGTGCCACTGCATTCCAGCCTGGGCAACAGACCAAGACTTCATCAAAAAAAAAAAAAAAAAAAGCACCCCGAACTGGTGATCAATAGCTTCCCAGGAAGCTCTCATGAGCTGGGCCGGGCACGGCGGCTCACGCTTGTAATCCCAAGCACTTTGGGAGGCCCAGGCGGGCGGATCACGAGGTCAGGAGATCGAGACCATGGCGGAACCCCGTCTCTACTAAAAATACAAAAAATTAGCCGGGCAGGGTGGCGGGCGTCTGTAGTCCCAGCTACTCGGAGAGGCTGCGGCAGGAGAATGGCCTGAACCCGGGAGGCGGAGCTTGCAGTGAGCCGAGATAGCGTCACTGCACTCCAGCCTGGGCGACAGTGTGAGACTCCGTCTCAAAAAAAAAAAAAAAAAAAAAAAAAAAATAAATAAAAAATAAAGATCTCAGGAGCTGGGCAAGCGGGCTCAAACATGCACAGAGAAGCAAAATAGCGGAGTTTTAAACACTTGACTGGTAAGGGAAGAACACCTCAAGTGGACTTCCGCACAACTTCAGTAACCACACTGGGCACGCTCCACTCCCAAGTGCCGGCAGGCCCTGCACATCTGGACAACCCACCCCAAGGGAAAAAATATCAGGGGAGAACGGACCCAAGACCCCAGAAGCACACCAACATACAAACCCAACTCAAAGGTCAGCCAATGCCCGTGATCTCTCAAGTCACCCACTTGGCCTCCTTCCAAGTATACTTTACCTTCCTTTCATTCCTGCTCTAAAACTTTTTAATAAACTTTCACTCCCGCTCTAAAACTTGCCTTGGGCTCTCCTTCTGCCATATGCCCCTGGGTCAAATTCTTCTGGCTAGGTGCTGTGTCTCACCGCCTGTAATCCCAGCACTTTGAGAGGTGGGTGGATCATTTGAGGCCAGGAGTTTGACACCAGTGCCTGGCCAACCTGATGAAACCCTTGTCTGTACGAAAAGTACAAAAAATTAGCCAGGCATGGTGGCATGCACCTGTAGTCCCAGCTGCTGAGGAAGCTGATGCAAAAGAATTGCTTGAACCGGGGCAGCGGAGGTTACAGTGAGCCGAGATCACACCACTGCACTCCAGCCTGGACAACAGGCTGCACTTTTGACTCCTACCACCTCCCCACAAAATAAAAACCAAACACCTTCTGCAGATGTTTACAGACTTGCTACTAGTAAAAGACTGTCTTGATTTTTAAGATTGTTTCTATGACTAAAGGATCAACTGAGTAATTAAAAACCCACTTAATAGAAGGCTGTTTTGCCCCCCAGATTTCCCATTAGTTGAACACTTTACACCACATTCTAAAAGCCCAGATGAAATAATCAGCCAAGCAGTAAAAATGCAAGCATCAAAAAGGGTTCCTGAACATAAGAGAAAATAGTGTATCTTTAATAAAAACCTTAACTTCTTTATATCAAATGACAGAAGCCAAAAATCCAAAGACAAATCTAGAAGAGCAGTAAGTACCCATGTAATATAGAAAAATCTTCCACAAACCAAGGTAGAAAAGGCCAAAAATTCTCTAATAGGCACACAATTTCCAGAATTAAACCAATAGACCCCAGAATGTGTCTGACCTGAGGCAGCAGGGAGAGAAATTAAAACAAATGATAGGTCATTTATTTTTGGCTACCAAAATGGTCCAAATGAAAAATACTTAACATTGACAAAAGGATGAACCATTCCAAGCAGTACTGTCCAAAGAAAATATACAAGCCTTATATATAACTTAAGACTACCAGAACCCATTGCAGAAAAACAGGTGTAATTTTAATACTGTGTTTAACACTATATTACAAGTATTTTGAGTCACTATAAACATTTACGAGCTATTCACTGTTGGAGGGGTACTAATTCTTTGAAATTTGACATGTGTCTTAGGGTCCTACTGTATCTTAATCCAGATGCAAAATTTTACTACAAATTTAAGTTTCATAACATTTTCCATTGACAAGAACATTCATATACTCGTTTCAAACATTTAAGCTTCCCAATAACAGCATAACAGGTCTTATGATTTATTCAAGAGTGGTTAAAATACAATTCAAGCCACAGTTACCTCCGTCACACCAGCCTTTTTTTGGGGGTGGGGGCAGTGAAGACAGGGTCTCACCCTGTCACGCATGCTGGAATGTAGTGGCAGCATCATAGCTCACTGCAGCCTCTGCCTCCTAGACTCAAACGGTCCTGCCACCTCAGCCTCCTGGAGTAGCTGAGACCGTATGAACGTGCCACCATGCTTGGCTAATTTTTTCATTTTTGGTAGAAAGATGGGGTTTCGCCATGTTGCCCAGACTGGTCTCAAACTCTTGAGCTCAAATCAATCTCCAACCTCAGCCTCCCAAAGAGCTGTGATTATAGGCTTGAACCACCACTCCTAGCCTTGACCACACTTCAAGGGCATGAAAGCCACCTGTGGCTGGTGTCTGCCATACTGAAGGCTGCAGTTGTACAGTAAGGGGACCCGCCCAACCCAGGTCCCGGCTACCGGTGGAGGCAGCTGTTTCCCGAGTTTTCCAAGCCCTGACACCACCGTGCTCTAATCAACATCACCCGGGATTTCCAGATTCACCCCTCCTGGCCTCATCCACAGGTGCCTTCCTGTCTACCCCGTTCTTGCTGTGACTTTTGCCATGAGGCACACAGCGCAGTTCTTAGTCAATTGCCACCCTCGAGTTCTCACACTGTAAATTGTAAACAATGGAAAAATGATACTAAAAGCAACAGGCTCCTTTTACCAAGTAGACTGTGTGTTAAATGCCTTGCATCCTTTGTCATCTGTACCCCTTCTACTTATATGCAGGAAACTGAAGCTTAGGAAAGGACATGTTAGGGCCTCATTAGTAAGCGAAGAGCCACTTGTCCTTGGAACCAGAGCTAACCAGCCCCAAACCCCATGCTCTCTCCCCCGCCTTCCTCATGGTTCTAGCCTAATTGTGTGTGCAATCTCCCTCCCCCAGTCCCCAACAGTGGCTCTCAGCACTCCTTGGGGACTTGGGTCAGCAAGACCCCGCCTGGGACATTGCTTCTTCTGAGCCATTAGGCCAAGATGGCACAAAGAAAAAGGAGGAAAGCCCCACAAGGGAACCTACCCTTGTCTAGGAAAACAGCTACTGTGCTAGGTGCCTTACATAGATGCTCAATTATCACAGCTATTTGTGAAGTCAGAACTGTAATCACCATTTCACAGAGAACAAGAGTCAAAGGCAAACAGCTGGGAAGCTGTGGGGCTGGGATTTCGTGGACTGTTCCCTCGCCTGAAAACTAGGGATGCAGGGGGGAAACCCACCAGGCAGGGTCACCCCATGCCTCCAATCTCTTCCCCTGAGATGATCACAGTACTTGTCTCCAGGGTCTGTGGTCCTACCAGAGTCTAATCCACAGTATATAAAGCAACAGTTTTTTGAGATGGAGTCTCATTCTGTGAGCCAGGCTGGAAGAGCAGTGGCATGGTCTTAGCTCACTGCAACCTCCGCCTCCTAGATTCAAGCAATTCTCCTACCTCAGCCATCCCAGCAGCGAGGATTACAGGCACCCGCCACCACACCTAGCTTTTTTGTTTTTGGTAAAGATGGGCTTTCACCATGTTGGCAAGGCTGGTCTCGAACTCCTGACCTCAAGCTGATCCACCCACCTTGGCCTCCCAAAGTGCTGTGATTACAGGCAGGAGGGACTACACCCAGCCAAGAGCCCTTTCGTTATCATGCACTTGACCCATGATGAGCCACTCCGGAGGCCACTGTGTTGGGATCATTGGGCCCCCACCTTGCTCTAGCAGTCCACGAAGAATTCGCCTCTATTTCCACATGGAAATCTCTTACAAGCCTATGTCTGAGGGGCTATCATTTGCATTTCACAGATTAAAACAATAACCAAGGTTACCATATGTCCAAAACCACAAAGCAACTTATCAGCAGAGCTGGGGCACTAAACCATATTCTGAAGCTGGGGTTTACTCTGAACGCTTTCTTGGTGGGGAGGGGGACATGGAGTCTCGTTTTGTCACCAGGCTAGAGTGTAGTGGCCACAAACTCATCTCACTGCAACCTCCACCTCCCGGGTTCAAGCAATTCCCCTGCCTCAGTCTCCTGAGTACCTGGGAGTACAAGGGCCTGCCACTACGCCCGACAAATTTTTTGTCGTTTTAATAGAGACAAGGTTTCACCGTATGGGTCAGACTGACCTCAAATTCCTGACCTTGTGATCCGCCCACCTCGGCCTCCCCAAGCGCTGGGATTACAGGCATGACCACCGCACCCAGCCTATTCCTTCATTCTTACAGGCAAACACCATTCATTGGACACCTCCTGGGTACTGATGCAACCGGAATACAGAAATGAATCAGACACGAACCTGTCAGAAAAAGGAAAATCTGAAAGATTTCCTAAAAAGCAGCCCAAGATAGCTGTAGGCTGGACATACAGGTAATAGCAACTAAGCCTATGAATGAAATCTGAACCCTGGGCAGTGACGCTGGAGTTCATCAGCTATTTCACTGCTGTGCAACGGGCACCCAGCCGATGAAGGGCCAAAGCAGGAGAGACTCAGTCATCCCTTCGCAGACCCTTAAGAGGTCTTCGTACTTATCTTACCATATATACTGTGAAAGGAAAATCTTGCGGCCCCCAAAGCCCTAGAGGGAAGTCAAGCTGTGAGCTGCTTAGGACCAACCTGCCTCCCACTCTATTTAAAGTCACACCTCTGCTCACCGAGGTAAATGTGTATCTGATTAGCCTTTCCAAAGCAGGCAATCAGAAACTCAAAAGAATGCAGCCAACAGGCAGCACAGTGGCTCACAGCAAGACTCCATCTCAAAAAAAAGCCTGTAGCATGGTGAGTACGGTCAGTGAAGGTCTGATTAGCCACTGGACATTGAGGATCCCTTTCCCTTGCTTTGTGGGGCAAAGCAAAGGACATACGAGCAGGGACATTCAGAGGGAACTACAGTGGCACAGCCCCCACGGCTGGGATGCCTAGTGCCTTTGAGAACCAGCAAGCAAGCTGGGGGGTGGCTGGCAGATGACTCAGCCCAGATGTTACTCAGTGAGACCAGTCTTAGCAGGGCTCTGAGCAAACATCTCTTTTCAGGGCCCAGGAGGATCCCTCCTGGCTAGCTTGGTGGCTCATGCCTATAATCCCAGCACTTTGGGAGACCCAGACAGGTGGACCGCTTCAGCTGAGGAGTTAGAGACCAGCCTGGCCAACATATTGAAACCCCATCTCTACTAAAAATAGAATTAGCCAGGTGTGGTGGCAGGCACCTGTAATCCCAACTACTTGGGAGACTGAGGCAGGAAAAGTCGCTTGAATTTGGAGGCAGAAGTTGCAGTGAGCTGAGATCGTACCACTGTACTCCAGCCTGGGCAACAAGTTAGACTGTCTCAAAAAAACCACACACACCACACACATGAGAGAAGGCCACTGTGCCTCTTATCTAGGACCTGGAAGCCCTCCCCCCCTTGAGTTGTCCCATCTTTCCAATCAGTTTTAAGAAAATCACCTTTGCTTCAATTGCCCAGTCCAAGCTTCTCGGTTTCCAGTAAATCTGTGTTCCTGGGCTATCGTCCTCAAACTTGGTTCAGAATAAAGTTAACTTTGGTTTCTATCTATATAGTGCCTGTTACTAACCTCTTGGGTTGACAATTCTGACTCCCACGAAGTAAATCCCTAGTAGGCAACTGTCACATTCACTCATCACCAAGTTCCCACGTGCTGCTGCCTTCCTAACCTGCCACTTCCCAGGCCCCTTGTCGGCTGTGACCATGTGCTCAGTCCCAAACGGCAGTGACAGATAACTTCTCCAGGTTGAAGCACTTAGGAGTTGGGGCACGACTCTCAGCCCCTCCTTGGGGGCCACAGACTGAGCTAGTGGAATCATAAGGTGCCATCAGCCTGGATCCTGTGTCACCACACAGAAGGCTGTGTAGTCAGAGTGTCAAGAAGCGGCTTGGGTGGGTCCAGCCAGTGGAATGTTGCCGTTTGTTACCGCAGCATAGCTTAATATATTCTGATTAAGCCAGTGAGACATAAGCTCAGATACTGTAGACAGTTGAAAGGTGTTTTTTGGGAGACGGGTCTCACTCTGTGGCCCAGGCTGGAGTTCAGTGGTGCAATGTCTCACTGCAGCGTTGCCCTCCCGGGCTCAAGCCATCCTCCCACTTCAGCATCTTACGTAACTGGGACCACAGGTGCACCTCCACCATGCATGCCTCAATTTTTTTTTTTTTTTTGGAAGGGCGATTGAGACAGGGTCCCACTATGCTGCCCAAGCTGGTGTCACACTGTTAGGCTCAAGTGATTCTCTTGCCTTGGGCTACACCCAAGGTGCTGAGATTACACGCATGAGCCATTACACCAGGCTGAAAACGCGAAGAAAAAAAAGCAGCAGTGAGAAATTTTAAGAGACCTGATTGATTTGGTCTTGAGGGGAAGGGGAGGGTTGGAAAGAGCCGAGATCTGGCAGGTAATGAAGGCAGGTTAACATTTGCCAAACACTGCCATGTGTCAAACACTGCCATGTGTCTAAATGTTTATACACATCCAAGCAAAAGCCACACTCAAAAAAAGCCTGTAGCAGGCCGGGCGCCGTGGCTCACGCGTGTTATCCCAACACTTTGGGAGGCCGAGGCAGGCAGATCACCAGGTCAGGAGATCGAGACCACGATGAAACCCCATCTCTACTAAAAACAAAAAATTAGCCGGGTGGGGTGGCGGGCGCCTGTAGTCCCAGCTACTTGGAGAGGCTGAGGCAGGAGAACGGCGTGAACCCGGGAGGCGGAGCTTGCAGTGAGCCGAGATTGTGCCACTGCACTCCAGCCTGGGCGACAGAGCAAGACTCCATCTCAAAAAAAAGCCTGTAGCATGGTGAGTACGGTCAGTGAAGGTCTGATTAGCCACTGGACATTGAGGATCCCTTTCCCTTGCTTTGTAAAGCAAAGCAAAGCACATACAAGCAGGGACATTCAGAGGGAACTACGGTGGCACAGCCCCCACGGCTGGGATGCCTAGTGCCTTTGAGAACCAGCAAGTAGGGTGGGGAGTGGCTGGCAGATGACTCAGCCCAGATGTTACTCAGTGAGACCAGTCTTAGGGTTCTGAGCAGACAAATCTCTTTTCAGGGCCCAGAAGGATCCCTCCTGCTAGCTTGGTGGCTAATGCCTATAATCCCAGCACTTTGGGAGACCCAGACAGGTGGACCGCTTGAGCTGAGGAGTTAGAGACCAGCCTGGGCAACATGGAGAAACCCCATCTCTACCAAAAGATACAAAAGTTAGCTGGGTGTGGTCGTGCGTGTTGCACTCCCAGCTAGTTGGTAGAGGGGTTGGGGTGGGAGGATTGCTGGAGCCTGGGAGGTAGGCGCTATAGTGAGCCGAGATGGTGCCACTGCACTCCAGCCTGGGTGACAGTGAGACCCCGTCTTGGTGGGGGAGAAGTATCTTTCTACGACCAGCGGTTTCAGCTAGGGTTGTGTCCCCCAAGGGATACCTGCCAATGTCTAGAGACACTCCGTCACCACTCCGGGGCAGCTATGAGGTTCTAGTGGGTGGAAGCCAGGGATACGGCGGATGCCAGGGCACCACCCCCCTCCCCCGATCGGTGGGGGGGTGAGGGCTTCTCTACTTCCAGAGATGCTTCCAACGCCAGGGCCCACCCCACTCCCAGACTTTTATGTCAAAGCCACACTAGATGTTTTGCTGAAGACTCACTGGAGAGAGCAGCACAGGCCTGCGCGAGGGAAACTGGCAGAAGCACAGGCGCTGGCAGAGCGTGGACAGACTCTTGGGTCTCCCGGGATCAATAATGACCCGGGAAGTGGTGGGAGGAGGGGAGGGGGTGTCACGCTTTCTGCATGCCCACCCTGTCTCCAAGACCAGTGCTCAAAATGTGTAGCTACTTTCAGAAAGGCTTCTTCCAGGCTAGGTGCAGTGGCTCACAGCTATAATCCCAGCACTTTCGAAAGCTGAGTCAGCTGGGTAACCTGAGGTCAACTTGGTCAACATGGCAAAACCCCATCTCTACTAAAAATACAAACATTAGCCAGGCATGGTGGCAGGCACTTCTAATCACAGCTACTTGAGAGGCTGAGGCAGGAGAATTGCTTGAACCTGGGAGGCAGAGGTTGCAGCCAGCAGATATTGAGATCGTGCCACTGCACTCCAGCCTGGGTGATACAGCATGACTGTTACCCCTCCCCTAAACAAAAAAGCTCCAAGTCCTCACCACTGGCTTCTGTCTGTCCCTGCTGCACTCACTATGACCAAAACCATCTAGCCTCCCCCTGGCCCTCATCCCCTCAGACTTTCTGCCCCTCTGCCTCATTCAGCCACACCGAGCTTTTCTCAAGCAACCCGCTAAATCCTCCTGAACTGTAGTCACCAAGTGAGTCCCCCGAATGAGTGGCAGCTCAGGGGCCTGCTCCAGGACTGGGTCACCAGGGAAATGCACACAGCTTGTCTGAGGTCTGTGGGAAGAGGGATAAAGGGACCACTTACCTCTGACTTCTAGAAACTTACTCCCGGGGCTGTGGGCAATCCAGGGAAGTGCAGCTGGACCTAAGCCTAGAAGATTTATGAGGGGTTGGTTAACACGATCCACACCTGCCCCAGGCTTGTGCAAGCCCGTGGCAAACTAGGTTCCCAGGGCACAGCCTGGATCTCCACCACCTGTGTTGGCTTCACCCAGGGTGCTTAACACACACTTTCTGGCCCCACCCCAGAGCCAGTGCTGCTGCTGGTGGGGCCTGGAACTCTGCACTTCCACGGGCATCAAATACCATCTCCTCCCACCCTGACAGAGGCCACCTCCTCCTTCTGGATCCAGGTCTTGCTGTGCCTAATTTCCAAGCTCTTTATTACCAGATTAGAGAGGTCTCAGCTGTGAGGGGTTTTGTGTATCATACTGTCTTAAGCCAAGGGAGGACCTCAGTTCTCACTTCCAACCATGATGCAGACACATTACGTACAGGGAAGCAATGGTTTATCATCACACATCAGGCCGTTTTTACACTGCGGCTCCCCTCTGTATTCAAGTCCTGCATAACCAATTATGGGGAATTTGAAAACTACAGCCAATAATAAAAATGATAGTAACCAGGTGTGGTGGCTCTTGACTGTAATGCCACTTGGAGGCTGAGGCGAGAGGATTGGTTTAGACTAGGAGTTTGAGACCAGCCTGGTCAACATAGCAAAACCCCATCTCTACAAAAAATAAAGTTCGTCAGGTGTGGTGGCATGCACGTGTAGTCTCAGTTACTCTGGAGGCTGGGGGAGGATAACGAGTCCAGGACTTGAAGGCTGTGGTGAGCTAGGACTGTACCACTGCACTCCCAGCCTGACTGGCAGAGAGAAACTACAAAAAAATAGAATCACCTGTAATCCTACTAGCCAGACACCAGTATCCATTAACACTGATATTTTCTCATCTGGTTTCTATTGCCTATGCATGTCTTTAGCATAATTAGCTTACAAAATACAGTATTTTTCTCTTAAGGCTTATTAAGGTGTAATTGACTTAAAAGGGGTAATTGACAAACAGCACATATTTCATCTGTATAATAGATTATGTTTTCACACTTGTGCACACCCATGACAATCAAGATAATGAACATGGCCGGGTGCGGTGGCTCACACCTGTAATCCCAGCACTTTGGGAGGCTGAGGCAAGTGCATCACTTGAGCTCGAGTTCAATATCAGCCTGGCCAACGGGGTGAAACCCCGTCTGCACCACAAGTACATAAATTAGCCGGGTGGTTGGCAAGTGCCTCTAATCCCAGCTACTTGGGAGGCTGAGATAGAAGAATCTTTAACCTGGGAGGCCGAGGCTGCAGTGAGCCAAGATTGCACCAACGCACTCCAGCCTGGGAAACAGAGCGACACTCCATCTAAAAAAAAAAAAAAAAAAAAAAAAAAAAAAAAAAAAAAAAAAAAAAAAAAAAAAACCACACTTCCAGATTTAGTTTTTAATGAATTTTAGAATAATTCTGGGTTTACAGAAAACTTAGAGACAATTCTGTCCCCCGAATATCTTACATGCCTATGGTACATTTATTAAAAACCCAGGAAACATTGGCACATTACTATTAACCAAACTATGGGCTTCATTTGAATTTTATCAGCTTTTCTACTGATGTCTTTTCAGTTCCACCATCCAACCCAGCATCTCACGTTGCATTTAGCCAAATGTGGTTTAATCTCTTGCCATTACTTACCACATTAGTAAGCATTATGTAGTGGAAATCTCTTCAAAAACTTTGTTTTAAAGGTTGCTTCCTATTTATCAATTTACTGTATTGCTTAACTTGGAGGTTATTCCCAAGTTTCGCTCTGATAAGCACTGTTGCAATGAAAGTATAGTGAAGTCTTTCTTTACATCTCATTGTTTCCTCGGTATCTCCCTCCTTGAGATAAAGTCAGGTCAAACATCTTTTGATACATGCTTTAGATCTTCAAGAATACGGAAACACTTTGCAACCATCCTAAGAATACTTTTCTAGGGGAGAATCATTCATAGAAACAAAAATTAAAGGATGGACGTTTAGTGAAAAACAGGATCTCAAAATATTTTTCTGCATACTACTTGTCAATTACCAAGAAATGACTACCAACTTTACATTGGAGAAATCTGGCAGGACTGTTAACTGAGTAATCAAAGTTAACAACTTCAGAACAAGGCAAACCGACATGGGCTTCACCTGGCATGCAAAAGCAAAAACAAAGTGAGTCTGTGACCTTGCCGAAGATGCAAAACCTGAACTGAATAATGAAAACATGCCAAGCAAACAGCATCGAGGGACATGTACCTAATAATCGGCTTCTACTCTTCAAAACCTTCAACAACGTGAAAGGCTGAGAAACATTCTAGGTGAACGGATATTAAAACGGTATGACCACTACATGCAAAGGATAATCCTGGATGGAATCCTAAGCCAGAAACATTTAGAAATTTTGATGTAAGATATATTTTGGGGACCATAGATTAGATCATAATACCATGTCGACGACATTTTTTTGAGACAGTGTCTCACTTTGTCACTCAAAGCTGGGCATGGTGGCTCATACCTGTAATCTCAGCACTTTGGGAGGCCTGCGCGAGGAGAGCCGGTTAAAGTACAGGGGCTGACAGAGCCTAGACTTACTCTTGGCCGGGAGTAAGCCGGTCTGCCGGGATGAATGATGACCCCGGAAGCGTTGGGGACTCCCCGATGCAGCGGTCTCTGGAGCTGCCTCCTAGTTAAGTCGTTGCCTGCGGAGTGGAGACGAAAGGAGGAGGTGTCGCTCCGATTTCTGCACGCCCACCCCGTCTTCAAGAACACTGCTCAGAATGTGTAGCCCCCACTTTTAAAAAGGCTTCTTCCAAGGCTGGGTGCTGTGGCTCACACCTGTAATCCCAGCACGCTGGGAAGCCGACGCAGGTGGATCACCTGAGATCAACCTAGCCAATACGGCAAAACCCTTTCTACTAAAAATTTAAGTACTAGCCAGACAGGGAGCACCTGTAATCCCGGCTACTTGGGAGGCTGAGGCAGGAGAATCGCTTGAACTCAGGAAGCCAAGTTTGCAGCCAGCAGATACTGAAATCACGCCACTGCACTCCAGCCTGGGTGATACAGCCTGACTCCCAGCAAACAAAGAGCTTCCTGGCGGGGCGCAGCGACTCACGCCTGTAACCGCAGCACTTTCAGAAGCGGAGGGAGGCGAATCACGAGGTCAGGAGATTGAGACCATCCCGACAAACACGGTGAAACCCCGTTTCTACTAAGAACGCAAAACTAGCTGGGCATGCTGGCGGGTGCCCGTGGTCCCAACTACTCGGGAGGCTGAAACAGGAGTACGGTGTGAACCCGGGAGGTAGAGTCTGCAATGAGCCGAGATTGTGCCACTGCAGTCCAGCCTGGGCGACAAAGCAAGACTCCGCCTCAAGAAAAAAAAGAAGAAAAAAAAAGGCTTTTTCAGGTCCTTACCACTGACTTCTATCTGTCCCTGCTGCGCTGTGACCAGCACCATCCAACCACCCCCTGGCCTTCGTTTTCTCAAGACTTTTTGCCTCTACCTCTTCCTACCCCGCCAAATTTTTCTCAAGCCACCCCCTCACTCCTCTCCGCTAAACTTCAGTGGCCAACTGCGTCCCCCGAATGAGTAGCAGCTCTGGGGCCTGTTCCCGGGCTGCAGACACCAGAGAAATGAACACAGCTTGTCTGGAGTCTGCGGGGACAGAACGAGAAAGGAACATACTTACCTCTCTGACTTGCAGGAACGTAATAGCGAGACTTTGCAAAATCCAGGAAAAAACAGCTAGGTCTGAGTCTGGAAGATTTATAAGGGGCTGATTAATACGATCCACACCTGCCCCAGGCTTCTGCAAGCCCGTGGCAAACTCGCGTCCCAGGGCAGAGCCTGGATCTCCACCACCTGTGTCGGCTTCACCCAGGGCGCTTAAGAAACACTCCCTGAGTCCCCGAATGAGTGGCAGCTCAGGGGCCTGTTCCAGGGCTAGGTCACTAGGGAAATGGATACAGCTTGTCTGAGGTCTGTGGGGAGAGGGAGAAAGGGACTACTTACCTCTCTTGACTTCTACAAACGTACGCCCGGGGCTGTGGGCAATCCAGGGAGGTACAGCTGGACCTAAACCTGGAACATTTATAAGGGCCTGGTTAATACGATCCACACCTGCCCCAGGCTTGTGCAAGCCCGTGGCAAACTCGGGTCCCAAGGCAGAGCCCGGATCTCCACCACCTGTGTCGGCTTCACCCAGGGTGCTTAAGAAACACTCCCTGGCCCCACCCCAGAGCCAGCGCTGCTGCTGGTGGGGCCTCGGACTCTGCATTTTCACGAGCATCGAATACCATCTCCTCCCACCCTGACACACCCAGACGCCTCCTCCTCCTGGATGCAGGTCTTGGTGTGTCTACTTCCAAGCTCTTCATTACCAGGAGAGTACAGAGGTCTCAGCTGTGAGGGGTTTTCTTTGTGTTTTATCGCATTGTCTTAAGCCAAGGGAGGATCAGTTCTCACTTCCAACCATGACGCAGACACATTACGTACAGGGAAGCAACGGTGTATTATCGCACATCAGGCCGTTTTTACACAGCGGCTCCGCTCTGTATTCGTCTTGCATGCCCATTATGGGGAATTTGAAAACTACAGCCAATTATAAAAATAAAAATGATAGTGGCCAGGTGTGGTGGCTCACGACTATAATCCCAGTTTGAGGCTGAGGCGAGAGGATTGCTTGAGACCAGGAGTTTGAGACTGGCCTGGGCAACATAGTGAAACCCCATCTCTGCAAAAAAATAAAAAATAAAAAAATTAGTCAGGTGTGGTGGCATGCACCCATAGTCTCAGCTACTCTGGAGGCTGGGACAGGGGGATGACTTGAGCCCAGGACTTCAAGGCTGTAGTGAGCTATGACTGTACCACTGCACTCCAGCCTGACTGGCAGACAGAAACTCTGTCTCTACAAAAATAAAAAAACAAGAATTAGAATTACCTGTAATCCTACTAGCCACAGCATCCACTAACACTGATATTTTTTCATCTGGTTTCTATTTCCTATGCATATACTTTAGCATAATTAGGAGCTTACCAAATACAGCATTTTTCTCCTTTTTTAAGAAAAGACCTATTAAGGTGTAATTGACTTAAAAGGGATAATGGACAAACAGCACATATTTCATCTGTATAGTAGAATATGTTTTCACACTTGTGTACACCCATAACAATCAAGATAATGAACATAGCCGGCTGCAGTGGCTCACACCTGTAATCCCAGCACTTTGGGAGGCTGAGGCAGACGGATCACTTGAGCTCAGGAGTTCGAGATCAGCCTGGCCAACACGGTGAAATCCTGTCTCTACGACAAGTACATAAATCAGCTGGGTGTGGTGGCAGGTGTCTGTAATCCCAGCTACTCGTGAGGCTGAGGTAGAAGAATCGCTTGAACCTGGGAGGCAGAGGTTGCAATGAGCCAAGATTGCACCAATGCACTCCAGCCTGGGAGACACAGCGAGACTCCATCTCAAAAAAAAAAAAAAAAAAAAAAAAGATAATGAACATTTCCAACACTCAACACTTCCAGGTTAAGTTTTTAATGACATTTTTATTTTGGAATAATTCTATGTTTACAGAAAACTTACAAAGATAGTAGAGACAATTCTTTATCTTTCAGTCCCCCAAATATTAATATCTTACATGCCTATGGTATATTTATTAAATAAAACCGATGAAATTAATATTGGCACATGACTATTAACCAAACTATAGGCTTTATTTGAATTTTATCAGCTTTTCCATTGATGTCCTTTTTCTGTTCCACCATCCAATCCACCATCCCATTGCATTTAGCCAAATGTGGTTTAATATCTTGCCATTACTTGCCACATTACCAAGCATTATGTGGTGGAAATCTCTTCAAAAACATTGTTTTAAAGGTTACCTCATATTTCTTGGTATCAATTTACTGTATTGCTTAACTTGTTATTTCCAAATTTTGCTCTTATAAGCACTGTTGCAATGAAATTCTTTAAATCTTTCTTTACACCTCATGTGGTTTCCTTGAGATATCCTCCTTGAAATAAAGCCAGTAGGTCAAAGATCCTTTGATACATGCTTTAAATCTTCTCAAGAATGCAGAAACACCTTGCAACCATCCTAAGAATACTTTTTTTCCAGTGGAGAATGATTCATGGAAGCAAAAATTAAAGGATGGAAGTTTAATGAGAAACAGGATATTTACATGATCTCAAAATATCTCCCTGCATATTACTTGTTGATTACCAAGAAATGACTACCAACTTTACATTGGAGAAATCTGGCAGGACTGTTAATTGAGTAATCAAAGTTAACAACGTCAGAACAAGGCAAACCGACATCATGGGCTTCACCTGGCATGCAAAGGCAAAAACAAAGTCAGCCTGTGATCATCTTGCCAAAGTTGCAAAACCTGAATTGAATAATGAGAACATGCCAGGCAAACAGCATCGAGGGACGTGTACCTAATAATCGGCTTGCACTCTTCAAAACCTTCAATGTTGTGAAAGGCCGAGGAACATTCTAAGTGAAAGAGAGATTAAAGGGATATGGCCACCAAATGCGATGGATAATCCTGGATGGAATCCTGAGCCAGAAAAGTTCTTAAAATTTTGATATAAGATACATTCTTGGGGAAATTGATCCATAGATTAGATCATAGTACCATCTCAACGTCAATTTCTTTTCTTTTTTTTTTTTTTTTTTTTTTTTGGAGATTGTCTCACTCTGTCACCCAAGCTCGGCGTGGTGGCTCATACGTGGAATCTCAGCAGTTTGGGAGGCCGAGGTGGGTGGATCACTGGAGGTCAGGATTTCGAGACCAGCATGGCCAACATGGTGAAACCCCGTCTCCACTAAAAAATACAAAAACTAGCCAGGCATGGTGGTGCACGCCTGTAATCCCAGCTACTTGAGAGCTCATAGCAACCTTCACCTCCCAGGCTCAAGCCATCCTCCCATCTCAGCCTCTTGAGTAACTGGAACTACAGGTGCATGCCACCACATCCAGCTAATTTTTGTATTTTTGGTAGAGATGGAGTCTTCCTGTGTTGCCCAGGCTGGTCTCAAACTCCTAACCTCCAGTGATTCTCCTGCCTTGGCCTCCCAAAGCGCTGGGATTACAGGCGTGAGCCACAGTGCCCAGCCAAAAAACTCTTATCTCAGCAAAGTGATGGTGAGATGCTTCCATAAAGCCTTGAAGCTTCCAACTTACAGAAAAACTGTGATATTAGAACAAAGAACTATCATATACCTCTCACCTGGAGACCTTATTCAAGTTTTGATAATTGTCCCAGTTATGCTCTCTAGAGCAAAGGGACACAGCTCAGGATCGCATGCTCTTATCAATCTTCATGTCTCTTTCATCTCCAATCTGGACTGAATTAGAAAGGATGGGCTGGGTGTGGTGGCTCACACCTGTAATCCCAGCCCTTTGGGAGATTGAGTCAGGTAGATCACCTGAGGTCAGGAGTTTGAGACCAGCCTGGCCAACATGGTGAAACCCCATCTCTACTAAAAATACGAAAATTAGCCGGGGATAGTAGCACACACCTGTAGTCCCAGCTACTTGGGAGGCTGAGGCAGGACAATCGCTTGAATCCAGGAGGCAGAGGTTGCTGTGAGCCGAGATCATGCCACTGCACTCCAGCCTGGGTGACAGAGTGAAACTCTGTCTAAAAAGGAAAAGAAAAGAAAGAAAAGAAAAGACAAAGAATGAAAGAAAGATGGGAGAGAGGGAAGACGAAAGGAAGGAAAGAACAAAAAGGAGAGAGGGAGGGAGCCTCCAGGTTTTTAGAATATCCTTTTATTTTCTAAACGTCAACATTTCTCAGTAGGAAAATTTGGAAAACCATAGCAAAACCCAGAGGAAAAATCTCATTACAGAATCACCAAGCCCACGAAAGCATTGTTTACTCTTGGATGACTTCCTCATTTCTTGTTCTTTGATCACATTTGAGATTATAGTGAATATATAACATTTTGTAGGTGTGTAGCCTCTCACAGAAAGCTTATAAAAATACTGACTTTTGCCCTTGCTCTGTCTATCCCAAGCCTGCTGAACAGAATCCCCAGGGCTGGGGGTCTCGGTGCCTATATTTTCCAATAGTTCTCAGGGATGCTGATGTACCCACTCAAGATTAAGAACTACTCTTTTCATTCTGCCTTTGTCATTTAACATTATTTCCTAAACGTTTCCCTTCACCATTGGAAGCTCTTTTCAATTACTTATATGAGCATGCATTATTTATATTATGCAAATAATTTTTTAAAAGATCTTTTGCCAGCCAGACTCCTAATTCCGGTTTATAACTTCTGTGAGAGGATTTGCCTAGAGTCAGGTACTTGGCTGGAGTGAGGGGAACATTTGTGGAATCTCCATGAGACAAGCTGGACCCAAAAATCAGGAAATAGAGTGAAGTGGAACCTGTCCTAGAGACTCACACGTTTTTAGGAAATCATGAGTTGGTGACATTACACTGGGTGGTAATATCTAGTCAAATTTAAAATACACCTCCAGGCCAGGCACGGTGGCTCATGCCTGTAATCCCAGCACTTTGAGAGGCTGAGGTGGGTGGACCATCTGAGGTCAGGAGTTCAAGATCAGCCTGGCAGTGAAACCCCGTCTCTAGTAAAAATCCAAAAATTAGGTGGGTGTGGTGGTGGGCGCCTGTAATCCCAGCTACTTGGGAGGCTGAGGCAGGGTAACTGCTTGAACCTGGGAGGCGGAGGTTGCAGTGAGCTGAGATCACGCCATTGCACTCCAGCCTGGATGACAGAGCGAGACTCTGTCTCAAAAAAAAAAAAAAAAAAAGAATACACATCCAGCTGGGGAACACAGCGAGACCCCATCTCTACAAAAAAATAAAAGATTAGCCAGGTGTAGTGGCACCCACCTATAGTGCCAGCTATTTGGGAGGCTGAGGTGGGAGGATTGCTTGAGCCCAGGACTTGGAGGCTGCAGTGAACTATGATCACACCACTGCACTCTAGCCCATGCAATAGAGCAAGATCCTGTCTCAAAAAAACAAAAAACAAACAAAAAAAAGAAAAAAGAAAAAAGCTTAGCCTTTGATCCAACAATTCCACTGCAAGGAATTGTTTTTCTGTGAATATACTGCACATAAAGCAAGGACTGAGGATGTAAAGAGCTCGCTGAGGTATTGTTTGTGATAACAAATGATCAGATACACCATAGACATCCATCCATACAATATGGAAATGATGTAATACACACCATGGAAAGAATGTAGCATTCTTTGTGCTACTAAGCAACTTCCAAATGTCTTATCAAGATAATTGTGTGCCTGTTTTTAAAAATTAGATATAAGTATTCCTAGACATGAGTATTCATATTTTCATAGAGACCCTGTCTCTACAAAAATAAAAATAATTAGCTGGGCATGATGGTGGTGTGTCCCTGTGGGCCCAGTTTCTTGGGAGGGTGAGGCAGAAGAATCACTTAAACTTGAGCCTGGGAATTTGACGCTGTAGTGAGCTGAGATCGTGCCGCTGTACTCCAGCCTGGGTGACAGAGTGAGACTCCATCTCAAAAAAACAAAACAAAACAAAACAAAACAAAACAAAACAAAACAAAACAAAAACAAAAAAACATTTATGGAAGGATACACAAGAAACTGTTAAAACAGTCATGACTTACGGGGAGGTGGCATTGCAGGTCAGTGATAAAAGGGAGATTTGATTATTTATTTATTTATTTATTTATTTATTTTTTTTGAGACAGGGTCTTGCTCTGTCACCCTGGTGGGCTGCAGTCCAGTGGCACTATCATGGCTCACTGCAGCCTCCAACTTTGAGGCTCAAGTAATCCTCCCACTTCAGCCTCCTAAGTAGCTGGGACTATAGGCATGTACCACATTGCCCAGCTAATTTTTTTATTTTTTATAGATATGAGGATTCTCCATATTTCTCTGGGCTAGTCTCAAACTCTGAGGCTCAAGGGATCCTCCCACCTCGGCCTTTCAAAGTGCTGGGATTACCGGCGTGAGCTACTGTGCCCAGCTGATTTTTATAATGTATCTTCTGGTGCTGTTTGAAAATTTTACCATGTGGTTGTATTATCTATTCAGGAGGCTATTCGGGAGGCTGAGGTGGGAGGATTTTTAAAAACTTTTAAAGAACTAACTACAAATAAAGAGACGCTAATAAAACAGTAGCTTCAGCGGGAAGGCAGTGATTTGGAGCATGTGTGGGTGCAGCACAGGCCCGGCGTGCTATTTCTAGGTGACCCTAACGGGTCTTGACACCTTCACCTAATTAAAGTGGGTGAGCACAGAGGTGTCTGCTGCTTCTCGGAATGCATCTGTCACCGGTCCCGCCGCTGCGGGAGGCTAGCGTGCTGAGCATGGGGAGCGCGGAGCCTCGGCCCTGCAGCCTGGGCAGCTGGAGTTCAGACCGCACGTTCCCACATCAGCTCCCAGCTCACTAAGCTTCTTTCTATGACGGATACAGGGCAGCAGAGTGTTCAGCCTCCAGCTTCCGGGCAGCCCACCTGCCCTTTCTGTGCTGTAAATGCCTCCTCCCAGGTTCATGGAGTGGCTACCATGCCTTGAAGCCCACCTGTGTCCAGTCTAATGTGATGGTCATGAGTGTAAGCTCAGAGGGCAGAGAGAAGTGCCTTGGAGACCTGCTTTAGGCCAGGCACGGTGGCTTACACCTGTAGTCCCAGCACTTTGGGAGTCCGAGGCGGGTGGATCACCTGAGGTCAGGAGTTCGAGACCAGCCTGGCCAACATGGTGAAACTCTGTCTCTACTAAAAAATACAAAAACTAGCCAGGCGTGGTGGCATACGCTTGTAATCCCAGCTACTCAGGAGCTGACGCAGGAGAATCACTTGAATCGGGGAGGCGGAGTTTGCAGTGAGCCGAGATCATGCCACTGCACTCCACCCTGGACAGCAGAGGGTGACTCCATCTCAAATTAAAAATAAAAATAATACTAAAAACCCTGCTTCAACCACTTACTGTGCAGCCTTGAGAACTGTACCCAGTTTTTCTGAGCCCTTGTTTCCTCGTTGGTAAGATGGAGTTAATATCTATTTCTCCAGGAGCTGTAAGAATTAAATGAGGTCATTTGTAGAAAGAACTCATCAAATATCAATTATTCATGAACAGACCTTTACCAGGCATGCTAGTAGGTGCCAAACCCCATGCTAGGAGCTGGAGATTTAAAAAATTATTTATTTATTTATTTATTTATTTATTATTGAGACAAAGTCTTGCTCTGTCACCCATGCTAGAGTGCAATGGCATGATCTCCGCTCACTGCAGCCTCCACCCCTCAGGGTTCAAGCAATTCTCGTGACTCAGCCTCCTGAGTAGCTGGGATTACAGGTGCCTGCTGCCATGCCCGGCTAATTTTTCTATTTTTTTATAGAGACAAAATGAAAGAAAACACTGGGTTTCACCATGTTGGCCAGGCTGGTTTTGAACTCCTGACCTCAAGTGATCCTCCGGCCTCAGCCTCCCAAAGTGCTGGGATTACAGATGTGAGCCACTGCACCCAGATTATTTCTGCCTGTAATCCTAGCACTTTGGGAGGCCAAGGTGGGAGGACCCCTTGAGCCCAGGAGTTTGAGACTAGCCTGGGCAACATTGTGAGACCCTTGTCTCTAGAAAATCTTCTTTAAAAAAATTAGCCAGGTGTGGTGGCACATGTCTGTGGTCCCAGGTACTCAGGAGGCTAAGGGAGGAGGCTCTCTTGAACCCAGGAGTTTGAGGCTGCAGTAAGATATGATTGTACCACTGCACTCCAGCCTAGGTGACAGAGCAAGACCTGTCTCTAAAAAAGAAAAAAACAGTGACATAGTTTTTGCTGTTAAGTAATTCACAGTCTAACAGAAAAAGGGTAATATATAATATTAATAGTTTTTAAAAAACAATCCCAGAAAAAAACTCTTCCAGATTTATTATCTTATTTAATTTTATTACAATCCTCTGAGGTAGCTATTATTATTCGTATTTTATACATGAGGAAATTAAGGTCCGGAGAAAAGTAGAGCAGTGGACTGGAAGGTAAAGGAAGTTAATTGGCTAACAGAGAAGAGAATTCTCTGGGTTTCTCTGGTGACAGTTAACACATTCTTTCAAGGCTACTTTAAGCAATTTTTTTTAATGGAGGAAATTTGATATAGGGCTCCAGGAGCCTCATGTAATGCCTGTCATCAAAGTGCAGACAATGTAGCTAGCCCTCCCCCAGGAAAAATAGGAAGTAGGAAAAAGTATTTTTTTGCATCTACGCTGGTCCTGTCTTCCCTTCTTTCATCACTGCCTCCTTTTGTGCATCTGCCTCTTTCTTCATCGTCAATATGTCTTCAGAGCACAGGGCAGAAAATGACCATCCTCGACTCAGATACATATCATCTCCATGACTCAGATACATACCATCTCCATGGAGGAGACCAGCCCAGATAGCAACAGGACTCCTCCAAGGAAAGACAATCTGGTTGGCCCAGGCTGGACCATGTGTTTACTTCTTGACCAATCAGCTACGGCTAGAAAGTCAAGTAGCCTGTTCATTGGTGGAGCAGGTAATCTTCAAACAGGAGGGTCTGGGTGGCTGTGTCCACCCTGGGAACCTCCAGAAAAACATAAATTTCAATAAACAGTGCAAAAGGGGTGTCCAAAAAAGGACTTCCTGAAGAAGATGACATTGAAGCTTTTCCCCAAACGCTTGTCTTTTCTTCATTAAATCTATAATTTCCAAAGCACTTAAGTGATGTAGAATGTCTTATTTAGGTCAGCAAATGTTACCTTGAGAAATGAGAAAATGAGAGAGAGAAAAATAAAAATAACCCTGGCCACTTCTCAATGCCTTTTCACATAAAAGTACAATTATCCAATACGTCCCTGAAGGAATAGAGCTGGTACTCTCATGCACTGAAGAGTGTTCCCTAAAAAGATATGTCCACTTCCTAACCTCAGGTACCTGGGAATGGACTCTTATTTGGAAATAGAGTCTTTGCAGATGCAATTAAGTTAAGGATCTCAAGATGGAAGCATCCTGGATTATCCAAGTGGGTCCTAAATCCAATATCTAGTGTCCTTATAAGAGAAAACATGGGAAATTTAAGATACACAGACATGGGGAAAAAGCATGTGAACTCGTGTAGACAGAGGCACAGGCCGGAGTGATAGTTCACAAGCTGAGGAACGCCAAAGATTGCTTCAACCACCAACAGCTGGGAGAGAGGCATGGAACAGACTCTCCCTCAGAGGCTCTGGAAGAAACGAACCCTTCCAAACCGTTCCCACACCTTGATTTCACATTTCTGGCCTCCAGAACTGTGAGAAAATAAATTTCTATTTTTTTTTTTGTTTGTTTTTTTGAGACAGAGTTTCGCTCTTGTTGCCTACGCCGGAGTGCAATGGCACGATCTCGGCTCACCACAACCTCCACCTCCCGGGTTCAAGCAATTCTCCTGCCTCAGCCTCCTGAGTAGCTGGGATTACAGGCATGCACCACCACAGTCAGGTCGGCTAATTTTGTATTTTTAGTAGAGACGGGGTTCCTCCATGTTGGTCAGGCTGATCTCAAACTCCCAACCTCAGGTAATCCACCCACTTCGGCCTCCCAAAGTGCTGGGATTACAGGCCTGAGCCACTGCTCCTGGCCCAATTTCCGTTGTTTTAAGCTCCCCATTTTATGGTAAGTTCTCACAGCAGCAAGAGTAAACTAACACAGGTATCAGTACGTGCCTTCCCAAACAGCCATAGCGCTCAGGACACATCTAGCGCATGCCCCTTCAAAGGACAGCCAGCTCAGAATGAGACATTTCATGGGGACCAGGTCTCCAATCACAAGAATGGAACCCCCACAGCCCTGTCTGTGTTACTGGAAGTTACCCCGCCCTGCCCTGCCCTGCCTATAGCTGGTTGGTCAAAATTAGGCACTTGACTTAAGCCAACCAATCTGGGTTTTCCCTAAGGATTCTTCTAGCCAGGAATAAGTCATTCTTTCTCTTGTGGTTGGTGACAGAAATCATAAGATGGGGACCTGGTGCATGGAAGCACCCGTGTTTCCTGGTGCATGGAAATAAGAGTCTGTAGTATGAGGGAGTGAAGGCATAGCGAAAAGGATCAAGGTGGAGATGACTTGGCGACACTGAGATCCTTGAGACCACACTCTCTCTCCCTCCCCTTCCCTTGACCTGGGTGAACTGCCCATTTTTCATCCCATGAGCCAATACAGTTTTCTGGTTTTGGTCTAAGCTGATTTGAGTTAGCTTTCCACCACTTGTTGCATATATTTTGGTGATAGTGCTTGAAATCTACCCTCGTAAGCAGATTTCCAGTACCTATTACAGTATTATTAATGATAGTCCTCATGTTGTATATTACACAATATACAGCATGAGGACTATCATTATAATACTGTATCAGGCCAGGCACAGTGGCTCATGCTTGTGATCCCAGCACTTTGGGAGGTCAAGGCAGGTGGAGCACTTGAGGTCAGGAGTTCGAGATCAGCCTGGCCAACAACATGGTGACACCTCATTTCTACTAAAAATAACAGTAATAATAATAATAATAATTATCCAGGCATGGTGGCGGGTGCCTGTAGTCCCAGCTTCTCGGGAGGCTGAGGTAGGAGAATCGCTTGAATCCAGCAGGCGGAGGCTGCAATAAGCCGAGATCATGCCACTTCACTTCAGCCTGGGTAACAGAGCAAGACTTCATCTCAAAAAAGAAAAAAAATGTCCGGGTGCAGTGGCTCATACCTGTAATCCCAGCACTTTGGGAGGCCCAGGAGGGTGGATCACCTGAGGTCAGGAGTTTGAGACCAGCCTGACCAACATGGTGAAACCCCATCTCTACTAAAAAAAATACAGAATTGGCTGGATGTGGTGGTGCTTGCCTGTAATCCCAGCTACTCACGAGGCTGAGGCAGGAGAATCGCTTGAACTGGGGAGGTGGAGGTTGCAGTGAGCCGAGATCATGCCATTGCACTTCAGCTTGGACAACAAGAGCAAAACTTCATCTTGCCGGGCGCAGTGGCTCACGCTTGTAATCCCAGCACTTTGGGAGGCCAAGGCAGGCGGATCACGAGGTCAGGAGATCGAGACCACAGTGAAATCCCGTCTCTACTAAAAAAATACAAAAAATTAGCCAGGCATGGTGGCGGGCGCCTGTAGTCCCAGCTACTCGGAGAGGCTGAGGCAGGAGAATGGCGTGAACCCGGGAGGCGGAGCTTGCAGTGAGCCGAGATTGCACCACTGCACTCCGGCCTGGGCGACAGAGCAAGACTCCGTCTCAAAAAAAAAAAAAAAAAAAACTTCATCTCAAAAAAAAAATTACTGTATGAATATACACCTATTCATCCCACATAACTCCAACTTTACATTCTTTGACCACCATCTCCCCACTTCCCCACCCCTGGCTACCAGTATTTTACTCTCTGTTTCTATGTATTTATCTTTCTAAAATTCCACATATATGTGAGATCATGCGGCGTTTTTGTTTCTGTGTCTGGCTCATTTCACTTGTCATAATGTCCTCCAGGTACCATTCCACAGATGGTAGGAAGTCCTTTTTAAAGGCTGAAGAATATTCCCATTTAAATAATACAATGCTTGAGGGAGCTATAGCGTAGCTACATTTTGGACACTGTATGGGTCTCTGTGAACATTTACCTGTGGGGCCTATCCAAGTACCACTGAATGTTCAATTTGACGGGAACTATTTGTGTAAGGCACAGATTCTCAAAGTGTGAGCTGGAAAACACTGATCACACTGATTTTTTGTGTGTCGCATGTTGTAGTAATGCATTCGTTGCTCAGACCGCCATGACACAATATAGTAGACTAAGTGGCTTACACAACAGATTTTTTTTTCTCTTGCAATTCTGGAGGCTGGAAGTCCAAGATCAAGGTGCTGGCCAATTCAGTTTCTGGCACTTAATCTCTTCCTGGCTTGCAGATGGCTGCTTTCTTGCTATGTCCTCTCCCGGCCTTTCCTTGGTGCACGTGCAGAGAA
Source organism: Symphalangus syndactylus (assembly GCF_028878055.3). Lineage (NCBI taxonomy): Eukaryota > Metazoa > Chordata > Mammalia > Primates > Hylobatidae > Symphalangus > Symphalangus syndactylus. The sequence goes on along the minus strand of NC_072440.2, from coordinate 77,368,997 downwards.
AGTCACTGAGCAAACACTCTGGTGTCTCTGCTTTTTAAAAATCTTTTTAGACACAGAGTACTTCTCTGTTGCCCAGGCTGGAGCAGCAGATTGGTGCAATCTGTTGTACCAAGATTGTGATACAACCATAGTTCACTGCAGTCTCAACCTCCTGGGCTCAAGTGATCCTCCTGCCTCAAGCCCCAGAGTAGCTACAACTACAGGTGCATGCCACCATATCCAGTTAGTTAATTTTTTCTTTTTGTAGAGATGAGGTCTTGCTATGCTGCCCAGGCTGGTCTCGAACTTTTGGCCTCAAATGATCCTCCTGTCTTGCCCTCCCAAAGTGCTTGGATTTCAGGCATGAGCCACCAAGCCCAAGCTGGTGTCACTTCTTTTTGTTTTGTTTTGAGATGAAATCTTGCTCTGTCGCCCAGGCTGGAGTGCAGTGGCATGATCTCAGCTCACTGCAGCCTCCGCCTCCTGGGTTCAAGCAATTCTCCTGCCTCAGCCTCCTGAGTAACTTGGGATTACAGGCACCTGCTATTATGCCTGGCTAATTTTTGTATTTTTAGTAGAGATGGGGTTTTGCCATGTTGGCCAGGCTGGTCTCAAACTCCTGAACTCTTGATCTGCCCACCTCAGCCTCCCAAAGTGCTTGGATTTCAGGTGTGAGCCACCAAGCCCAACCTGGTGTCTCTTCTTGTAAGGACATAAATCCTATCACATCAGGGCCCCACCCTTTTGACTTCAATTAACCTTAATTACTTTCTTAGAGGCTTCATCTCCAAATATAGCCACATTGGGGTTAGGACTTTAATATATGAATTTGGAGTGGAAACCAACAGTTCATCACAAGTAGTCAGGATGAGTAATGGCAGCTGCAGTAATAAAACATCCCACCATATGAATGGCGCACATTACAGTTCCATGCAAGTGTGTGGCAGTCACCCTTCCATACGGTGCTTCGAGGGTTCAAGCTCTTTCCATCTGTGGCTCTTCCTCATCCCCATGGGTCCACTCTACTCAGCTGGCAGACAGGGAAAGCGAGTGAAGCATTGTGTGGGGTGTGTGTATGAGGCAGGCCTGGAAGAGGTGCCTGTCACTTCATCTCCTGTTCCACTTGCTAGAACTCTATCGTGTGGCTGGATTGAACTGCAAGGGAGACTGTCTATCTGGGTATCTGGAATAAGGAAGTGGATTGAGTGAACTGCTAGCCAGTCTGTGCCACCATGGTAGAAAAGAGTTTGTGATGAAATCGACTTAGGAAAAGTTGTTTTTAAAACACTTAGATGGGTGCTGGGTGTGGTGGCTTACACCTGTAATCTCAGCCCTTTAGAAGGCTGAGACGGGAGGATTGCTTGAGCCCAGGAGTTTGAGACCAGCCTGGCCAACATGGCGAAACCCTGTCTCTACAAGAAATACAAAAAAATAGCCAGGGGGGTGGCGGTGCACACCTGTAGTCCCAGCTACCTGGCAGGCTGACGCAGGAGGATCCCTGAGCCCAGGGTGTTGAGGCTTTGGTGAGCCGTGATCACGCCACTGCTCTCTAGCCTGGGCAACAGAGTGAGACCCTGTCTCAAAAACAAAAACAAAAAGAAAAACAAAACAAAACAAAACAACCCAGTCAGATGAATTACCTTACTGTGGAACATCTTAGGGCCTTTAGTGAACTATTGTGCATTGTGAATTGCTAAGATGGCAGGGAGTGAATGGTGTTTCTCATCCTGACTAAAAGACTAGCCCTGTTTTGCTCAAAGAGCTTCTTGTGGCAAAAACATCAGTGTAGAGCAATAGGTCCAAAACCAAGTGAAGAGGGATGAGTGTGGAGGGGGAAAATGATCGGGTGTTGCAATATGGATTTCGTGGGATGAGCAAATAGAGCTCAGGAAGTCAACATCAACACAGAAGAGGCAGCCTCACAGTGCAGCCCCAGTGCCCTGCCCTGACTGTGGAAGTCACCATCCTGGCCCCCAATGAGCTCATCAAAAGAGGGACATTGTTCACGGGCACTGAGAAGTCAGATAAGTTCATTGCAGTTGAAGGCATTAAAGCAATTTCAAAACTTCAGTACGTCATCTGTGGGTCAGAAGCTGTGCTTTTCTTGGCATCATCGTCAGCCTCAAGATGGGGGACAAACACTGGCATTGTTGAGAAATTTCTTGAGAGCTCCAGGGAGCCTCTCTGCATCAGCCTTGTCTGATGCACTGGCTGGTTGGAAGTGCAGAAAACCGGTTCAAATGCAGAAAACCTCTTTTCTGACCACCTGGGTCCTTCGGAGCTTATGTGGGGTATATAGTGGAGTCCAGATTATGCAAGCTTAGGCAGGGCTGCCTCAAGTGGGGTGGGAAGGTGGATGCTGGAAACACTCAGAACTCTGCTCAAAGCCTGGCTCTGGCTTTGTTTCCTTACCTGTAAAGTGGGGACAATAGACCTCGCTCCAAATGCAAGTATGAATACAGATAACAACAACAACAGTGATGATTAATTGAACACTTACTATGTACAAGGCACCGTGAACTATTTTACATACATCATCTCTCATCCTTTCAGCAGTGATTCTCAACCAGGGGTGAATTTGCCCCCCAGTGGACACTGGGCAATGTCTGGAAGCATTTTTGGTTGTCACAACCAGGGGAGGGGTAGTGCTACTGGCATCCAGTGAACAGAGGACAGGGATGCTGCTAACACCCTACAGCTCATGGGACAGTCCCCACAGCAAGGAATGATCCAGCCCAAAGTGTTGACATTGCTGAGGTTGAGAAGTCTAACTTCCAGGGATCCTTCAAGATTGTTTCACCCTTCCCCATTTTACAGATGAAGCAACTGAGGCTCAGAGGTTATCTAATTTGGAGAAGCCTAGACCTGAACCCACCCAATAGCCATTGTTTGCAAGGCCTCTGCGAGCGTGTGTGTGTGTGTGTGTGTCTGTGTGTGTGTGTGTATTTGTACATGCCATCCCCCTTCCTCTCACCATTCTTGTTTATCAACCTTGAGCAAACTCCTCTTCCTCTCATGGTTGTTCCAATCCATGCTAATCATGAGAGTGTGCAACTCATGGTACTTTAAAATCAATAAGAAAGGCTTAGCCGGATGTGGTGGCTCATGCCTGTAATCCCAGCACTTTGGGAGGCCGAGGTGGGTGGATCACTTGAGGTCAGGAGTTCGAGACCATCCTGGGCAACATTATGAAACCCCATCTCTACTAAAAATACAAAAATTAGCCAGGTGTGGTGGCACACACCTGTAATCCCAGCTTCTTAGAAAGCTGAGGCATGAGAATTACTTGAACCCAGGAGGCAAATGTTATAGTGAGCCAAGATCCTGTCACTGCACTCCAGCCTGGGTGATAGAGTGAGACTCAGTCTCAAAAAAAAAAATTTGCTTTGATAATTTTAAACATTTCCTTATCAGATTTTTTTTTTTTTTTTTTGTAAAAAAGAGTCAATGTGTGGCCGGGCGCGGTGGCTCACACCTGTAATCCCAGCACTTTGGGAGGCCGAGGCAGGTGGATCACTTGAGGTCAGGAATCTGAGACCAGCCTAGCCAACATGGTGAAACCCTGTCTCTACTAAAAATACAAAAATTACCTGGGCGTGGTGGCGCCGGCCTGTAATCCCAGCTACTTGGGAGGCTGCGGCATGAGAAACGCTTGAACCTGGGAGGTGGAGGTTGTAGTGAGCTGAGATTGCACCAGTGCACTCCAGCTTGGTGACAGAGCAAGACTCTGTCTCAAAAATAAATAAATAAATAAATAAATAAAAACAAACAAGTCAATGTGGCAAAAAGTGTGAAGATGACATATTAAACATGACTGCCACTTGGGAAATATGGTTCTAGGGCTGTCCTGTTGCACTTTCTGCAATGATTGAAATGTTCTATTCTGTGCTATCCAATAGCCACATGTGGCTATTGAGTACTTGAAAGGTGGCTAGTGTAACTGAGGCACTGGATTTTAAAATTTTATTTTATTATCTAAAGATAATGCAGATCTTGGGTGATAACCATGATTGATAATGCATGCTTGGAATACTGTCTTTAGGAGGACTCAGAGGTCAGTAGTTCTGTGACCGATTATTAATGTCTGGTGTGGGTATGAGGGGGAACAAGATGGTGAGAGTGTCATTTATTGGCCATCCCTAGACTATGTTTCCTTAGAGGGTCCTTCTAGCTCTAACATTTCGGAATGATATATTCTTCCCTAAACCTTCAGTAGAATTTAGTACCCAATTAATGATCTGTCTAAACCAGGATGTCATAGAACTATTTGTTTCTGGTTTCTGTGTTTCTCAGAAAACCTCACACCATCTGCTAGTTTCCTGATAAACGTAGAGACTATTGATTCGAAGGCTTCACTTTAAAGTATTTACCCATATCTACATGCATTTGCCTGAAACTAATTATTTCAGGCTGGTGAGATGTGAGTCACCATTCCTTTTCTCAACAAAGACACTAAAAAGTCACCTCTTTAGAGGCAGGGGATCATTACCAACAGATAAGGAAGGACCCCATCTGTTTAATGTGTGGCTAAAAGTGGGGTGCTGGAAATAACCTTTCTCCATGTGACCACAGAGTTGAGACAGGCTGTCAACAGGCTTGGGCTGTCTTGGAGAGAAAGTCACAGATTCTGCCACGGAGAACAGAGGCAAGGCGTGGTGTGGAACACTCCCTCCACCCACCGCCATAGAAGCTGAATGTCAAGCAGGTTGGCAGCTTTCCCCAGCCCTCCCCCGGTGTCCCTGCCAGGCACGGAAGGACGGGTCACAGGGCTGACCCTCGCTGGCATTTCAGACAGCTTTATAATTACACCATCTATTTTTCAACTTGCCAGTGACCTTTTGGTCTTCTCATCTGTGAGCATGTGAGCATGTGTGTATGTGTGTGCGTTAGATGTATGCCTGATGCTCTCATCCTCATTTCCTTTTCTCTTCTCCTCTGGTCTTGTTTATCATTTAAACCACAGGTTGTTAGGGCCAAGTTGGTTTCTCTTTCCTTCTGCTTTATCCTATTATGGAATTATCTTGAATGAGCCCTGTCATCTCTCTGACCTCAGTTTCCCATCTGTCAAATCAAGGGTTTTGACTGGATCATAAGAATCGGTAACATTGAATTTTTTTTTTTAAGACAGAGTCTCGCTCTGTCCCCCAGGCTGGAGTGCAGTGGCATGATATTGGCTCACTGCAACCTCCACCTCCCGGGTTCAACTAATTCTTCAGCCTTAGCCTCCCCAGTAGCTGGGGACTACAGGTGCGTACTACCACTCCCGGCTATTTTTTGTATTTTTAGTAGAGACGGGGTTTCACCATGTTGGCCAGGCTGGTTCGAACTCCTGACCTTGTGACCCACCCGCCTCAGCCTCCCAAAGTGCTGGGATTACAGGCATGAGCCACTGCACCCAGCCAACATAGAACTCTTGACTCTGCCCACCATAGTGCTGTCACCTGCTGTCACTGCCTTAGTCCAAGTCCTCATCACCTGTCACCATTGGGACCAAGGTTCTATCACTCCAGAATGGTACCCCCATCCTTGGGCTCCCCTCCAATCTGTTCACGAACCTGAGCCAGAGGCATTTTTGGAAATGCCCATTGGATCATGTCACTCCCCCACCCTCCTTGTACCCTCCAAGCCCAGCCTCCCTAACATGTCCTCTGGGGTGCATCATCAGGTCCACCACCTGCCCACCTCTCGTGCCCACTCTAAGTCCCACTCCTGTACTCTCTACCCTCCAGCCCTCCTGGCCCTCAGTTCCTCAAGCATGTTAGTCTCCCTCTGGTAACAGACATTTCTACAGGTGTTCCCCTATCCTAGAACAGTTGTTCTCTAACATGGTTGCATAATAGAATCACCTTGGCAGCTTAAAAAAATCCTAATGCCCAGGCTTTACCCCAGAACATTTAGACCAGAGTCTTTGGAGGGGCAGTCTGGGCAACAGCATTTATTTATTTATTTTTTGAAATGGAGTTTCGCTCTTGTTGCCCAGGCTGGAGTGCAATGGTGCCATCTCGGCTCATGGCAACCTCCGCCTCCCGGGTTCAAGTGATTCTCCTGCCTCAGTCCCCGAGTAGCTGGGATTACAGGCATGTGCCACCATACCCAGCTAGTTTTTGTATTTTTAGTAGAGATGGGGTTTCACCATCTTGGCCAGGCTGGTCTTGAACTCCTGACCTCAGGTGATTCACCCACCTCAGCCTCCCAAAATGCTGGGACTACAGGCATGAGCCACCACACCCGGCCAACAGTATTTTTTAAATTTCCCTGGATGACTCCAATGAGCAACCAAGGTTGTGAACCAATGGCCTAGGATGCCCTTTTTCCTTTCCTCGGCTCTCATCAACTCATCCCTTAGAGGCAATGTCAAAATTTCATCTCTGGTTTCCACCTATGTCTAAGTTGGACCCCTGTTATATGCTCTCACAGGACCATGGGCTGTATTTTAAGAGCACATAGCTCAGTTTGCAATGACACGTGTGTTAGTGTGATGTTTGATTACTGTCTTTCTCCCACACTGTGGGACCAGCCTCCAAGATGGCACCCAATGTTCTTCACCTCCTGCTGTTATACCCTGTAAGGTGTGATCCCTTCCCACATTGTACCAGGCTTCGTTTCTGTGACCAATTGCATATGGCAGAGGTGATGGTATGTCACTCTCAAGATTAGGTTTTGAAACATGACGACTTCCATCTTGAGGATTCTCTCTCCCCCGGATCACTAACTTTGGGGGAAGCCAACCCCCAGTCATGGGGTCCTGGGGACATTCAAGGCAGCCTATGACGAGATGGGGGTAAGAAACAAAGACCTCTGGCCAGTAAGGAATTGCAGCCAGCCAAGAGCAAAGGGGCACCTGAGATAAGGGGTTCGAGACCACCCTGACCAATATGATGAACTCCTGTCTCTACTAAATATACAAAAATTAGCTGGGTGTGGTTGCACATGCCTGTAATCCCAGCTACTTGGGAGGCTGAGACATGAGAATCACTTGAACCCGGGAGGCGGAAGCTGTGGTCAGTTGAGATTGCACCATTGCACTCCAGTCTGGGCAACAGAGTGAGACTCTGTCTCAAAAAAAAAAAAAAAAAAATACATACTCCCTTGTCAAGCCTAAAACTCCCTCCCCAGCCTCTAGCTCTGGCTTATGGGAGTCAGTTGCAGAGATAGAATGGACAAGAAATGGGACTTGAGATCCACATTGTGGAATGTTGCAGCAATCAGGCCTCTTTTGGTTTGCAAACAACAGAAAACTGACTGAAGCAAAGAAGGAAAGTTATTGGCAGCCAGGCACTGACTAGCTTCAGGTATGGCTAGACCCAGGGGTTCATTTTGGTCCCTGGCTTCTTTCTTCTTATTCTCTCTTCTCTCTGTTTCTCTGCTCTAGTTTTTTCCAGATGGCTACATTCCTTGGTAAGTTCTCTTCCAGGTGGGATCCCCCACCAGTTCCAAACATGCACCACCCCTTCCAGCGAACTCCAGTGGAAAGAGATCTTCTCCTAATACATCCAACAAGAAGCATGGTTTGTGTCTCCTTGATTTGACTTGGGTTCTGTGGCCCTCTGTGGCACCCCTGGCATGTGGCCAGAACTGTGGCACCTGATACATCACATGTACTTCTGCTTCCACCATGGCAAAGCCCAGGATAAGGCCAGTGCCATCTAAACAACAGAAACTAATGTCGGAGAGAGGAGGACCCCCAAAGTACAGTGAGAAGGCATAATGGGCCAGGCATGATGGCTCATACCTGTAATCCCAGCACTTTGGGAGGCAGGCAGATCACTTGATGTCAGGAGTTCGAAACCAGCCTGACCAACATGGTGAAACCCCCTCTCTACTAAAAATACAAAACTAGCTGGGCGTGGTAGTAGTCCCAGCTACTCGGGAGGCTGAGGCAGGAGAATCACTTCAACCTGGGAGGCAGGGGTTGCAGTGAGCCGAGGTTACACCACTGCACTCCAGTCTGGGTGACAGAGCAAGACTCCATCTCAAAAAAAAAAAAAAAAAAACAAAAAAAACGCATAATGGATGCTGCACAGGTGTCCGTCACAGGTGGGTGGTTCCCATGGACACTAAGTCACTCTGGATGGAGATTACATTTGGGTAGTCAGAAAGACTGTTAATCAAGTCCCAGAACCTTCTATAAAAAAGGGATGAGTCACCAGGAAATCAGTGGGTGATTTCCATGAGAATGAGCCATCAGATATATCCCTGGCACAGAGTAGGTACCCGATAATTTGCTGAATGAATATAGAAATGAGTGTAAAGGCTGGGCACAGTGGGTCACACCTGAAATCCCAGCACTTTGGGAGGCTGAGGCAGGAGGATAGCTTAAGCCCAAGAGTTCAAGACCAGCCTGGGCAACATAGCTCCCTACCCCATCTCTACATTTTTTTTAAAAATTAGCCAGGTGTGGTGGTGCACACCTGTAATCACAAATACTTAGGAGACTGAGGCAGGAGGATCACTTGAGCCCAGAAGTCAAGGCTGTGGTGAGCTATGATCAGAGCACAGCACTCCAGCCTGGGCCTCCGAGCAAGACCCTGTCTCTAAAAAGAAAAAAGGAAATGAGTGAAGGGCAGTGGAGGGCACACTGGGGAACTGGGAGACCCCTAGCTGGTTTATGGGCATCGTGGAAAGTGGCACATGGAGGAGGGAACAGCTTCTACTCAGAGGGAGTTGCAGACAATGTAAAACAAGGAGTAACAGGGGCTCAGGACTCAGGAGAGGCTGAGAATGCAGGGGGATTCATTTCACAGAAACAAGAGTTCTGGGGGCTTCAGTGGAAAATTGAGAGGAGAGGCAGAAACGGGGAAAGGAAGCATTCTGTGTGTGTGCACAAGAACACAAGACTGGTCTCGGCATGGTGGTGCACACCTGTAATCCCAGCACTCTGGGAGGCAGAGGCAGGTGAATCACTTGAGGCCAGGAGTTCGAGACCAGCCTGACTAACATGGTGAAACCCCATCTCTACTAAAAACACACACAAAAAAAGAAAGAAAAATTAGCTGGGTGTGGTGGCACACACCTATAGTTCCAGCTACTTGGGAGGCTGAGGCATGACAATCACTTGAGCCTGGGAGGCAGAAGTTGCAGTGAGCTGAGACCGCACCACTGCACTGCACTCCAGCCTGGGCGACAGAATGAGGCTCTGTCTTAAAAAGAGAGAGAAAGAGAGAAAAAAAGAAACAAAACAGAAGACTGGATTGAGGGATTGAGCTACAGTCTGCATGGAGAGGAAGGATGATATGGGTGGGGGACATGGTGGACTGAGCTGTCCTCAGGGTGCCATATAAAGTCCTGGAAGCAAACTGGAGTCTGGCGATTGGTCCTGTGTTTGGATGGAAAAGCAGAGGTCATTGGGGTTGAGAAGTGTCTGTGTGAGAGAGAGAAAGAAAACCTGGAGGTCACCTCCTCTCTCCCACAATGGCACATGGCTTTTATCTTACTGATTTTCTGTAACTGAATGATGTGAACCAAGAAGAAAGTGTTGTCAAATTGACATTCTCAGTCTGTAATTAACTTTGTGAAAAATCTTTACCTCTCAAAACTCAGTGGAATCCTGCCACCGGGGAACTCAAATTATTCCCCTACTCCTTTCTGTTTTTAAACAAGCATATTGTAAAATTTATTAGTATCAGTGAATATTTGTATCCACGCTACGTCTTTTAGGTATTGAACTGTTTCCTTTATGCTAGGTTTGATTTCATAATAATAAACGGTACCCAGGGGCACGATGATTGCATTGGTTGTTTAATCTGAATTTTGGATGCCTGGCAAAATCCATGCCAATATAAACAATTAGCTTCAGAGCCCCTGACGGATTCCACTGGAGCCAAGATCGGCAAGGTGTTCAGGACAAAGAGTAGCAGAGATGAGTTCCCAGTTTCTAGTTCCCCAGGATCTGATGTGATCACTTGTGGAAAAAGCCCATCATGTACTGAAAGGGTGTTAAAATTATCAGCCCTGTTGGGGAGATGTTGCTAAACTGTCTATACAACATCAAAACACTTGTTTTCTTAAATGATAATTAGAGCAGCTCCATAGGAGAGCTAGTTCATAAAGACGCTCCCTGTGAAACTGCTCCATCCACACAAACAAGCCAGACAGGGTGCTGTGACCAGAAGGGCAGAGGCCACCGCTAATTAGACATGACATCAGCATTTATACTCTGCTGGCCAATTATGTCGGAAGAAGTAAATAAAGCTAATGAAACTTTCCTTTCATCCAAGCTAGGAGCTGCAGACTCCCCGTAGGTGAGTAACGTTGGCCCAGAAATCCCTCTGCTTGAGATCTTTCGGGTAATGTGTGACTTTATTCCTAGAATTACTTGGCGAGAAAAAAATACTTAACTGAATTGAATAATGAAATAAACTTGGTTCCATTTGTCAGTGGAGACACAATTTGAGGATTAAAATAATTTGCTTACTTTTTTTTTGTGGGAGCGGGGGAGACAGTCTCACTCTGTTGCCTAGGCTGGAGTGCAATGGCAATTCTCCTGCCTCAGCCTCCCGAGTAGCTGGGATTACGGGCGCACGCCACCATGCCTGGCTAATTTTTGTATTTTTAGTGGCGATGAGGTTTCATTGTGTTAGCCAGGCTGGTCTCGAACTCCAGACCTCAAGTGATCTGCCCACCTTGACCTCTCCAAAGTGCTGGGATTGCAAGCATGAGCCACTGCGCCTGGCCGAAAATAATTTACATTCCAGTATCTGATTCCAAGAGAAGTAGACCTGCTTCTTCAACTAAAAGAAGAAAGCCTGGGATCCTATTTGTGAACATGCTTTATCCTTTTTGGGTAAGGGAGTACATATGTCATTCCAACTCCCCCTGCCACAGAAGGCTAGAGGCTTGGTACAGTGGAGAAGTAATTGGTGCTGGGACCACAATGCTTGGGTTTGAATCCCAGCTGTGACACTCACAAGCTATGTGACCTTGAGCAAGTTCCTCAATGTCTGAGGTGTCAGTTTTCTCATCTGAAAAATGGGAATAATAAAAATACTTACCTTGGTGGGGTTGTTTTTAGCACTCAGTGAGTTCATGCATGGGAAGTAATCACAATAGTCTCAGGCCACGTAGCTGATGTCTCAGCTGCCTGCTCCTTTACAGACAAGAGGGAAAGTTTGTTTTGTTCTTTTGAAGCTGCATTATAACAAAAATTGACTGCTGCTCTGCTATCAAATGTAGTTTTTTTTTTTTTTTTTTTTTGAGACTAAGCTTCACTCACTCTGTTGCCTGGGCTGAAGTGCAGCAGTGCAATCTCGGCTCACTGCAACCTCCACCTCCTGGGATCAGTGATTCTCCTGCCTCAGCCTCCCCAGTATCTGGGACTACAGGCATATGCCACCATGCTTGACTAATTTTTGTATTTTTAGTAGAGATGGGGTTCACCATGTTGGCCAGTTGGTCTTGAACTCCTGACCTCAGGTGATATCCACCCACCTCTGCCTCCCAAAGTGCTGAAATTACAGGCATGAGTCACTGCACCCAGCCCAAATCTAGCTTTAAGAACCCAGTCTGGGAGGCTCAGCACATGAGGAGGGGGACCATGGGCCCCTCGTGGATGCACGGCTGGGCTCTGTGCTGGGGGATGAGGGTGGAGAAACAAAGATGTGATGTTTGAAGATGATCAATGTCATGATTATCTATTATGCAAATACTCTGCACAGACACAATGGACAGTGCAGAAGCCTTTGGTTATATTCTGCCAAGATTTGCTCATGTATCAGTGCTAAGGTGTCAAGTAGGCTCATGTCAACCTTAAGGGAAAGGTACTATATTGTCCTCATTTTATAGAAAGAAACTGAGTCCCAGAAACAGTACAGGACCTACCCAAGGCCACAGTCATTGAGTGGCAGAGCCAGCAATGGAACCCAGGTGGGCCGACTCCATCCCTTTAACATTTCTCCCTTCCTCTTTCCTTCTTTCTTTCTTTCTCTTTCTTTTTCTCTTTCTTTCCTTTCTTTTTCTTTCCTTTCTCTTTTTCTTTCTTTTTTTTCTTTTTCTTTCCTTTTTCTCTTTCCTTTTCTTTTTCCTTTCTTTTCTCTTTCTTCTCTTTCCCTCCCTTCCTCCCTTCCCTCGTTCTCTCTCTCTCTGTTTTTTTTTCCAGAATCTCTTTGTTGCCCAGGCTGGAGTGCAATGGCACGATCTGGGCTCACTATAACCTCTGCCTCCTGGGTTCAAGTGATTCTCCTGCCTCAGCCTCCTGAGAAGCTGGGACTACACGCATGTGCCACCACGCCTGGCTAATTTTTTTTAATTTTTAGTAGAGATGGGGCTTCACCTCGTTGGCCAGTCTTGTCTTGAACTCCTGACCTCAAGTGATCCATCTGCCTCGGCCTCCCAAAGTGCTGGGATTACAGGTGTGAGCCACCGTGCCTGGCCCATTTTTAAATGTATCTATCCTTGTAGCATTTTCTGCATGTTAATGAAGCCACCGATGGCTGCAAAGCCCCTTTAGTGAAGAAATCTACTTCTCAAGCGTAATTGTCAGAATAATGAAGGGTAACATGATTATTCACATTTAATCGACTTCATTTACATAGATAAAGCCTAAAGGAAAAATCCAATCTGTATTTATGTGCATGCACTGATGTTTAAAAATCCTCTGGAGGAAAAAGAAAATTTAGTCAGCAAAATCTTTTCTAGATAAATGCTAGAAATCATTATTCCAAGAAAAGAATCCTCCACTTTTACTATATGTATGTGTGTGTGTGTGTGTGTATGTGTGTGTATACTCATTAAAAAATACATAAGAGCTCCCCCATGGCTTGAGAGTATTTTATGAAGTTATAAAAATCAGTATTGCCTGTCAAGTACTATCTGTTACATGTGCAATCAAAACTGTTGAGGTTACCTGAATAAAAAAATCCCTGATGTCTATTACAGAAAGCTTTTAATAGAACTTGCCTAGGTAATTTACTCCTAAAACTTCTTTTTCCCCCAGCTCAATATAATATTGCTACCTAATTTTGTGACTGCACAAAACCATTTTAGGTACCACTTGGGAATAAGTATTAAGAGTTCAAGGCAGGCTGGGTGCAGTGGCCAATGCCTGTAATCCCAACATTTTGGGAGGCCAAGGTGGAAGGATTGCTTGGGGCCAGGAGTTCAAGACCAGCCTGGGTAACAAAGCAAGACCTTCATCTCCACAAATATAAAAATAAAAAATTAGATGTGGCAACACGAGCCTATAGTCCCAGCTAATTTGGGAGGCTGAGGTGGGAGGGTTGCTTGAGCCCAAGAGTTCAAGGCTGCAGTGAGCTGTGATCACACCACTGCACTCCAGCCTGGGTGATAGAGCAAGATCCTATCTCAAAAAGAGTTCAAATAAATGCAAATGATGTTTTGGCAACCTTTTCTCAAAAGATTCTGCATTGGAATACAGACTATAATATTAAACTACTATGTGTATATCGTTTCTGCAGTTATATACACCGCACTGTCTTTTACAGGTATATAAGGCCAATGGCCCTAGTCTAATTCAGGTTTAAACTAGTGCTTGCCTTGTAACTCTGCAAGTGATCAATAATCTCTTAATACTGAAAATCACAAAATAGGATAAAATGTTCTGTTGCTAGTCCCATAAAGCTTACTAGATTTTTTCCCCATTCTCCGCGATCTTAGGAGAAACTTGACTAAAGATGTGAGATAAAATTATTTATTGTAAAAAGTAAATGATCATCTCCCCAGCCCCATTCCCAAAGTCACTTGAGCCTTTGCAATCCAACTTGAGATCACTTTAAAAAAAACTTCCCCCGTAACATGCCCTTGTGTTTTTGTTTTTTCCTCCAATTAAAGTGATTAATTGGAAAGGGGAGCATTAGGTGACATTCCTTGCCTTGAGACAGCTGGTGGTTTCCTACACTCTGTGGTGGTAACTCCACACATGGAGCAGCTAGAGCTGCGGACAGTTACTGCTGCAGACAGGGCTGCGTCCCGTGACTCATTATGGTTCAGCTCGGTTTCTAAATCTCCCCCAGTAAAAATCCTCCCCCTGAAACCATCTGCTCTTTGGACAAGCTTCTGCCCCCTGAACCTGGTGCAATCAGGGTCTGGTCTAGGCTTTGCAGAGCTGGGAGGAAATCCCTGGGCCTCCAGCTAACGCTGTCCAAGGTGCTGAATACCGTACTCAGTATGTTGCCACTGGCTGAGCTGGTGCAACCTTTCACCCCTGAGAAACGTTTTCCAAGACAGGACAGTGCTATGGAGCATGGACTCAAGCCTTGGGTCATCTACATCCATTCCTTCTCCACCAAGATGAGTTGGGTGACCTTGGCCACGTGACCCCCACCTTTCTGAGCCAAAGCACTTAAAATACATAATAAACATTCAAAACCATAGCACTTAGAATTAGGAAGTCCTTTTATCGTTTTTTCACAGTATAAGGCACTTATTTTTTGATATCATTCTCTTTTTTTAAAGGCAAAGGAATTACAAGTGAACACAATAGTTATGGCCCATCAGAATGATAGATGCTTATCTACAAAAACATTTCCTGACTTCTTTCTGAACCTCTTGCCTCTGGGAAATACTGCTGTTTGCTTACTTGAAAAGTGGTGAGAATTTAATATGATTCTCTCTTCCTTTTTAAAAAATTAAATTTGCATAAATATAAGGCGTACAAGTGCAGTTGTGTTACGTGGATATATTGCAAAGTGGTGAAGTCCGGGCTTCTGCAACCAACACCAGAAATGTGTACACTGTACCCATTAGGTAACTTCTCATCCCTTACCCTCCTCCCACCCTTCTGAGTCTCCAATGTCTGTTCCACACTCTATGTTCATGGGTACACTTTATTTAGCTCCCATTTATGAGTGAGAACATGAAGTATTCGACTTTCTACTTCTAAGTTATTTCACTTAAGATAACGGCCTCCAGTTCCATCCAGGTTGCTGCAAAAGACATGGTTTCATTCTTTTTAATGGCTGAATAGTATTCCATTGTGTATACATACCACATGTTCTTTATCCAATCATCTGTTGATGTGATTCCCTTTTCTTTGCATATTCTTGGGGTACTTTTGAATCAGTTCTTTTAAGTTTTGGGGGAAGGAGATTTGGTTTCATTGTCATTACTTTCAATTATCTCCATTATCCTTCTGCAAACCCATGTGCCACAATTTAGAGCATTTTGCATGTGTAAGAACAGAGTGAGAGCTCCTTTTCATTTCCCCCTGGAGGAACCCCCATCCTGGAATCGAAGCCCTCTGTTTATGATCCAAGTGTCACCACATCTCAAGTCTCAATGTGTGTGTGTGTGGTTTTTTTTTTTTTTTTTTTTTTTTTTTTTTTTTTTTTTTTTTTTGAGACAGAATCTTGCTCTGTTGCCCAGGCTGGAGTGCAGTGGCATGATCTTGGCTCACTGCAACCTCTGCCTCCTGAGTTCCAGCGATCTCCTGCCTCAGCCTCCCGAGTAGCTGGGATTACAGGTGTGCACCAGCATGCCTGGCTAATTTTTGTGTTTTTAGTAGAGATGGAGTTTCACCATGTTGGCCAGGCTGGTCTCAAACTCCTGATCTCAGGTGATCCGCCCGTCTCAGCCTCCCAAAGTGCTGGCATTACAGGCGTGAGCCACTGCGCCCGGCCCAATGTGTGTTGTTATTAGCTACGCCCTTTACCGAACTCCTTTTCTTGACCTCCTATACCTACACCTGTTGTAAAGAAACAAATACAAAGCAAGATTTCAGCAAAACACTAAAAGAAGAGCGTTCTAGTTTTTTAAAAAATTAAATATCTTGTGGCACATAACAATGAACTCTGGTGTTACCAACCTATTGTATAATTAACTTCTCGTCTTTTGTTCCTTATGAATTTACATATTTAATTATCTTTCCATTTAATTTCCCATGGTTTTGCTACACTGACTAAACTCTGTAATGAGAAAGTCTTTTAATTTAATAGACTTTGCAGGTCATGTGTAACCAGCTTTGGAAGTCATTTTAGGATTACTGAGTGCTGTTTCATAATGCTGTACATTTTTCCTGCCAGGATTTGGAGTACCTAGGCTATGTCCACCAGAACAATGGCTGTAAAGGAGAAAATTGAGCAGTGGTCAGAAGCTGCTGAGAAGATGCAGTAAAACAGGTTACATAAAAAACAATGCTGATTTGAAATAACCTAGGTGCTTTTGTCAAGGGATTTTGCATTAGTGCGTTTAATCCAAGTCAGGGCCAATTCAGAGGATGTGGCTGAAGGCACCATTTTGGCCTTTTTGTTTCTTTTGAGAGCTCAGCATACATTCCCACTTTTTCTGTCAAAGTGGACAAAATGAAGAGTCTCATGAGTGGAGGGGCATTCTGATCCCGAGAGACCACCCATCTGTGGAGTGGCTACACAGCCAGAATGTGGATGTGAACAAACTCAAAATGTGCTACCCAGCGACTGGAGAAGTGCCGTTTTAGAGCTGTGGTTTCAGTCTCTTGGAGGAGATTTTCATAAATGGCCAATTTATGTGCAAAGGTGACTTTTCCAGGCACCCAGGAAGGCAAATTTGAGCTCCAAGCTCTATCAACTGCATTCTGTTCCTATCATCAGAAGTCTCAGAATTTAACAGTAAATGGGGGCTACTTGGCTCGTTGTCAAAATAAGTCTGCATGGCTCTCGCAACTAGGGAGATAGCTGCTCATTCTGCTGGAAAGGAAAGGAGATGAACTTCGTTTTGCCTAGCATTTTGGGAATCATGACCACAATTTAATACAATCAGGTGTAGTTTGTTTAAGGAATTATCAAAGATCATACTTGGCTATCAGATTGGAATTGAGGTCGATAGGCAGACCTTGATCATATGCTAACCAGAATACAATCCAATTCAAAAGTGGAGTTGAGAAACACAGCATTAGGAGAATTTATTCAAACATCCATGCAGAGATAGTCTAATATTTTAAAAACTGATTTCCAGGATCGCTTGCTCCATTTTAAAGGAAATGCAGTTCTATTTTGAATGTAATTCAGGATAGGGCCCCAGCTCTCCGATTTATGCAAAAGGACATAAATTCACAAACCTGCCTGGGCTATTTTTATATTTCAGCAAGGGGTTGTGTGCAGCTGCTGTTTCTGGCAACATAAAAAAATAGTGCAAGTGAAAAGTGAACGGGAACAGGAAGGAGCGTCATTTTTTCTTGATCAAATCCATGAGATCGTCTTCTATTCCTTTCTCACTCAGCTCATCTAGACTATAGTATCGGTGAACAATTTTCTCAGCGGTGACCACCACGACTCGGAGCCCGTGGGGATCTCTGCCAAGCTGGCATCCAATGGCAGATGACACCACCATGTCGAGGTTCTGGTAGGTACCCCCGGCATTCCTGTGGTAGTGGCCTGAGAACACGACTTTGACACCTGCAGGGAAGGGAAAAAGACATTAGGGGGCTGAGGACTTCCATTAGGTAACCTGGGGTCTCCAGCATTTTATTCTGTGAACAGTAATATTAAATATATTATTATACCATCATGTAGAATTATCATATTAAATGTATAATATTATTCTGTATATAATCAACAAATAGAAAGTGTGTGTGACATCCAGAATCTTTGAAAGGATACTTCATATATATAAAATATTATTAACATGTTTGTCATAACTTGTACAAAGAAGTACTAGGGAAGAAAATGAGAGAAGGAAGATGAAGTGAATGACTTTGAGGAAAGACAAAGGAGACTCAAGAAAACATCCTGAGTCCCATAGAAATATCCAGATGACAAAAGTTATGTCTTTTAAAAATAACATTTATGGCCAGGGATGGTGGCTCATGCCTGTAATCCCAGCACTTTGGGAGGCCAAGATGGGTGGATCACTTGAGGTCAGGAGTTCAAGACCAGCCTGGCCAACATGGTGAAACTCTGTCTCTACTAAAAATATAAAAAAAAAAAATGGCCGGGCATGGTGGCTCACGCCTGTAATCACAGCACTTTGGGAGGCCAAGATGGGTGGATCACAAGGTCAGGAGTTTGAGACCAGCCTGGCCAATATGGTGAAACCTCATACTAAAAAATACAAAAATTGGTTGGGCGTGGTGGCAGGTGCCTGCAGTCCCAGCTACCTGGGAAGCGGAGGCAGGAGAATCACTTGAACTCGGGAGGTGGAGGTTGCAGTGAGCCAAGATCATGCCACTGCACTCTAGCCTAGGCAACAGAGCAAGACTCTGTCTCAAAAATAAACACATAAACAAACAAATAAATAAATACAAAAAAATTAGGAGGGCCTGGTGGCGGGCGTCTGTAATCCCAGCTACTCGGGAGGCTGAGGCAGGAGAATTGCTTGAACCCAAGAGGCAGAGGTTGCAGTGAGCCTAGATCGTGCCACCACACTCCAGCCTGAGTGACAACAGCAAGACTCCATCTCAAAATAAATAAACAAATAAATAAATAAATATGTTTATGGCATTCTAATTAAGATAGCGGAGGATGTCTGACATATGATGAACCCGCTCTGCTTCAAACAGCCGTAATGGATGAAACGTAAAACAGAAAACCCAAGGACACAGGTAGGCTCAAAAACAAAACAAATAGCTCTACAGGCCAGACACAAAACAGAGAGGAAAAGTCATGAGTGGGAGTAAAATGTCACCAGGAGTTCAGCTCTTAGAAGATCATAGAGACTGAAAGCATTTTCAGGGGAAAACGGGGAAAATAAAGCCTGGCTTCCTGCTGGAAGAAGGGCTGTTGTGGGTGCCTCTGTTTATGGAAGGAGGCTGAAAAAGGCTGCTGCTGCCTGGGGCTGGGGAAGTGGTAGGCTGGTAAATGTTTCACATGTTATTATTTTTTTTAAAGACTTGATTTGTCACATTTGTCAATTTCCATGGTGTAAATACTTCCATTGTGGCCGTGGCTGATTTCAAGTTGCCAAGGTGATGTCATTGAACCAAATGTAGAAGAGATGCCCAGTAGTGCCCATTACATATATATCAGATCTGTTTCTACCACAGAGATACAAGAGCTGCCAACAGCCTCAAGAGCGTGGATCACAGCAATATTTAGCAAAAGAATTACAAAGTGATCAGTTTTGAGTATTTATTACCTTTGCTTTTTAATATAATCTATTTAATGCTGAGTTTATATAATTATTAATAATGGCCACTTAACAACAAGCTCACAACATTCCTTAAAATGTAATGATTGGTCCTAATGAGTTAGTAGGAGCTGTCTCCAGTACACCACTGGGCTAAGGCTTACTGCAACCTGAGAGTCTACGAAGGAAGGAGAGACACCGGCTCAAGTCTAGGAACTGAAATGACTTCCCTGATATATTACCATGGGGCCCTAAACCACTATTATAAGGCCTGGTCCTGAATGGGGGTGGGGGTGGAGGTAATGAAAACCACTAGAGAGAGAGAAGTCAGTCAAGAGAGAAAGAATGAGGGAAAAACAAAAAACAAAAAAAATACCCCTTACTCACATTGACCCTGCAATGAAAAGTTCTGCTGCCCATGAAGAAATCATGTGGTAAAATAGTCTACAAACCCTTCAATTAGGAACATTCGGGCGGATCAGTTGAGGTCAGGAGTTTGAGAACAGCGTGGCCAAGATGGCAAAACCCCATTTCTACTAAAAATACAAAAACTAGCCGGGCGTAGTGGCAGGCGCCTGTAATCCTAGCTACTTGGGAGGCTGAGGCAGAAGAATCGCTTGCACTCAGGAAGCAGAGGTTGCAGTGAGCCGAGATTGTGCCACTGCACTCCAGCCTGGGTGACAGCAAGACCCGTCTCAAAAGAAAAGAAAAAAGAAAAGAAAAAGAAACATTAGAGCAACATGAACAGGGCAGGTTGGCGTGACAGACGCAGCCACTGCCACTCCGGGGCACAAACTGTGTGGTTCTCAGGTTGCAGCTGGAACTGCTGGGTTGGGTGCCCGATGGGTCCTCGTCATAAATAAACAACTGAAAGGCTCCCATCGTACAGACTGGAGGGGTGGTGGAAATGACTGCCTCCTCTGTGGCTTTCCTGGGGTTTCAAAGCCAGTCTATAGCTCAAATGGGACCGCATGAGATCAGCACTGCCTGGGGGAACACTCTGAAGGGCTGGACAAAAAGCACTTAGCATTATTATTTCTTTGCATGCTAAGTTATTTTTATGAGATTTGGCTCTTCATGCCTAACTCATAGTTGCAAACTGTACTATTCTGGAAAGAATGTCTGGCAATTTTGAAAGAAGCTTGCATTAGCCATAATTAGCTGTAAAAACTCATTTATGTTTAAATTTCACACCATATTGATTGGCATTAACAGAGAGGGGAGCATTTAATGGTGATTGTTCAAGTGCCCAGAGGACCTCTCAGAGCGGGTCTCCCCAGACTGTGGACAGCTGTGCCTCTCTGTAATATGCATGTCCTCTCCATCTGCCCCTCAGGGCTCACCAATTATTGTTAACGTCCTAAGTCACAGAAAATGTGACCAAACGAGGATTCTTAAGAGTAGCAAAGATGCTGCGAGAGGACTAGCAATAAAGATGAGGCCGGGTGCGGTGGCTCCCACTTGTAATCCCAGCACTTCGGGAGGCCGAGGTAAGAGGATCGCTTGGGGCCAGGAGTTTGAGACCAGCCTAGGCAACATAGTAAGACCCTGTCTCTACAAAAAATTTATCAAATCAGCCAGGCATGGAGATGCATGCCTGTAGTTCCAGCTACTCGGGAGGCTGAGAAGGGAGGATTGCTTGAGCTCAGAAGTTGGAGGTTGCAGTGGGCTATCGTTGCATCACTGCACTCCAGCTTGGGCAACAGCAAGACCCTGTCTCAAAATAATAATAATAATAATAATGAATAAAGATGAGAGAAACTACTAGTGAGCAAAAAGCAGTTGTGTTCAAAACCTTCTCCTTCTGGTAAAATAGATTTCTCCCCCAATTCCAATGAGGAACTTGGCCTTCTGGGGTCCTGCATGAAAAAAAATCAAGCAATGACTGTGATGAGTTTACAGAGACGGCCAGGCAGGGGGCGAAAGTCTGCCTCAGAAGTAGGAAGATGTGACTAACTCCGTCCTCCTGGGTTCTGATGCCGAGTTCAAGGCTCTGGCATGTTACCAGCTGGCTCAAGGAGTCTGAAACGAGGAATGAGATGTTGAGCTGGAAAATGGGGGAGACACTTCTTGGGTTGGAGCCAGATCCAGAAGAAGCCTGGTGAGTTTCCAGACGTGGGGGTTTCTGAGTCTATTTCTCAGCTCCAGGGAGGCCCGGAAGTTCTGAACCTGGAATATTTCTCCTAGTTCCAACTCCAGTAAGGGCAACCACTCGGAGTGGAAAGGAGGAGGGGCCTGGAAGGGGGTGGCACAGCAGCAGGGCGCTCTGTATCCTTCATCCTGTTTTACTGAATCCTCCCAATGCACCTCTGTCCTAGGGACGCACCTCGTCTCCATTTTACAGATGAGAAAACCGAGGCCCAGAGAAGTTAAGAAACAAACACAAAGCCACACAGCTAGACAACAGGGCATCGAGGATCGGAACTTGGGGAACTCAGACATCAGAGCCCATTCTGCTTTGGGACCTTGGACCCATTACTGACCTCCATGAGTTGACATTTCCTCTTTTGTACCATGAATAAAAATGACAGCCCATCTCATGGGTGGCAGAGGTCTAGCAGGGAGCATGGGTGTCGGTACCAAGCTCATCATCGCCACCCCCCAGGATGCTTTCTCCAGGGCAGGGCCAGCTTCTCGCTGCTGGAGGAGGGCACACAGCATGGCACTCCAGCTCTGCAACACGCAGCCTCTCTCCGAGTAATAATCCTGTCCCTTTCATGCCGATGGGCCACGAGGACCTGCAAGAAGTTTTACCCATCTCAGCTTTCTATTAGCTTTTGATAGGGAAGCATTGATTCACAACTCGATGGAGGTAAGGAATGTATCAATAAATCTTGGTTTCCCTGACGGGGGATTGATTTTAGCAGTGTTTTCAAGAGTTGGGCAGAATTTCCACTCAGCCTGTGGATCAGTCATCTGTGGCTGACATGCCTCTATGGTTCCTTAATTGAGTATTATGTATAGATTGTTTTTGAATTATGAACTGCTGTAAGGAGATGACAGGCATCTTTTTAAATTACTGCCAGAAGAATTTCCAGCAAAGGCAGCCACTGCATCAACAGAGGACAACTTCTGTGGCGTTAGCTTCGTATTTTTTTTCTTCTCCACGGTATCAAGTCATGAAGACGCTATAAAAGCTATTTTTAAGCCACCTTGATTCAAGTTCATTTCAAATCAATCAGAGGATTGGGATACAGTCTCTGTATAATGTAATATTCTAATATTGGAAACCTGCTTCAGATCAATCAGGAAATTGAGATGCAACCCAGTACAATTCTGATACTAAACACTGGACTTCTTTAATGCCTTGGTGTTGGTGCTTAGACCTGGAAAGTGTAAACATACTCCAGTTGGACAGCCTTTACTTTTATCCTGCATGAGACAATATTTGTGAAAATGTGATCCAGCTTTACGTTGCCAGCTGTAACAGTGAAAACTGCATTGCAAACCATCACTCACACTGAATTTATTCTGCCTCAGTGGTAGGGAAAAATGTGACACAAATAAAAAACAGGGAGAGAAATGGAAAGTTAAAAAAGGTTGGGTGTGAATGTACAGAGAGTAGGTATAAATAATCCCTCCTGCTGGTAAAGAATTTCCTTAGCAGGCTTTGAGATAAGAGATTCTGGGCAGGGGTGGCCAGGCGGCAAAGGTGAAGAGACAGATGTTTCTTAAGTGGGTTTGGGAAGTGCAGATTGGGAATATGAAGTCGTGGTTAAGCCCCACCTGACTCATTCAGGAAGAGGTTCTTTACTTTGCGTTGTCAATTGGGGAATTCTAGATTCCAGCATATTTGCTCACTCTCATCAGAATTTCCCTGGTATATATCTTCCCCAGTGACCCAGTGCCTGTGGCCCAGGACTGCCAGGCGACATGGTGGAAGAGGATCCAGGTAAGGTGGGAGGCTGCTTCTTCAGTTAGCTTGAGACAATAAACATTTGTTGAGCTCCCTCTTGGTGCCAGGTATTACGGAGTGTGGTGGGACCAACGATTCCCAGAAATCAAGAACTCGAGGTCTACAGCCAGGCAGTCAGAGAAAGAGCCACTCATAACAAAATGCAGAAATCGACCTCATTCAGCAGCGTTTTATTCACCGGACACCTACGCGTTGCACTTTGCACCCGCATCATCTCACTCAAGCCTAATGAGGACCCTGACGAGGAAGATATCATTCCCTTTTGCAGATGAGGGAATAAGGCACAGACAGATTAAGTGACTTGCCTAGATTCACATAGCTGTGATGTATACTTGGGTAAGGCCAATTCAGAAGCACAGGCTGTGTCCCCCATCTCAGAGGTGCAAAGTGCCAAAGATCACCATGCCATAAGCCCTGTAAGAAGGCTTCCTGGAGGGGGTGGCTCTGACCTAAACACATTCTTAACTTCTCCTAGTTCTCTGCTCATGTCTGACCTGAGGCCTGAGGGGGGATCATATTATGGTGGTAATAATAATAATGATGATAATCATGTTTATGGAGTGTTCATTATCTGTCTAGACTTTGTTCTAGGCACTTCACTTGTTTTTAGCTCATTTAATTCCCACAATTTCTCCATGAAGGAGGCATGGTTATTATCTGTGATTTTATTATACGATTTAGAGATGTTCAGTAGTTTGCCTAACTCAGCCTGTAAGTGGCGAGGCAGGATCTGAACCCAGGAGTCTGTCGCCAGAGTGAGCACTAAAACACCTGCCAAGTGGAGGTAGACACATCAGGTGAGGGGAATATCACTATCACGAGTGAGTGAAGAGAGTCTCTGTCTAGGAAGCAGCAGGCACCAAATGTACAGGCTCCTGAAGACTGGCACCTGCTGGGCATCCGAATTTCCTCTTCAGCATTTTTAATCCTCCTGACATCCAACATCAAGAAACTCCTGTACATTTCCCAGAGGACACGACTGAAGGTCAGCTGGTGGGTGGTACCAGAATTCCAGTTCAGATTCTGGCTTGGCCAGAGGATAGGCGAGGGCGGGGAAAGGTGGGCCCAGAGGGCTGCATGGGGCTATAGACTGGCTGAAATGGAATGACTTACAAAAAGTGCCAAGGTCAGCTGGGCATGGTGGCTTATGCCTGTAATCCCAGCACTTTGGGAGGCCAAGGCGGGCGGATCACTTGAGGCCAGAAGTTTGAGACCAGCCTGGCCAACATGGCAAAACCCTGTCTCTACAAAAAACATAGAAATGTGGATGTGGATGTAATGGTGGGTGCCTGTAATCCCACCTACTTGGGAGGCTGAGGCACGAGAATCGCTTGAACCTGGGAGGCGGAGGCTACAGTGAGCTGCGCTTGTGCCACTGCACTCCAGTTTGGTGACAGACTGAGACTCTGTCCCAAAAAAAGAAAAAAGAAAGTGCCACGGTCGTGTATGTGTCTCCCTTCTCGTGGTAAGCATCAAAGCATCCCATCACTTCCGGCTTCAGCCTTTCACTGATTCAAAGCCTCTCACCCCCAAATCCTGTTAACTAGCATGGGATCTTAAAGACATTTTCATGGGACTTCTTTTGAGGATCACTTCGAACTTAATTGACCTGGGTCAGCAAACATATTCCAGAAAGGTCTGGATAATAAATATTTCAGCCTTTGGGGGCCATGTGGTCTCTGTTACGACTACGCAACTCTGCCTTCCTTGGTAGCGTGAAAGCAGCCACAGAAAGTATATAAGCTTGTGGGCATGGCTGTGATCCAATAAAATTTTATTTACAAAAACAGGAGGAAGGTCACCCTTACTAATAAAGCATACCATTAAAAAGAATACACTTGGGTAAAGTTCAGCCAAGAGTTCTTGATTCTTCAAAAATCTGAAAGTTTCTGTGCTTCTCAAAAATAAAAATCAAAAAACAGTGACAAGAAAGGAAAGAGTAATTTGTAGTTTCATTTATAAAACCACGAATGCCATTTCAAATAAGGGAGGCTAGTGAATTGTGTTAGTGAACACAAAAAAGGTCAACTATTCTATAAGTAAGAGCATCTGTCCTGATGGTCAGAAAGAGACTTCTATGTCTACTTTAAAAGTGTCTACATCCTTCCATCTAAAAAAGTAACTCAGATCTAATTCAACTGTTTTGGCCATTATAGGTACCTTGCATTTCCACAGAAATTTTACAATCAGCATGCTGATTTCTACAAATAATAAAACTGCTATAATTTTGATTGGGATTTTGTTGAATCTACCGCTCAATCGCGGGGGAAATGCCATATTAACATTGGCCCTGTAATCCATGAACACAGTCTACCTTTCCATTTACTCAGGTCTTTTAAAATTACTTTCAGCAATGTTTTGTAAAGGTAGAGGTCTTGGACATCCTTTGTTATTCTGAGGTATTTCATGTTTTATGGTGCTATTGTAAATTGAATTATTTTTGTAATTTCACTTAACAATTGCTTGCTAGGCCGGGCGCGGTGGCTCACGCCTGTAATCCCAGCACTTTGGGAGGCCGAGGTGTGCGGATCACGAGGTCAGGAGATCGAGACCATCCTGGCTAACACAGTGAAACCCTGTCTCTACTAAAAATACAAAAAATTAGCCTGGCGAGGTGGCGGGCGCCTGTAGTCCCAGCTACTCAGGAGGCTGAGGCAGGACAATGGCGTGAACCCCGGTGGGTGGAGCCTGCAGTGAGCCGAGATTGCGCCACTGCACTCCAGCCTGGGCGACAGCGAGACTCTGTCTCAAAAAAAAAAAAATTGCTTGCTGATAGTATATAAAAATACAATTATTTTTGTCTATTAACCTTGTATCCTGAGACCTTGCTAAATTCATTTATTCATTCTAGTAATTATTTTGTAGATTCCTGGGATTTTCTAAGTTAAAAAAAATCATATCATCTGCAAATAGGTCATTTTACTTCTTATCTTTATGTTTCTTATTTCTTTCTCTTGCTTTTTGCGGTAGTTAGGATCTCCAATACAATGTTAAAAAGTATTGGTGAAAATAGTCACTCTTTTTCTTGTTGGTTATAAATTTAGTTTTCATATTCCTATTTTTTAGACTTTTGATATGACTGCTAAATTATTCTTCAGAAAAACATAATTTAAATACCCAACAAGGATTTGAGAGTTTGATCAATGAGAGCTCATTCTTTGGTGATCTCACAAAAGCCTTGCAAAGATTAAAAGGGAAACTCCTCAGGAGGACCTAAAGTAAATATTTGTTTATCCAGAACTTCTGAGTAACTGCTATCCTCCCCATTCTTTTTTCATGCTGGATAATCCCTTTCATCTTCCTCTGAACAAAGCAGGTTCACGGACTTACTATGGTTGGACATGTGTGTAAAGAGTAGGCAGGTATTCCTTTTACTATTCCTTTTCTTGCATCTTTTCTGTAAGCTTGAAAATATTTCCAAATAAAATGTAAAACAAAAACAAAAACAATGCATACTTGCTAAAATTAAACCCAAATGTTGTAAAAATACAGAATATCAAACAAAAGAAAGTGGGAGGAGGGAAATTTCTTGAAATCCCTGTTCCTATTTTAGGAGTTTAGTGTGTATTTTCCAGATAATTTAAATGTGTATACTACTATACATGTTAGATATAGATCTAAAGAAACATATATACATTCACAAAATTTCACAAAAATGGAATAGGCCACATACAGATTTGCAACTTGCTTTTATATATTCGACAATGTATCTTTTACTTATTCCATTCAGGATATGCTGCCCTATTTTCGAGCTACCCACTAACATCCTGAAAACTGTATTTCTGATGTTGGGGCTCAGAAATGGTACCCCAAAACACGGCACTTTGACACGCTGAACTAAAGCAACAGCCTAAAGCTCTCTCTGACCTTCCCTCCCCAAGAGCAGTGACAGACTCTCTCTGGAATTTCCTTATCTAAGGAGATTTCTTTCTAAAAGAAATGCAGTTATCTTAAGAATCCCTCCCTAGGAATCTCATCAAATAACCGAGAAAGATTAGCCAATGGAGAAGAGAAGAGACTAAAAGTCATCGCCATGCCCAGACAGACTTTTCTTCCATTCTTCTGAGGGTAGTTCCAAGAGATTACCTGGCAGACTTCATCTACATAATAAGACAACCTTTGTTCACATTGCAGTTCTGCCTCTTACCTTCCCATAACTTGCTGGTCCCATTGTTTCCTAAAAGAATCATTTACAAGATAATGTCTGCTTCCTAGGCCCATTCAATTCCCCTAAAAATCATTTATGACTGCTCAAAATCGCCTCCATTTCTCCCATCTCCCTCTCCCCTATGAAGAGGGTACATAAGCTTCAACCATTTGCCCCTTGAGTCTCACATATTGTATGGCTCTCAAGTTCAGCACATTAATAAATCTGTACGCATTTTTTCCTGTTCACCTGTTTATTGTCAGTTCATTTCGACAGTGAACCGTTGGAAGGTGGAACAAAAGCTTTCCCTCTGCCCCCACACTGCTATGTAAAATCTAGGTTGTCGGATGATCATTCTATATCTTAATAATAAAAATACTGTAAACTGGGAGGTCAGGAGAGTTCAGAGCCTTTCAGCCCTCTAAGGACTACTCACATGCATGGGGTCACACACAGTTACTACAGCTTCTCAGAGAGCATCCGGGATTCACGGGGCAGAGACGACCCCCAGGGAAGAAGGAGTCTTGTCTGCACAGCCCCTCTGACCTGGGTCTTGGGGGAGAAGCCCAACTACTCCTGCTTGCTGTATCATCAGCATGAGAAGAGAGACACTCTCGGGTTACAGAGTGCCCAAGCCAAGCAGCTCTGCCCTGTGAGACCTGGGGTGGGTCGTGGGGCCAGTATCTCCTTCTGGAGCTGAGCCTCTCAAAGATTTCACTGTGATGGGTCCAAGTGCTTCTGGGCTGAACCCTGCTGGAAACCTGGGTTCAAGCCTCATCTCCTCTTATGGGTGTGACATTAACACCTATACACTTGGTCATTTCAGGCATTTGCTTACATGTCTGGTCCATGTGATATAAAGCATCTGGTTTATCTTAGGATTCATAGCCTCCTCTTGAGATTCTCTTCCTCTTTCTTTCTTTTTAATGTTTTGCTTGGGTAGGAAGCAATGGCCCAGTTGTTAAAATGACCTTTACCTAAAGCCAGCTCATACTCTAAAACCTGAAGAGATTTCTTTGCTTTAAGGATTCCTCCCCCCATCCCCATTTCCCCTCCTAAAGAACAGCCATGCATTATTATTTCAATGTGCCCCCCAAAGTTTAAGCGTTATAAACTTAATCCCCAGTGTAACAGGGTTGGGAGGTGGACCTTTAAAAGATGATTAGGTCACAGGGGCTCTGCCCTCATGAATGCATTAATGCTGTTATCAGAGAAGTGGCTTCCTGATTTAAAAAAAAAGGATGAATTTGGCCAGGCCCCCTTCCTCCTCACTCTGGCCAGGGATGCCCCAACAAGAAGGCCCTCACCAGATGCAGCCCCTTGACCTTGGACTTCCCAACCTCCAGAACTGTAAAAAATCAATCTCTGTTCTTTATAAATTACCCAGGCTCAGGTATTCTGTTATAGCAGCACAAAACGAACTAAGACACCATGTAAATTATACTTTTCTTACCTCACCTGATTAACGATCCACAAAAATTATATTCTTCCCTTTTCAAAGCTCCTCTTAATTAAAACTAAGAATGTGGGAGATGGGGATGGCACAGAAGTGGCCTAGAAAACACCTAGAGCTGTGC
The DNA here is from genome assembly GCF_028878055.3 of Symphalangus syndactylus. Classification (NCBI taxonomy): domain Eukaryota; kingdom Metazoa; phylum Chordata; class Mammalia; order Primates; family Hylobatidae; genus Symphalangus; species Symphalangus syndactylus. The sequence continues at coordinate 77,340,385 of NC_072440.2, read as the reverse complement.
ATTCTCAGCTTCATCAGGACGTAAGTAGTTCTCTTGCAAAAGGTTTGAGAAAGAGTGGATGGAAGAGGTTCAGTGGTCACAGTCATCACACCAACACCTGGAGGCAGCTGAGGGGGGCCCACATTCCTGTTCATAACATGACGTTTCCCACTTCCACCCAGGGCATCTGCATCCCACTTAGAATCAGAAAGGGCATGGGGATGTGCTCTCATACTCCAGCGCAAAGAGCAGTATTGGGAAATAATTACTCTCCAGGGCCTGGAGGTGTCTGGCTGCCCACTTGAGTCCACAGCCTTGAGAGTGTGATTACAGCATAGCATCACTTCCCTACCCTGGACTCGAGGATTAGTTATGCTCCTCCAACCCCCAGACTCACTGCCGTTTATTACTTTTTTGAGACAGTGTCTCTGTCGCCTATGTTGGAGTGCAGTGGCGCAATCTTGGCTCACTGCAACTTGCGTATCCTGGGTTCAAGCAGTTCTCCCTGCCTCAGCCTCCCGAGTAGCTGAGATTACAGGCTCCCACTACCATGCCTGGCTAATTTTTGTGTCTTTAGTAGAGACAGGATTTTGCGATGTTGGCCAGGCTGGTCTCAAACTGCTGAACTCAGGTGATCTGCCCACTTTGACCTCCCAAAAGTGCTGGGATTACAGGCAACAGCCACCGCGCCCAGCCCCTTTATTACTTTTCTACATGGGGGGCTAGGCTCAACTTTTTATTTTTTCCCCTTCCTGATGACTTACAGATTCAAAACCTGTAGAATATGCAAGAGGAGGGCTGTATTTTGTTAATACTAATATTTGGTTGCCAGAAAAGCAGTGGCAGCCTGGGGTGGGAGCCAGGGGTTGGGAGACTCAGGCGTGAACCTCAGTTCTGCTGTTGCTGAGCTGTGTAGGTGTGGCATGGGCAGCAACATATCTGAACCTGAGTTTCCTCATTTGGAAGGCAGGACTAGTATCAACCACCCCCAGGGCCACTGCGAAGATAACTGAGAATCAGGGACACGCCCTGGGTGGCACAGCAGGAAGCTGTGTGTCTTGTACTCAGGCAGCACTCAATAATTATACTTTCCTCTCATCCTTCTCTAAGTATCTGATCAGAAGATCTTTTTCTTTTCATTTGCACAAATTACATCTTTCTCACTATTCATAATTTCCTCTTTATTTTTAAAAGAAGATGGCAGCTTGCGTGTGAAATGGAGCGTGGGGCACACATTAAGGTTTCAATCCAGAATGGACAATTTTCTAGATTTCCATGCCCTATCTTAAACACAGCTGTCAGGACAAGAGGCTCATTAAAAAGATTGTTTTGACTGACAGAATGTTCATGTATCAAATTGGAAATCCATCCAAAAATACTCGAGGGAGGCAGACAGAGGTGGCGGCCAGCCACGGAAGGAAAATGTTTTGCAGAATTTGTTCAAGATGAAATTTGCTAGGGAGAAAGTGCCCTGCCTCTGACTTGAGCCAGGGAAAGCCAAGAAGAGGGTATTACAGCCACCAAAACGTGAGGACCTTGGGTAAGTCAGATTCCGTTTGAATAACTGGGGCAAGAAAAATTCTGATCAGGCGATGATCCCTTAAAGAACACACAATAACTAAATTTGTGCACTTTTCCTTACCCCTGGGCTTCAAGGCACTTCCTCCTCCAGTTAACAGCTTATTCTTCCTGCATACATCTCCGGCTTCCACAAGCCCTTTCAATGGTGGCCTTCCCCAGGCTCTGTCCACTCCCCTTCTCTCGTCCCTTTCCCTCTCACTGATGAACACCAGTTCTGCTATAACCTCAACTACCTCCACCTGCCAAAAATTCAGAATCATTTCCCAGCCAACAATGGGTTCCTCGGTTTCGTCGACCTCTCTTCAGGACATCCTTGCAAGCTCTGCAAACTCAACCCACTTACTTCTTTTGCCCCAGTGCCCACTCCTCCTCATGTGGGTTTAACTGGAGCACCATGCAGTCATCCAACCCAGGCATGCAGGAATCACCCCAAGACTCCCTTCCTCCGCCTTCTCCATGCATCCTGTTGACCTGTCTGCCTGAACATGCTTACCCCCATCTCCTCTCCATCCTCAGTGTGCTCTTCCTGGCTGCCTGGTCTCCTGTATGATATTCAGCTGTCAGTGGCTATGGTGGCTTAAAAAAAGTAAAGGCTGTATTTGTGCTTAACTATGATTTATCTACCCCATAAAAAGAGGAGGTGAGCAGTCCAGGGAGGGCGCAGCCTCTCCAGGATTTCATTAAGGATCCAGCCTCCTTCCATCTTTCTGTTTTGCCTTCCTCTGTTTGTAGCTTCTATCCTCAAGATCGCAAGATGGCTGCAGGGCTTCCGGGCACTGGGTCCAAGTTCCAAGGTGGAAGAAGAGGTAAGGGCCAACAAAAAGCCTTTCTGGAAGCCCCACTTGCTAAACCCCTGAACCTAGGTCATGCAGCCATACACAGCTGCATGGGGGTCTGGAGAAGGAGTGTTTCGGCCTGCCATGCTAGTGCCCTGAACAAAACCTGCTCTGTTAGGAAGGAACGCAGAGAAAATGCATCCAGGTAAACTGAGCAGAGCCGTCTTTCTAAAATGCAAAACCCGGGCATGGTGGCTCATGCCTGTAATCCCAGCACTCTGGGAGGCTGAGGTTGGAGGATCCCCTAAGCCCAGGAGTTTGGGACCAGCCTGGGCAACAAAATGAGACCCCATCTCCACAGTTTCTTTTTTAAAGCAAAACCCACCTGGGCCACTGCGTCAAGTAAAATTTGAGGGTTCCCCATCATCTTAGGGTCCTGATCAAACACAATGTCTCCACTTGAGCCTACTCCAGTCACTGAGCAACTCCAGTGGCAGTGCCAGTACAGGATGAGCTGTTTTGTGGCTCCAGCCTCTGCCCATGTTGTGCCCTCTTTCTACCCAGGTCTGCCTGATGAGCTCTTATTCATCCTTCAAGAGCCTGCTCATTCCTTTCCTCCAATGGAAAAACACCCCTGGTGAAGCTGGATAGGCGTGCTTCTTCTTTATCCTGTTCCTTGCAAATTCTTTTACTTTTGCCCTGATTTCTGGCTCCCACTTTGGTTTCCCCTACTGGTCTATGAGCTCCTTAAGGGCAGAGGCCACATGTGTTTAACGGAATACTCATCCCCAGGATGAATAGCTGAGAGCGGCCACTCTGTGACTACCGGATAAATGAATGAATGGAGAGATGGATGGATGGATGGGCAGTGAATGAATAAATGAAACTTGTGGCAACTCAGAAGCTATACTTTAGTAGGTATCCTGGAGGAGAAACCCAAATTTCCCCTTGGTCAACATTATCAAAGGGAAGGGAGAGTTCCCATATTTCCTAATTTTACAAAAGAACTGCCATGTTCCTTACAGAAGGAGGCCTTACTCACAAGAGGGTGGAAATCGGACACAGTGGAATGAGCACCGACTCTGGATCCTGTCTGTTACTTAAATGCCAAATGACAAGCGACTGTGCCTCGCTGTACATTGTTTCCTCAGTTTTAAAAAGGGGACAGTAACAGATCCCTCAGCCAGGCGTGGTGGCTCATGCCTGCAATCCCAGCACTTTGGGAGGCTGAGTGGACAGATAACCTGAGGTCAGGAGTTTGAGACCAGCCTGGCCAACATGGTGAAACCCCATCTCTACCAAAAATACAAAAATTAGCCAGCTGTGGTGGTGGGCACCTGTAATCCCAGCTACTGAGGAGGCCGAGGCAAGAGAATTACTTGAACCCAGGAGGTGGAGGTTGAAGTGAGCCAAGATCATGTCACTTCACTCCAGCCTGGGTGACAGAGCAAGATTCCATCTCAAAAAGATAAACAAATAAACAAAATGATAATAATAGCAATAATAATAGCCTCACGAGGCTGTTATGAGTTTCAGATGTAATGCGTTTAAACCCCTGGCACGCTCACTATTGCATGCCGGGGACCTGATGCTTCTTGGGACTGTGTTTGAAACAAAGTGTGGACAAGGGCATTTTTCTTCCTTGCCTTTGGAGACAGTGCTGGTTGCCTCTCAATATCCACACCCTCCCTTTTCCTCCTGATTTTGTTCTGGGCAATGTCCTGCTCAGGGAAGCCACCAGCTTCATTCCCCAAACCAGGATGGATGCAGCTGTGACAATTTTCCTACCATGGCCACCCAGGGTCTGGGCAGGAGCCCAGGTCTGGATATGGAGATTTGGGAGGAAACCATGGAGGTGTCTGAGAAAGGTTATGTTTCTTTTAAAAAGTCCCCCTTTCTTCCTCTGGGGTTGTCAATGTGAATGAATGCGACGTGCGGAAGTGCATCAGCCAGCTGAGAGGTCCAGCCTAAGGAATGGGTCATGACGGGGAGAAGCACAGCGGGTGTGCAGAGAGATCCTGCTCATGCATTCAGCCAGGCCGAGTGCCTGAGCCACCCGTGGCCCTCTGTCCACACAGAGAACTTCCTTATTCTCTGAGCTAGGTGATGGGAGTTTCCTGTTCCGTACAGCCCAAAGGAACTGATGCTATTGATACTATCCTATACTTGTTAGAACAGTCACTCTCCTTTTGGGGTGGCCAGTAATCCATTTGTTTTGAAGATTGCTTGTTTATTAATTGTATATATGTATATTTTTTGAGATGGGGTCTTGCTATGTTGCCCAGGCTTGTCGTAAACTCCTGGGCTCAAGTGATCTTCCTCCCTCAGCTTCCCCAGTAGCTGAGACTACAGGCATGAGCCACCATGTCCAAGAATCCACTTGTGAACAAACACTCTGTAAGTTGGCCTTTGGAAACTCCTACGAAATAACAGAGTTCCCCTGTTGTCCAGGAGGCCGCAGAGGGTTTCCTTGTCAGGGTGGGATTCAGTGAGACTCCATTAGAATACAGTTTTGTCAATAAACTTCTTGCATTCTTTCTATTCCTGTGAAATTGCTTTCCCAACCCTCTTGCCTTCAGTAGGACCAAGGCAAGCACAGGTCCAAAGGTAGTGAGTGCTGTGGCACGTTCCTCACCAAAGAGGGGAGGACGCTGGGGTGGGAAAGGTGGTTTAGTAACCCTGGCCCATGTCTGTATGACAACTTGGAGGCAATTTGGAAATGAGAACCAGACAACAGACATGAGAGGCAGTGTCAGTTACTAAAACACCCAAAATGTTGGCAACTGAAAACAAAGACAATCTCTTCCTCCCTTTGATTTAGATTGTGGCCTTTTACTTGTGGCTGAAGAGATTTAGGTGCAGAAAATGCAAAGTGGCATAATTTTTTTTTTTTGAAAAGAACTGATGGCTCTGTAACTATGATCCTTAAATATAAGCATCAGTGGTGACTGATTCAGTACCTACATCAGGGGTTGGCAAACTAAAGCCCATCGCCCGCTTTCTGATGGGGCCTGTGAGCTAAGAATGCTTCTTACATTTCTATCATAAATGGCTGCATTTAGGATGTAAGTACCTGTATCATATCCTCAATTTTGCCTCTTGTCCCACAAAACCTAAACTATTTAATCATGCTCTTTACAGAAACCGTTTGCCAACTCTTGACCTATACTCATTCCACTTACAGGGATCCTTCTTATAATATTATTCTTTCTTCATGTTTTGAGAAATTTAAAAGATATGGTAAGTACAAAAGAATAATGTAACATTCGTAATGCCACCACCCAGAGATAATAAATATTAACATCTTGCAAGATCTGCCTTTACATTTTTTTAAAAAAGAAATGAAATATTACAATAATATGCCAAGTCCCCTTTAACTGCTCCCCGCTGCACCAGAGGGTCTTAGCTTTACCTTTAAGCAACGTGCACCTTCTTGGGATAGGGCTTGGCCAGGGATTTGGCCATAGTGTCAGTGATCTTAACAAGATTAAGAATGGTTATTCCTAGGCCAGGCACACCTGTAATCCCAGCACTTTGGGAGGCTGAGTTGGGCAGATCACTTGAGGTCAGGAATTCGAGACCAGCCTGGCCAACACGGTGAAACCCCATCTCTACTAAAAATATAAAAACTAGCTAGGTATGGTGGCGGGCGCCTGTAATCCCAGCTACTCGGAAGGCTGAGGTTGCAGTAAGCAAGAAAATGGTTATTCCACAACCCTGACTGGAATAGAGGAAAGAGAGGCACCAGGTCACAATACTCCTGCGTACTGATGGATTAATCACATAAAAAAGCTTTCTTTGGGCTTGGAATAGAGTAGGCAATCCCCAAATGTATACTCAATTAATTGAACAGATGCCCCAAAAGCACACACTTAACGGAGTGATTTTATGAAGACAGTAATAATGTAAACATTGTTATAAATTAAAGGAACAACAACAACAAAAGAATGAAGGAAGAAGGAGGGACGGAAGAAGCAAGGAGGAATGGGATGTCACTAACAGGAAAGTCACAAGGGCAGCAGGTGCCATGCAACTCACACTATTTTTTTTTTTTTTTTTTTTTTTTTGAGAGAGGGTCTTACTCTGTCTCCTAGGCTAGAGTGCAGTGGTGTGATCACAGTTCACTGCAGCCTTGACCACCCCAGGCTCAGGTGATTCTCCTGCCTCAGCCTTCAGGGTAGCTGGGACTACAGATGTGCACCACCACAGTCATACAATCTTAAGAGGAACCACACCCCTATCCAATAGGTAGCAAGCAAAGTACTTGCACATCTTCACATGTGATTTATTGGGAGAGAAAGTTAAGTAATAAGAAACAACTCTAAAGTGTCCTGGAATCCTAACTCCAGGATTTTTTTTTTTTTTTTTTTTTGAGATGGAGTCTCGCTCTGTCACCCAGGCTGGGGTGCAGTGGCACAATTTTGGCTCATTGCAACCTCCACCTCCTCCTGGGTTGAAGTGATTCTTTTCCTGCCTCAGCTTCCCGAGTAGCTGGGATTACAGGCGCCTGCCACTACGCCTGGCTAACTTTTGTATTTTTAGTAGAGATGGGGTTTTGCCATGTTGGCCAGGCTGGTCTCGAACTCTGACCTCAGGCGATCTGCTGCCTTGGCCTCCCAAAGTGCTGGGATTACAGGCATGATTCATCATGCCCAGCTCCCACTCCACGACTTCTGCATTAAGTGAAATTCTCTGGTTTCTTTCCTGACTTTTCTCCAAGGCGCTGAGCTTCTTGAGGGCAGAGCCGATGTTTACTCCACCTCATGTGTTTCCCCTGTCTCCAAGGAACACGTGGAAACATGCAGAGCACATGTGCCATCAGTGTTAAAAGATGTAAAGACGAATATAACACTGAGCAAAATACCTGACCCCAATGTCAAGAGCTCCAGTCAGAATGCTACATCTCTTCAGCAAAACATGACACACAGTCACATGTGGCCTTACTTACCAAGACTGATTGCAGGCATTCGTTCCACAAATATGAAAATGCACAAGCATTTTTATGTTAAGATTTGGGTCTGTTTATGCATGAAGAAGTTCAAGATGTTATTATGTACGACAAAGAACAAGTGGAAACAACCTCAATGTCCAACAATGAGAAGAGTTAAATGAACGTGGTATGTCTACAGAGTACAATGAGCTGTGGTCTGGGTTTTTAATGACATGAGATAATGCTTTGTATGACATAATCTTATGCTTCCTAAATGCCCACATATGATCAGCTATATGAAAAGAGGGCTTTTTTTTTTTTTTTTTTTTTTTTTAAAGAGACAGGGTCTCATTCTGTCCTCCAGGCTGGAGTTCAGTGGTGCCATCTTGGCTCATTGTAACCTCGAATTTCTGGGCTCAAGAGATCCTCCCACCTCAGCCTCCCAAGTAGCTAGGACTACAGGTGCACACCACCCTGCCTGGCTAATTAAAAAAGTATATTTTGTAGAGATGGGGTCTTGCTATGTTGCCCAGGCTGGTCTCAAACTCCTGGCCTCAACTGATCCTCCCACCTTGGCCTCCCAAATCACTGGGATTACAGGTGAGAGCCACCACACCCAGCCAGTATTTCTTATTAACAAGAAACTGTTTATAAATGGACTGCTTATAAACCAAGCCCCCACCCCCAATCCCCCAAGCTGTGCAACCAGAGTGCACCTATATGTTAGACCACAAACCACACTAAAGATGCAGGATTTCACAAAGCCAAAGAAAATGACACGGGGAAGTCATCGGCAAATAACGCTCTCACTGAGTAAAAACATACATGCCCATATTAGCTCCTGAGAAGCCAATCATCAGATTACTGATGGATTCAGAAACAGACTCTTAGGAAGCTTGATGAAATCTGAAAATAACCCTCAGTGATGCTGCTGCCAATGTCAAATGTAAAGTACAGGATGCTGTCAAAGAATTTTTTTCAGACCATTTACTCCAAGGAAACCAAGTCGACACTTGATTACTTCTCTGCTCATTCTGAGTTGGTGCATACTGGCAGCAACAACCATTTTATCGAATACAAGTTGAAATTAACTGATTGCCATAATTTGTCTCTTTTCTCAAGACAATGTCTCAAACCAACCTTTATTTTTATTTTATCGCCATTTTCTGTAGCTACGGTCCGCATTTTAAGTGAGCTTTTTTTTGGCGACCATAATCTTTAGATAATGAGCCCACCTGGGCTTGAACCGGTGAGGGGCTGGCCAGAGTCTGCGGGGGTGGGTGCAGATCCCTCCCTGTTTCATGAAAGACACCATCAAGAAGGCCAAGTGTGGTGGCTCATGCGTATAACCACAGCGCTTTGGGACGCCAAGGCAGGCAAACTGCTTGAGCTCAGGAGTTCTCCAGACCAAACTGGGCAACACAGTGAAGCCCAGTCTTTATTGAAAATACAAAAATTAGCCAGGCGTGGTGGGGAGCACCCATAGTCCTGGCTATTCGGGAGGCTGAGGCAGGAGAATCACTTGAACCCAGGAGGCAGAGGTTGCAGTGAGCTGAGGTCATTCCACTGCACTGTAGCCTGGGCAATAGCGCAAGACTCCTTCTCAAGAAAGAAAGAAAAAAAAAAGGCCAGGTGTGGTGGCTCATGCCTGTAATCCCAGCACTTTGAGAGGCTGAGGTAGGTGGACTGCTTGAGCTCAGGAGTTCGAGACCAGCTTGGGCAAAATAGTGAAATAGTGAGATCCAGTTTCTACCAAAAAAAAAAAAAAAGACACCATCAAGAGCATCTTTGTCTGCAGAAGGCACAATTCACATACTCAAGATGAATGGAGGAATGGAGAGGCTTACTATGAAAGAAAAATTCCTGCTTGTTGAGGCCAAAGGGGAATTCCACACCCTTGTATTCCATGCCAAGTGGGCTCCAGGGACCCTCACTCGGTAGATCCCTTTGGACACCCCAGTGCTGAGCCTCCGTGGTTGCCGCACCAGCTCCTTTCCTGAGGCAGCCCCTGGAGAGGAGCAGGTGAAGAATGGGCAGGAGGGTGAGCAGGTGGGACCCTGTCCCACACGGGTATCCTGGCTCCTCTCTACTTGCCATCAACACCCGTGCCCACGGTGCATTCTGCTCATCAACATGCTCTGGGGCACCCAACGGCAATGTCGTTGAGAACACAGGACCCAGGGCCACTGCTCAGGCCCCAAGCAATTAATGTCACCCACCACTTCGCAGCTGGGTGATGCTGGGGAAGCCAATTTGTCTACCTGCGCTGCAGTTTCCTTGTCTACAAAATCAGAGCAAGAGTCCCTGTGGTGTACTATTTATTAAGCAGTCATTATTACTATTTTACTAGTATAGCGTCCTGTGTGTGGTTTCCTTTTTTTTTTTTTTTTTTTTTTGAGACGTAGTCTCACTCTGTCACCCAGGCTAGTGGCGTGATCTTGGCTCACTGCAACCTCTGCCTCCTGGGTTCAAGTGATTCTCCTGCCTCAGCCTCTCGAGTAGCTAGGATTAAAGGCATGCACCACCACGCCTGGATAATTTTTGTATTTTTAGTAGCTATGGGGTCTCGCCATGTTGGCCAGGCTGGTCTTGAACTCCTGGCCTCAAGTGATCTGCCTGCCTCGGCCTCCCAAAGCGCTAGGATTACAGGCATGAGCCACTGTGCCCGGCCGCATCCACTGCGTTTTAAATTACCAATGGAGTCACACCGACCCTCGAGGAAGGTGGTTTTTAGTACCTGCTGGTGGCACTTCACAGAGCCATCTCAGGGAGAGGCTAACTTTAATTTGTCCCCGGTGTGGTGAACAGGGGAGTGACAGAACAAACACTGCTGGGAAGACTTTGGTTCCTACTCTGGCAACACTCGGCAGTGGGTCAGGGGTACCAATTCAAGGAATATCAGAAACTGTGTCCCTTACACATCCTTTTCACGTCCAGTCATTTAAAACATTTTTCAATAACAATGTTGATAAGAATAGAGGTTCACTATCACTGAGCACCTACCAGGAGCCAGACACTGTCTCAAGGTAATGGATGATTTCATCTGATCCCCACAAAACCCACTGCACCCACTTCATTGCTTTGTGATCTGAATGGATGACTCTGCCTCTAGGACCTGAATATGTTTGTTGGCAAAAAGGAAAAAATACCAGTACCTTGTGGGGTTGTGGTGTAGGTTTGCCACACCATGGAAGCAGCCGCTGACAATAATGTGAATAAAAATAAAAGTGAACACTGACCATGGCTCTCAAGAAGCCTGTTCATCTCCTGCACTTTTCGGGAGAGAAATTGCTCTATTAGGTGGTTCAGTGGCACCACGGAGGAGTGAGAGCAGAGAATACCACAGTCCCCAGGGAGACAGAGCACACAGCATAGGGTCCCACCTGGCAGGGCGGCCCCAGAGGAGGCTCAGTGGCTGAAAGAACACCTGCCTGACATGGCTCCTTCTATCTGGACAATGTAACTGCAGGGAATAGTACCCTCACCTGGACTTCCAACTGCACACAGCATAGTGCTTACAGAAGGGAGATGTGTGAGGAAAAAAGATTTCCTTTCCTCTTACCGTGCCTGTGAAATTTAAAATAGACTCAAGAGTTGCTCCTTACAACTGATGTGCTCAGTTTCCACACCTGTGCCGAAGACCTGGAGAAGGCACCTTTAAGGTCCTGATAGAGGAGCTCACAGGACAGTGTCTGGCACCCAGGAGGCTTCACCTAAATGAGTGGTATTTGCTTTTGAGAGTCTCACTCTGTCACCCAGGCTGGAGTGCAGTGGTGCAATCATCGATCACTGTAACTTCAATATTCAGGCTCAGGCAATCCTCCCACCTCAGCCTCCCATGTACCTGGGCGTGCACCACAATGCCTGGACTCATTTTTTGTGTTTTTTTTTTGTAAAGACAGGTTTCACCATGTTGCCTAGGCTGGTCTCGAACTCCTGGGCTCAAGTGACCCGCCCACCTCGGCTTCCTAAAGTGCTGGAATTACAGGGGTGAGTCTCCGTGCCTGGCCATGCTATTTTTTTTTTTTTTACTTTCAACTCAATCAATTAATATGCAAACATTTTTAATTAAATTTAAAAGGCAATGAAATTAAAGCATTTTTGAACTTATTTTACAAAGCAATGTTGTAGATTTGTACTTACACTGTGGGAAATAGGGAAAATGTCTTTTAAGTGAAGGCAAGTGTAGTATATAAAAAAATAACTTGAACCAGTAGATGGAATGGCGTTTCACTAAGCTGGGGACATTGGAATTTTACAAAGGAATCTCACTGCTAATTTCAAAATGACACTAATTGCTATTTTTGAAACGTGACCTCAACGAAAAAGATATAATATTTTGACTTCATAAACTTCAGCAGACACTGCTGTTCCCCAGGTTCTAGGGGCTCCTTTTTGAAATGTTGTGATGAAATTAAAAAATTAAATCATTTTTACTTGGCTGGCTGTGTTGCCTCATGCCTGTAATTCCAGCACTTTAGGAGGAGCTGAGGTGGGTGGGTCACCTGAGGTCAGGACTTAGAGACCAGCCTAGCCAACATGGTGAAACCCTATAGCTTCTAAAAATACAAAAATTTGCCAAGTATGGTGGCGGGTACCTGTAGTCCCAGCTACTTGGGAGGCTGAGGCAGGAGAATCACTTGAACCCAGGAGGTGGGGGTTGCAATGAGCCAAGATTGCGCCACTGCACTCCAGCCTGGGTGACAGGGTGAGACCCTCTCACAAAAAACAAAAGAACAGAAAAACCCAGACATTTTTAGTTGAAGAGCAATCCACAACCTCAGAGAAGAAACTTCTCTGTTTTGTTCATCCCTCCATCCTCAGTGCCTAGCATGGGACCCATGCTATTTGCTGAATGGATAAATGTTGATTTAACTTCAGGAATCAGCCGCATACATTTACACACGCCAGATTCTCAATTTATAAATATTTACCATCAGGACTTGATTTCAACTTTAATTAGCCCAACTGTTAAGGATACCTCCAAAGTGAGAAATCTAATCCATCACTTCACACCAGATGTAGCTTTGGCAGTTAAGTCTTTTATCTAGGTTTATAGTGAATGAGAATCAGACATCAAATGACTAGCATGTGATGTTTTGCGGTGAACTGATTGGAACCTAAAAAATAGGCCAAACGTGGGAAAATGAATTCAAGAATAAATCTTAGGAAATAAAACAAAGAGGGTAAACTTCCTCAAGCTGATAAGGCCCCACAAACTCTGGATTCTTTGGATGCTTAAAAAAAAGGTGGGGGTGGGGGGCGGTGGGGAGGCATGAGTGTGAGATAGTTTTTTAAAAATCCTTTTTTTTTTTTTGAGATGGAGTTTCGCTCTTGTTACCCAGGCTAGAGTGCAGTGCCACGATCCCTGCTCACTGCAACCTCTGCCTCCCAGCTTCAAGCGATTCTCCTGCTTCAGCCTCCAGAGTAGCTGTGATTACAGGTGCGTGCCACCACACCCCGCTAATTTTTAAATTTTTAGTAGACGGGGTTTCACCATGTTGGCCAGGCTGGTCTTGAACTCCTGACCTCAGGTGATCCACCCACCTCGCCCTCCCAAAGGGCTGGTATTACAGGCGTGAGCCACCACACTCAGCCTAAAAATTTCATTTTAAATGGGAGGGCACTGTAAGATGATTGTCACTGCCCTGTGGACAGGTTTGCTGCATTTGGAAAAAAATCTGACTATGAAATTACATATTCAAAGGTGTGTTTACTAACACTTAATTGGTGAGGTATGTTAAATTAAGTTGAGGCTCAAGCTGCCTCCTTAGATATTTTATTTACTTATTTTTTTGAGACAGGGTCTTGCTCTGTTGCCCCAGGATGGAGTACAGTGGTGCAATCATAGCTCACTGAAGCCTTGGCTTCCGGGGCTCAAGCAATCCTCCCACCTCAGTCTTCTGAGTAGCTGAGACCACAGGTGCATACCATTATGCCTGGTTAGTTAAAAAAAAATTCTTTTTGGCAAAGACAGAGTCTCACTATGTTGCCTGGGCTGGTCTCGAACTCTTAGGCTCAAGCAATCCTCCTGCTTTGGCCTCCCAAAATGCTGGGATTACAGGTGTGAGCCACCATGCCCAGCCTTCTTTATACATTTTGATTTCACCCAAAGGTTTCTCTGTGTACACAGTGAACTGGATGTGTAAACAGAATAGAACATACTCTTGCCAATCTCTGGTTTTGGCCAATCACAGGCAGTCAACTGTTCAAACTGTGTTCAAATAAGGCAAATGCTGAGCTGTAACCAATCTGGCTGTTTTTGTACCTCACTTTCCACTTTCCTTTTTCTGTCCAGAAATCTCTCACCATTTGGCTGTGCTGGAGTCTTTCTGAGCCTCTATTCTGGTTCAGGGTCTCCCTGATTTACTAATCATTCTTTGCTCAACTAAACTGTGAACTTTGTTTAAGGTTTTTTCTTTTGAAACAGGTGTCTGCTTTAAAAAATAAACAAAGGATCAAATTTTATCACTAAATTCTGTAATAATTTTTCATCTACTTCAATGATTACCATCCTTTTAAACCAGTAACACCTTTTGTTAAAATTAAAAGTAGCATGCATTCCTCATCTACCCTGAAAACTCTCAGACTGGCTGTAATCATCTATCTTCCCGCATATTCCAGGAGCCAAGAGAATTTTGTCTAGCTTTACTTCCTATAGTTTGCATTTTGAACAGAGTTGATCATTATTTCCCTTTCAAATCTACACAGCTATATCAGCAGGCAGCAGGCATGTCCCCAAACCAGGCCCGCCTGTCCTGGAGATTCTCACGAACGCCCGCAAGAAGGACGCCAGCACCCCAGGGGTGAGAAGCATGTCTGTCTAGCTAATGGATAAAGCACATTTGCCTGCTGTGGGGTCCCCAAACGGTTCGGGATCATACAGAACAACAAACATGCCCTTAGTGAGTGCTCACTATGAGCCAGACATGGTGCTAAGTGACTCTTTTTCTTTTTTTTTTTTTTTTTTGAGAGGGAGTGTCACTCAGTCGCCCAGGCTAGAGTGCAGTGGCGTGATCTCAGCTCACTGCAACCTCCGCCTCCCGGGTTCAAGTGATTCTCGTGCCTCAGCCTCCCGAGTAGCTGGGATTACAGTCACTCACTACCACGCCCCGCTAATTTTTTGTATTTTTGGTAGAGATGGGGTTTCACCATGTTGGCCAGGCTGGTCTCGAACTCCTGACCTCAGGTGATCCACCCACCTTGGCCTCCCAAAGTGCTGGGATTACAGGTGTGAGCCGCTGCGCCTGGCCTGACTTGTCTTTTTGATTTTATATATGACTCTCCCTAAGGGATACACCAATTCGACAAGGTTGGGATGAGTACCCTCTTTTTACAAGTGGGAAAACTAAGGCAGAGAAATGTTTAGTGGCTTATCCCAAGCAACTTAAGAAGCCAAATCCTGTCTGTTCACCTGCCATGTTATAGGACCCCCTGCCCACCAGCCCAGACACTAATTCCCCCTGTACAAACCTCCAAGTTTTGCCTTATCTGCACAGTACTCATACTACTATTTACTCAATCATTTTATTTATTTATTTTTATTTTTTATTTTTTGAGTCAGAGTCTCTGTCACCCAGATTGGAGTGCAGTGGCGCGCTCTTAGCTCACTGTAACCTCTGCCTCCTGGGTTCAAGCCAATGTCCTGCCTTAGCCTCCCAAGTAGCTAGGACTACAAGTGTGTGCCATCACGCTTGGCTAATTTTTGTATTTTTAGTACAGATGGGGTTTCTCCATGTTGGCCAGGCTGGTCTCGAACTCCTGAGCTCAGGTGATAATTAAATCATTTTCTTTAAATTGATAAGCTAGTTCTATTTTTTCTAATACATGTGAAGCTGATCACCCAATTATTAGACATCTTACATGCACCATGGACCCTCTTATCTGCACTCCATCCCCAAACCACATCCTGGTCTTCAGGGGAACATGTGCCTCACCCAGGCACGCCCTCCACTGAGGACCTTCAGGAGGCTTGTTCTGGGCAGACCCTTCTGTCAGTCAGGCAGTTGTCACAATGAGGTTGTCAGATGCATCCTAAACTTAGACACATACAGAATGTGGACAAGGTTCAGGGAAGAGCAAGAGCGTCACCCCGTAATGGGAACATTTCTCTAAGCCAAGAGTTGGAAAATTATCACCGGCAGGCCTACCATCTGTTTCTGTAAATAAAGTTTTATTGGAACACTGCACTGTCTGTGGCTGCTCTCTTGTTACGAAGGCAGAGTTGAGTAGTTGCTACAGAGACCATAGAGACACAAAGCCCCAAATGTTTACTATCTGACCCTTTACAGCAAAGTTCTATTGACCCCTCTAGGCGAAGCATTTCCCATACAAAAGTCAGCTTGTGGGCTGGGTGGCTCATGCCTGTAATCTTAGCACTTTGGGAGGCCAAGGTGAGCAGATCACTTGAGGTCAGGAGTTTGTGACCAGCCTGGCCAATACAGTGAAACTGTCTCTTCTAAAAATACAAAAATTGGCCGGACGTGGTGGCGTGTGCCTGTAATCCCAGCTACTTGGGAGGCTGAGTCAGGAGAATTGCTTGAACCTGGGAGGCAGAAGTTGCAATGAGTCGAGGTGGCGCCACTGCACTCCAACTTCGGTGACAGAGCGAGACTCTGTCCCCCACCCCCACCAAAAAAAAGTCAGTTCATGAAAACCAACTCGCAAGTGATACGGATATTACCTGCTGATAAGTAGACTTGAATCACGCTTAATTCAATTCCATTAACCACTATTTACTTATTGGGGGGCTATTATATGACAGTCTCAGCTAGGGGCTGGCCTTACAGAGGTGAATAAGGCTGGGCTTCTGTTTCCAGGAGGAATCAGGATCTAAACAGTGATTGCAACACAGCCCAAAGGATGTCAGAGCAGGATTTGATGGTTTATCTTCCTATAAAGTAAATCCTGGGAACCTGACCTTTTGGTTCTTTAAAAGTTTGAATTTTTTTAATTTATTTTTGAGACAGTCTTGCTCTGTTGCCCAGATTGGCATGCAGTGGCGTAATCTTGGCTCATTGCAACCTCCACCTCCAGGGTTCATGCGATTCTTCTGCCTCAGCCTCCCAAGTAGCTGGGACTACAGGTGCCTGCCACCATGCCCGGCTAATTTCTGTAGTTTAGTAGAGATGGGGTTTCACCATGTTGCCCAGGCTGGTCTTGAATTCCTGACTTCAAGTGATCCACCCACCTCGGCCTCCCAAAGTGCTGGGATTACAGGTGTGAGCCACTGCACCTGGCCAAAACTTTGAAACCTTAAAACTATAACCATGGACTAAGATTTATCTCCTCTGTCTCTCATTTTCTAAAAAAGCATAAATACTAGAAATGAAACTCTAATTCTGTGAAATGACTCATTAACTTTTGCAGGGAAGATCAACTTATTGGAATTTTTCATAATTGCCAAATTTGCTCTGGGCTAACACACAGTTCTAATCTCTCTGCTGAGAATGGAAAAAAAGAAAAGGTATCGAGACATCAAGGGAAACATGGTCAGTTAAAGAGCTAGCTTTTGTTTTTTAAGATTGAGTTTCTAAATTGGAATCCATATTAAATGGGTCATATATTAACTCTCTGCTGAAAGAGGCATAAAGGATGGAATCAATGTCCAGGTTCAACCAAGATTTCATTATCTACTATCTGTCTTTGCTATTCCAACTAGGTATCAGGTGAATTAAGGGGAAATCCAATTTCTACATCCCTTGGATGTGATGAAATTGATTATCCTCACACAGGTGAAACGAAGACAGAAAATAACAGGTGCTGCTTCACACCGATATATCTGTCCTGTCCTGATAACTGTTTATTTATACTGGCTATTGACAATGTTTTTGTATCATACAAAGAGGGCTTTTTACTGAGCTTCAAAAGTAGAAAAAGGATGCATCTGTTTCTAGGGAAACCTGAGCTTGGAGGCTGGCAGGCTTCAGTTCACACAGCACACCCCTCCGCTCCCGCTGGTCCACAGCACAGTGACACCCTCCTCCTCGTTTACCTCATCCCATTTTTAAAAATTAATGCAACAATGAGAGATGATTGTTGATGCTCATTATTAAATCATTTATTCATCCCACACAATGATTCAGAATTATTCATCAAGCTTGCTGGAAGGAAGCTGGGTTTTACCTCCACGGTGGTTTGGGGAGAGATGTGCTCTTTAAAAGGATATTTTATAACAACACAATTATCATAATTAAAAGTTACCCTGATATTCTGATGAGCTTTTGACATATTTTTGAGTACTGGCATTTCAGCACAAGGAGATAAATGAGACTGAAACAGTAGTAGGGAATAATATTGCCATGGGGGGAAAAACCCAAAGGCAATATTAAATACCAGCTGCCATCGTCACCCCCAATTTTATCCCAGCCTTTAAGTTAATGAATTTTACAAAATATCACTTGAACTTCTGGCTTTCCAAAATGAGTTCCAATTATGTTGTTGTGACCTGAGCAGCTTTCTGCATAACTGAGTCATGGATGCGTTCAGCCAAGAGCGCCCACCTACCTGAGCTTCCAAGCCCAGCAAGTCTCTCTGCCTGCAGCAGAGAGCCTCCACATCCGACTCATATCTCCTTCTGATGTTGCCTAAGATTTGTTCTGTGTTTGGAAGGTCATTCAGCAAAGAGCCTGGTTTGGCAAGCCACGGAAACTGACAGGGAATTGCGGGAAGGGCTCTCATCTCTCTGGCCTTCTCTGTGAAACAGGTTTAGGTGAAGACCCTTAGGCCAGTGGCCAAGAAGAGGTGCCTTTGTATATCTGCAGGTGGTGCCTGGAGGAAACAGTGGGAGGGGGTGCTTGGGAAGAGAGAGACAGACTGCTGAGTGACCTTGGAGAGCCAGCCTGGGGACCAGGGCAGAGAGAGGCACAAGTGGCTTCCCTAAGACCGAAGGCCACAGAGGCCACGTGTTGGGAACTTCATGGTCTGAACATGCTCTGTTGCCCAAGCTGGAGTGCAGTGGCATGATCTCGGCTCACTGCAATCTCCACCTCCCAGGTTCAAGCAATTCTCCTGCCTCAGCCTCCTGAGTAGCTGGGATTACAGGTGGGCACCACCAGGCCTGGCTAATTATTGCATTTTTCAATAGAGACAGGGTTTCGCCCTGTTGGCCAGGCTGGTCTCGAACTCCTAACTTCAGGTGATCCACCTGCCTTGGCCTCCCAAAGTGCTAGGATTACAGGTGTCAGCTACCACACCTGCCCCAAAGACTCTCATTCATTCATTCATTCCACAAATACTGATAAAACATTTATTATGAGCTAATATCTGAGCCAGGCCTCCCAACTGCCTAGCTGAATATAACCTTGTCCCTGCCCTGAGGGAGCTGACAGTTTAATGGGGATTCAGACAAGTCAACACTTGCAAATCCACTTGACAAGTGCTGGGATAAGAGAAGCTGAAGAACCTGAGGTGGGGAGGAGGGGAGAGCCTTATACAAAAGATGTCAAAGTTGAGTGGGAGGCGGGATGTGGTGTCTCACGCCTGTAACCCCAGCACTTTGGGATACCCAGGCGGGAGGGTCACTTGAGGCCAGGAATTTGGTATCAGCCTGGGCAACACAGTGAGACCTCCATCTCTGCAAAAAATAAAAAAATTAGCCAGGCATCGTGGCGCTCCCCTGGAGTCCCAGCTACTTAGGGGGTTGAGGTGGGAGGATCACTCGAGCCCAGGAATCCGGGGCTGCAGTGAGCTATGATCACATCACTGCACTCCAGCCTGAGTGACACAGTACGACTCCATCTCAAGAAAAAAAAAAATGTTGAGGCTAGGCGCGATGGCTCACACCTATAATTCCAGCACTTTGGGAGACTGAGGCGGGCAGATCACTTGAGGTCAGTCAGGAGTTCGAGACCATCCTGGCCAACATGGTGAAACCCCATCTCTACTAAAAACGCAAAAATTAGCCAGGCGTGGTGGTGCACGCCTGTAATCCCAGTTACTCGGGAGGCTGAGGCAGGAGAATCACTCGAACTCGGGAGGTGGAGGAGGTGGTAGTGACCTGAGATCATGCCACTGCATTACAGCCTGGGCGACAGAGTGAGAATCTGTCTCAGAAAACAAAAAATTGTTGAGTGGGCCTAGGTAGGTGAACCAGAAGAGGCTGGAGGGGAAGATAGATGTGACTGAGAAGGGCCCTGGACACTGCAGTGAAGAGCTGGGCTGGACCTGGGGGTGAAGGGAAGCCTCACGCTGTGCAGTCAGTTACACGCCCATCCTGCTGTTAGGTGCAGAATGAACTAGAATGGTTAAGAACAGAGTGGGGAGCACAGTGCAGAGCTGCTGCTAGGACCCAGATGAGACAGTGGACAGGCTACAGAGACATGAAGGAGGCAGAATTAAAGGGACATGAAATAACCAAGTGCCTTCGGCTAGCAAGCTCCTCTGGAGATGGAGCCATTGGATTCCAGCACCTGATGTCACTGAGAGTGGAATAAGGAAAGTAACCCCCCTGTTCTCTCATACCTACCAAGCAGCCTCCTGATTATAATTGGGCTTCCCATGTAGCTCTGCCTATGGGAAGAGAAAGCACTGCTGGGGCAGACGCCAGGGCTGTGGTCTTGCTCTAAATTAATCAACTGCCATTCTGGTTGTAGCTATCAGTCTCTGGGAGCTGGGATAATTGGAGACACAGACCAGCTCTTGGTTTGCCAACAACTCTGGTTCCTGAGCTTGAGGGGCTGCAGCTCTGACTGGGCAGGGGGCTGGGGCATTGTAGATACGATGCCACCCTGTAAGGGCCCTTGGTGGGTGGTCAACAGGCTTCTCCCAAGGGTGCCCTGTTAGAGTTCACACCTGTAACTTAAAACTTTTTGGGGGGCCAAGGCAGGGGGATCATTTGAGGCCAGGAGTTTAAGCCCAGCCAGGTGCAACACAGTCAGACTCCATTTCTACAAATAATTTAAAAAATTAGCTGGGCATGGTGGTGTGTGCCTATAGTCCCAGTTTCTCAGAAGGTAGAGGTGGGAAGATTGTTTAAGCCTAGGAGGTCGAGGCTGCCGTGAGCCATGATCACGCCACTGCACTCCAGCCTGGGTGACAGAGCAAGACTCTCAATCAATCAATCAACAGAAAAAATTAGAACTGTGAGTCTTCTCAGTATCTGGGGGTGCTCTCTCCTATGATGGGAAAACCATAGAACTACATAACACTCAGGAATGTGGTCAACAAGAACAAAGAACTCAGGGCAGTCATGGGCTTTACATCATCTAACATTAGATCTGGCTGGCTGCGGTGGCTCACACCTGTAATCCCAGCACTTTGGGAGGCCAAGGTGGGTGGATCACCTGAGGTCAGAAGTTTCGAGACCAGCCTGGCCAACATGGTGAAACTAAACCTGGCCAAACTCTCTCAACTAAAAATACAAAAATTAGCTGGACATGATGACGGGCGCCTGTAATCCCAGGTACTCAGCAGGCTGAGGCAGAAAAATTGCTTTAACCCAGGAGACAGAGGTTGCAGTGAGCTGAGATCGTGCCACTGCACTCCAGCCTGGGTGACAAGAGCGGGACTCCGTCTCAAAACAAAAAAAACAAAACACACACACACACACACAAAAAACACCATTGGATATGAAAGGAATCACTTCAGTGGCATTAAATGTTCTCTCTGGCTTTATTCTCTGTTACAGAATAGTCTCCATGGTGGTGCTCATGCTGTCTTGACGCTTTGTTTCCTTGTCATCAAGACAGTTTTCTGCACCAACTCAAGCATGGCATGAAATTTCAAAGGCCTTAATAGAAGTTTTCTAACTTTATCTCCATGGAACAGCTGGAAAACGTCTCCAATTATGTGAGCTTATTGCAAGATGTCTTGAAAATACAGAAGGGTGGGCTGGGAGGGGTGGCTCACACCTGTAATCCCAGCACTGTAATCGCAGATGGGACTAAATCCGTTACTCTCTCCTGATTCTGGAGAAGAACTTAATCCACCTCACCAGAGGAAAACTGATCAGGCCCTGTGGCCTTGGGAAGCCAAGGTGGGCGAATCACTTGGGGTCAGGAGTTTGGAACCAGTCTGGCCCACACGGTGAAACCCCATCTCTACTAAAAGTACAAAAATTAGCCGGGCGTGGTGGTCAGCGTCTGTAATCCCAGCTACTTGGGAGGCTGAGGCATGAGAATCACTTGAACCTGGGAGGCGGAGGTTGCAGTGAGCCGAGATTTTGCCACTGCACTCCAGCCTGGGCAGCAGAACAAGACTTTGTCTCAAAAAAAAAAAAAAAAAAAAGGTAAGCCCTGGTGAAAGCAAGAATGAGGACAAAGAGAAAAGACACAACAGTTGTCAAAACTGGAATTTGCCAAGTCATTGGTAACCCAAGGAATCGACCGAGAACAGACTGTTTCTCCTGAAAGGCCCATGGCAGGTGCTACCAGAAACATAAAGGAGGTGGGTGGGCTAGTGCCTTAGAGCGCCGTCAGAAATTGAGGTGTGACCTCCAGAAATGGAGTGTCTTCATTCTGTGTGTGCACGTGTCTGTCACATGTATGACTGGCAGCAAAAGATGGGACTAAATCTGTTACTCTTTCCTGATTCTGGAGGAGAACTTAATCCACCTTGCCAGAGGAAAACTGATCAGGCCCCAGGAACTGTCCACTAAAGCCAAATCTCAGGATTTCCTGGGTCACAACTGACAAATACTGGAGGGCAGCTTGGCTCTTAAAGATCGTCTACCCTTGAGCAAAGTGCCTGCTTCCCAGAGAAGTGAAAGCAGATGGCCCTGGCATCTTGCCTTCTCCCAAGACACATGTAAGCCACATTCACACCCATCTGCACCACCCAGTCTCCTTCCCCCAGTAAACCCCTCCTGCCACTTCCAGAACCCCGATCTTCAACTGTGAGCAGCTATGGTGCACTGAGTACTGAGGCTAGGGGCTGTTCTCCATGTCTTGGAGGCCTTTCTCATTTAATCCTTGACACCATCCTGCAAGAAGGCTACTATTACTATCCCTGTTTTACAGACGAGGAAACTGAAGCGCAGGAGGATTAGGTAGCCAGCCATGCAGTCTGCAAGTCCAAGAACTGGGATCAGAATTCCTTGCCTAGTCCTCTCTCCCTTTTTGCCACATTGCAGAGAGATGGGAAAAGGATCTGGAAATGCCCCCTCTAGACTTGCCCTTCCTCCCTGAAACCCGTGGCCTGGGGCCTCTACCTGCGTGTATGAACTTGTCTGCCAACTTCTTCCGAGCAGACTTGCTGAGGTTGAAGTAGTCGTCGTCGTCCTCGTCGATGCTCTCCAGGAAGAGCGGGATGTGCTGGAAGACAATGGCGTGCTGGCAGTGCCGCTGCCTTGCGATGCTCAGCTGCTCGTCCAGCCACTGGTCCTGCGCCTGCTTCAGGCTGGGGCACTTGGAGGCGTTCTCATAGAACTGGGAGTTGAGGACCAGGAACAGGACGCCCCCGACCCAGAAGCTGAAGTAGTCATCTCCCCAAGTCCGGCAGAACTCCTCGACGGTCTCGGCCGTGGGGGCGTTGCCGATGTCGTGGTTGCCGCTGACGAGGACCAGTGGGATCGCCCTGTCCACCGTCCTGAGCACTCGCTTCAGGTCCTCCGTCTGCTCCGTCCGCCACGGCTTCCCTGGAAGAGTGAGGGTCATGTCCTGAGAAAGCCAGGGGCTTATTCACTTGAAATAACTAACTTAAGTACTTACTAACATAAAATTTAAAAAAAGAGTAATCTGGAAATCCACTTGACGTAGCACATGGAAACTGCAAAATACAGTCACATGCTAAAAGCAAACCAACGAGTCCGATGGAGGCCTCTGCCCATCATTCCCCAGGACACCTTAGAAATTCCATGACTACATGGCCCCCTGCCCTATGTTGCTGAGTGATGGTGTGAAGTCAATCCTGAGATTAAATATTAGTGGACTGGGTACAGCGGCTCACACCTGTAATACCAACACTTGGGGAGGCTGAGGTGGGAGGGATCACTTGAGCCCACGAATTCTGAGACAAACCTGGGCACTACAGTGAGACCCTGTCTTCACAAAAAAGAAAATTAGGCTGGGCGTGGTGGCTCATGCCTGTAATCCCAGCACTTAGGGAGGCCGAGGCGCGTGGATCACCTGAGGTCAGAAGTTCGAGACTAGCCTGGACAACATGGCGAAACCCCGTCTCTACTATAGATTTCTCCACTCCAGGCATTTCATAGAAATAGAATCATATAAAATGTAGGCTTTTGTTACTGATCTTTCACTTTGCATGATGTTTTCAAGGTTCATCTATTTTGTAGCCTATGTTAGTGCTTCATTCTTTAATTGCTGAATACTATTCTACTGTACGAATATATCATCATATTTTGTTTATCCATTCATCTTCTGATGGACATTTGGGTCGTTTCTACTTTCTGGCTATTATGAATTATGCTGCTATGAAAATCCATGTGCAAGTTTTTCACATGTGAAAAGATATGTGGATATCTTTCATCTCTCTTGAGTGTATACCTAGGAGTGAAACTCTGAGTTATGTGGTAACTGTTATGTGTTTACTTGTTTAAGAAACTAGCAGACTGTCTTCCAAAGCACCATCCTACATTCCTACCAGCAATGTAGTATGAGGG
Source organism: Symphalangus syndactylus (assembly GCF_028878055.3). Lineage (NCBI taxonomy): Eukaryota > Metazoa > Chordata > Mammalia > Primates > Hylobatidae > Symphalangus > Symphalangus syndactylus. Next base: position 77,316,561 of record NC_072440.2, on the reverse strand, counting down.
TCCCAGTGTTCCCATATCCTCAACACTTGTTATTTTTCACCCTTTTAATTGTAGCCATCTTAGTAGGTGTCAGGTAAAATTTCATTGTGGTTTCCATTTGTATTTACATAATGACTAATGATGCTAAACATCTGTTGTTGTGCTTACTGGCAATTTTTATATCTTCTTTGGAGAAATGTCTATTCAGATACCTTGCCCATTTCTCAATTGGGTTATTTGTCTTTTAATTATTAATATTTAGTTGTAAGAATTCTTTACATATTATGAATACTAGATCTTTATCAGATACAGGATTTGCAAGTATTCCCTCCCATTTAGTGGGCTGTCTTTTCACTTTTTTGATAATGTCCTTTGAGGTACAAAAGTATTCAAAAGTTTTATGAAGTCTAATTTATCTATTTTCTGTTTTGTCACCTGTGCTTTTAGCGTTATATCTAAGAAATCACTTTCCAATAGAAGATCACAAAGATTTCTGCCTATGCTTTCTTCTAACAGTTTTCTAGTTTTAGGTCTTCTTTGGGCTTTGATCCATTTTGAGTTCATTTTTTTTAATATGGTGTGAGGTAGGGGTCCAAATTCACTCTTTGCATGTGGATATCCAGATGTCCCTGAACCATTTGTTGAAAAGACTACCCTTTCCCCATTGAATAGTCTTGGCACCCTTGTCAAAAATCCATTGACCCTAAATGTGAGGATTTCTGGATTCTCAATTCTAATCCATTAATCTCTATGTTTATCTTCATGCCAGTACCATAGTGTTTTGATGACTGCGGGCTTCTAGTAAGTTTGAAATCAGAAACTGTGAGTCTTCCAACTTTATTCTTCCTTTTCAAGGTTGTTTTTGCTATTCTGGGCCCACATAATTTTCATATAAAATTTAGGATCAGCTTGTGGTAACTGTGTAATCAAGGACAAATAAGATCAAGGTCCAACACTTAAACAGCTTATAGCTTCTAGGCTGGGTGTGGAGGCTCACGTCTGTAATCCCAGCACTTTGGGAGGCTGAGGTGGGCAGATCACTTGAGGTCAGGAGTTTGAGACCAGCCTGGCCAACATGTTGAAACCCCATCTCTACTAAAAGTACAAAAATTAGCCAGGCATGGTGGCACACATCTGTAATCCCAGCTACTTGGGAAGCTGAGGCAGGAGAATCGCTTGAACAGGGGAGGTGGAGGTTGCAGTGAGCTAAGATCATGCCACTGCACTCCAGCCTGGGCAACAGAGCGAGACTCCATCTCAAACAAACAAAAAAAGCTAAGCTATCTTCCAGATAATTTTCTACTTTTGGTAGAGACGGGGTTTCTCCATGTTGGTCAGGCTGGTCTCGAACCCCCGAACTCAGGTGATCCTCCAGCTTCACTGTCCAAAAGTGCTGGGATTATAGGTGTGAGCCACTGCTCCCAGCCCCAATGGGATGGTTTTAAGCAAGCTTGTCCAACCCGCAGCCCGTATGCAGCCCAGGATGGCTCTGAATGTATTTTATGTGTGGCCCAAGACAATTTTTCTTCTAAAGTGGCCCAGGGAAGCCAAAAGACCGGACACCCCTGGTTTAGAAGGGAACAGAGTAGAGGGAGAAGGGTTGGCAAGGTAGTGATTTTATGGTTTTTAGCCAAGAAGTAATATGGACTGAAGAGAACTGTGATACCGGGCACAGAAAAGAAGACAACCATCTACATATGTGTAAGCTTTATTCTGCTTAAATGAAAAGCCATGAAAGAGAAAAATACGTAATTGTGAATGTCACTGGACATGTTACTTCTGGCCAAGGTCTTCCATAAATTATTTTTCCTCCAAAGTGATCACCTCTCCAGTATTTACCTTCTTTAGCGCTAACGCTGGTGCTGCTATAAGGTATGTACATACTTAATCATAGAATATTCAGTTTAACAAATTGCTTCTGGGCACTTGGTACACATGAGGCATTGCTCAAGGCTAATGATGGACAATGTGATATCCAGGGACGAAGAAGTTCCAGGACAATTACATGCACATTCACTACTGCCAAGTCCCTTCGCTGGAAGGAAAGAGCACAATTCATTTCTGTTTAGAGATTCTGGGGTGTCAGATCCATGAACAAGTCTTATTTAGAATGACTGCCTTTTTTTACTTTAAGATTCCATTCTACAGTCTGAACTCAGGTGTTTGTGGCTCTGCCCCTAAAACTTTAGTCCCATTTGGGATTTTAAATACGCAATCTAATGAAAAGTCAATTAAGAGTTTTACAGTTAAACTCCATATATAGATACTGCTCTTTCAAAGCCAGAGGCAGAATCTAAGCAGTCTTAGTCATTACAGGGCTAGAAGCATAAAAATTATTTGTCTTCAGTTAGGCATTTATTCAATGCACCCCTGCTACCCACTGTGTGCTAGGTAACAGCCAGACCAGCATGAGTGAGACAGTGTCTTTGTTCTCAGTGGCCCAAGTTCTAGGGAGGGGCCCAGACATGGGAACAGGCAATGACCTTGTGGTGTTGCATGAGTTATGAAGTTACGTCACGGAAGCACTGGGTGCCGTGGAAGCTCAGGGTGGGGGTAACCAAGCCAGTTGGGAGGTGCCCCAGAGATTTCCCAGAGGAAGCAACATTCCCACCAAACATCACAGGGCTTAGGTGGAACTAGGGCCTGCTGAAGAGGGGGAAAGAAGGCGGGGAAGGGGGCTTTCCTAACCAAAGGGAATAGTAGGGTGAGGGTGGAGAGGTTAAAAAAAAGACCAGGGTGCCTTTTGGAAAGTGGGGCAGTAAAGAGTAAACAAATCAGAGTAATAAAAAGAACTTGGGTTTCTGAAGCACCAACTATGTACCAGGCTAAATACTCTACACAGATCATCTCATCTGAATCTGTAAGAATCCTATTGGGATTTTTTTTACTTTGAGGCAGAGTCTCACTTTGTCGCCCAGGCTGGAGTGCAGTGACGCCATCTCGGCTCACTGCAAGCTCCGCCTCCCAGGTTCGCGCCATTCTCTTGCCTCAGTCTCCCGAGTAGCTGGGACTACAGGCGCCCGCCACTGCGCCCGGCTAATTTTTTCGTATTTTTAGTACAGACAGGGTTTCACCACGTTAGCCAGGATGGTCTCAATCTCCTGACCTCGTGATCCGCCCGCCTCGGCCTCCCAAAGTGCTAGGATTACAGGCGTGAGCCACCGTGCCCGGCTGGGATCATTTTTTAGTGTAACTATATTCCACGCAATACTTGTGTTTACATAGAGACAGACAGACACACACACATATAATAATAATTATTATTTTTGAGACAGAGTCTTGCTCTGTTGCACAGGCAGGAGTACAGAGGCACAAATCCTGGCTCACTACGACCTCCACCTCCTGGGTTCAAGTGATTCTCTTGCCTCAGCCTCCCAAGTAGCTGGGATTACAGGAGCCTGCCACCATGCCCAGCTAATTTTTGTACTTTTAGTAGAGGCGGGGTTTTACCATGTTGGCCAGGCTAGTCTCGAACTCCTGACCTCAAGTCATCTGCCCACCTCCGCCTCTCAAAGTGCTGGGATTACAGGCGTGAGCCACTGCACCCGACTTGTTCCTATATTTTTCTTATCAAATTTACCCTTCCTAAACTCAAGTCCCATCTGGGTTAACCCAGCCTGACTCCAGAGCTGGTGTTTACAACTAAGAATGAGAAAGACTACACTGCCTCCTGGTCAGCACCACGAGAAGGTACAGCAAGAACTCTATCAGGGGAAGAGGAGAGAGCTACACTTAGCTCCATGAATTTCAATGTTGAGATACAAGATTATGACTTCAGGTCCAATCCCTTAAGCAGTGAGTCAGCTTGGCCACGTGTTTCTTGATGTGATATCTATCAGACTGGCAACAATCAAAAACTGTAGATTGGCCAGGCGCAGTGGCTCATGTCTGTAATCCTAGCACTTTGGCAGGACAAGGTGGGCGGATCATTTGAGGTCAGGAGTTCGAGACCAGCTTGGCCAACATGGTGAAACCTTGTCTCTACTAAAAATAAAAAAACTAGCCGGGCCTGGTGGCAGGTGCCTGTAGTCCCAGCTACTTGAGAGGCTGAGGCTAGAGGATCACTTGAACCTGGGAGGCCAAGGTTGCAGTGAGCCGAGATTGTGCTACTGCATTCCAGCCTGGGCGACAGAGCAAGACTCTGTCTCAAAAAAAAAAAAAAGAAAAAACAAGGTGTTGATAATACGATTTGTTGGTGAGAGCATAGGGATACAGGGATTCTCTTATATGGCTTGCTGGGATGTAAATGGTTTCTTTTATTCAAATTTGAAAATGCACATTCAGCTGGGAGCGGTGGCTCATGCCTGTAATCCCAACACCTTGGGAGGCTGAGGCGGGAAGATCACTTGAGGTCAGGAGTTCAAGATCAGCCTGGCCAATATGGTGAAACCCTGTCTCTACTAAAAATACAAAAAATAGCTGGGCGTGGTGGCGTGCACCAATAATACCAGCTATTTGGTAGGCTGAGGCAGGAGAATCATTTGAACCCAGGAGGTGTAGGTTGCAGTGAGCTGAGACCCTTCCACTGCACTCTAGCCTGGGTGACAGAACAAGATTCTTAAGCAAAAAAGTGTAATGGGCTAATAGTTTCATGTGGCTGGGGAGGCCTCATAATCATGGCAGAAGGTGAAAGGCATGTCTTACATGGCGGCAGGCAAGACAGAATGAGAACCAAGAGAAAAGGGAAAAACCCCTTATAAAACCATCAGATCTCCTGAGACTTATTTACTACCATAAGAACAGTATGGACTGGGAGGCCGAGGTGGGCAGATCACGAGGTCAGGAGATCGAGACCATCCTGGCTAACACGGTGAAACCCTGTCTCTACTAAAAATCCAAAAAATTACCCAGGCGCAGTGGTGGGCGCCTGTAGTCCCAGCTACTCGGGAGGCTGAGGCAGAAGAATGGCGTGAACCCGGAAGGCAGAGCTTGCAGTGAGCCGAGACAGCGCCACTGCACTCCAGCCTGGGCGAAAGAGCGAGACTCTGTCTCAAAAAAAAAAACAACAAAAAAAAGAACAGTATGGAGGAAACCGCTCCCATGATTCAATTATGTTCACCTAGCCCCACCCCCTTGACATGAGGGGATTATGCAAATATGCTTAGAAATGTCTCTTGGAAAGATACGCAAGAAACTGGTCGTGGTCTCCAGGAGCGAAGACGGAAAGATTGACTTACCATGTCCTTATATACCTTACCTATACATAGGATTTGATTTTTCCCTCCGTACGCACAAATGACCTTAAAAATTAAACACCTTTAGGCCGGGCACGGTCACTCACACCTGTAATCCCAGCACTTTGGGAGGCCAAGGCATGTAGATCACCTGAGGTCAGCAGTTCGAGACCAGCCTGGTTAACATGGCAAAAGCTTGTCTCTACTAAAAATACAAAAATTAGCCGGGCGTGCTGGCACACTCCTGTAAGTCTCAGCTACTCTGGAGGCTGAGGCAGGAGAATTGCTTGAACCCAGGAGGCAGAGGTTGCAGTGAGCTGAGATCACGCCACTGTACTCCAGCCTGGGCGACAAGAGTGAAACTCCGTCTCAGAAAAAAAAAAAGAAAAAAAATTAAACACCTATATAAATGTGTGTACGTTAATTATACGTCCATTACACTATGTGCACACACACACACACACACACACACACACACACCCCTATCTGTTTTTATCAGGCCATTATTAAAACTGAACAAAACTGGATGACTTCATATAGTTCTGGACAGGCCTAGATAGGAGAGCACAGATGCCTTCACATCAATCCTGTCTTCCCGAGAGAGACACGCTCTTGGTTTGTTGAGTGTGTGGCAATGGTTTTCTCCCCAGGAGATGGCACCCTAGATAACTCAATCAGAGCAGTATGGGACCAGGCCTTTTTCAGCCTTGGGGAAGGAGGCCTTTGCCCTAAAAATACAGAAGTGTCAGCTTCTCTTCTGTGTTCCTTGTAGCTGTACCTGAAACCAAGCACCTGTTTGTGACTTGGCTTCAGTTACTAGCAAGCTTTTCCTAAAGAGGTGTTCAAATCCCGCACACCAAAGGATTTGTGCTTCAGTGAAGGAAACTTCTTGTTTTCTGTACCTTTACCTTTGATATTAACAAACTGTTTTATTATTTTATTTATTATTTATTTTGAGACTGAGTCTCGCTCTATCGCCCAGGCTGGAGTGCACTGGCGCAATCTTGGCTCACTGAAACCTCTGCCTCCTGGATTCAAGCGATTCTCCTGATTCAGCCTCCCAAGTATCTGGTACTACAGGTGTGCACCACCACACTTGGCTAATTTTTGTGTTTTTAGTGGAGACAGCGTTTCACCATGTTGGCCAGGCTGGTTGACCTCAGGTGATCTGCCCGTCTTGGCCTGCCAAAGTGCTGGGATTACAGGCGTGAGCCACCGGGCCCAGCCCAGAGTGTTTTATTTTATACAAATTCTGTGCAAAGCTTAGTTTACAGCTCAACACAAATAAACAAAATTATATGTTATTAGGATAAAAATCCCATGCCCAATTCATTTATCCCTCAGTTAAACTGTTTTGGCATGGGGGACTAAAAGTAAACAATATTTGGAATGTCCCTAGGCTGGCTATGAACGGCATGTTGCCATCATCTTTCAGAAGCCACTGGTAAAGCCCTAGATGGATAGGATGAGCTCTTGGCCACAGAGCTTTTCTTGGGATTTTAATATACTACAATTTATCGTTTACGGGGAACCCAGGTGGAGTGACCTCATTTCCAAGAACATAGGTGTCCACGTTACCACGAGTATTTTTTTCACATTAAGGTTCTATCTTCTGAAGGGAAAACGACCACTATGCTTCACTGAAAGTCCATCTCAATCAGAAAGACAGGCAGATATCACGGAAACTTAGTGCCTACCTGCCAAGCCCAAGACATCACGATGATACACATTTTGTGTTTCCCTCTGGGGGTAAAAGAAGAAGGAAACTGCTGCAAAGTACCGAGGAATATAACCCGGTTATAAAACAGACAGAACGAGAAACAAATGGCAAACCCGAGTGTTGACATTCCCATTCAACCAGACCACCTCTCTGCTTGCAGGAACTAGGAGTAGAGAAAAAATACAAAAAAAGCAGGCCGGGGCTGGGTACGACGGCTTACGCCTGTAATGCCAGCACTTTGGGAGGCTGAGGCAGGCGGATCACCTGAGGTCAGGAGTTCCAGACCAGCCTGACCAACATGGTGAAACCTCATCCCTACTAAAAATACAAAAATTAGCCGGGCATGGTGGTGGGCACCTGTAGTTCCAGCTATTCGGGAGGCTGTGGCAGGAGAACCCACTTGAACCTGGGATACGGAGGTTGCAGTGAGCCAAGATCACACCACTGCACCCTAGCCTGGGTGACAGAGCAAGATTCCATCTTAAAAAAAAAAAAAAAAAAGCAAAATAAATAAATAAAATAAATAACAACCAGATCATCCCAGCCAGCAATATGCAGAGATGGCAAGATTCTACTAGCAAATAATTTTTAAAAACCAACCACCTCTGAGACCTTCAAAATATTTTCTCTCCGCTATGGAGGTTGTCTAAATAACAGATTCTGTGAATAGACTTCAACTGTGTTATGAATCCATTTACTGTCTTAGTACGAATGTTTTTTTTTTTTCCAGCAAGAACAAGCAAACCAATGTTCTCTGAGGCAAACAGACAAGAAAAGATGCTACGTAGTTAAAGAAAATAAGACCTCTCTAATCCCTATTCCCTGTAGGCACGGCAACTCAAAGGAGAACCGATGATGATACACTCAGCCGCTGCTGGAAAATTTTAAATTAAATAACAGGACAACCTTAGTAAGTGGAGGAACAGTCAGGTGATGTAACAGGCCACTAATGGAGCCTTTTACTCATTGGGGTGGCAGCGAGTGGACTTCCTGGTTCAATATAAGCAGCAGCCAAAAGAACAACAGAATCAATATGGCCCTCGAGTAAGTAGATGCCGAGCAGTTACTTGCAAACCAAATGATTTCTCCAGCTGAGGCAGGCTGCAGGGCAGCCAGATGAATGACAGTTTGCAACGAGGAAGAATTTCCCGCTGGAAAGACTGCTGCCATACTTTGTCAAATCCTTTCCCAGCTGGGCGCGGTGGCTCACGCCTGTAATCCCAGCACTTTGGGAGGCCAAGGAAAGCGGATCGCCAGAGCCCCAGAGTTCTAGACCAGCCTGGGCAACATGGCAAGACCCTGTCTCTACAAAAATACAAAAATTAGTTAGGCGTGGTGGTGTGCACCTGTAGTCCCAGCATGAGGCAGAAGGCTCACCTGAGCCTGGGGAGGTCAAGTCTGCAGTGAGCTGTCATTGGACTGAATGTCCACCCACTGGATGTCCACCCACTGGACTCCAACCTGGGTGACAGAATGAAGCCCCGTCCCAAGAAAAAAAAAAAAAAATCCTTTCCCACCAGCATAGTTTCCTTACCCTGCCCCGGCTTTCAGTGATTTCTTTCTTCCTGGGATTCTAGCCACTGGCTTTCCCACGGACCCCGAGGCTGGGTGGTGCAGTAAGATGTAGGCTCCAGCGTATTTTCACTGCACAATAAAGATGCTCAATAGATGTGTGTGGGTTGGTCTGATGTGAAATCAGCTGAGGGCAGTAATTAACAGGAAGACATTGGTATACCCACTTCTCGACTCTCCTCACCCCAATTTCAGGAGTGGGTTATCAGCGGGGCTCTCTCAGAATCCTTCCTCATCAGTCCAGGCTTTCTGATGAGAACAGGGGGGTCGGCAATATTTCCACCCGGCTCCCATCTAACTTCCCTATGTGTGCACACACACTGCACATGCACACGCATGTACACAATGCACACATATAGTGCACACATACACACGCACACAGGGTGTCATTCCTGTCTTCTATAGCCTCTTCCCCTAACAGAGCAGTGGGTGAGCCTTAGGCAATTACAGGTGTGACTTCTGGCTTACTGCAATCTGTGAAGCTGCAATGGGCGGATATGCCTGTTCTGGATGAACTGTGTCCCTGCAAATTCCTATTTGAAGTCCTGACCCTTGTACCTAATCATATGACTGCATTTGGACACGGGGTCTCCAAGAAGGTAAGTAAGTTAAAGTGAAGTCGTTAGGGTGAGCCTTAGTTCAGTCTGACTGGAGTGGTTATATGACAAGGGGATTAATGAGAACACGGCTGCAGAGAGGAAGACCATGTGAGGATACAGGGAGAAGTCGGCCGTCTGCAAGCCAAGGAGAGAGGCCTCAGAAGGAATCGATCTGCCAACACTTTGGTCTCAGGATTCCAGCTTCTAGGACTGTGAGAAAGCAAATTTCTGCTGTGTACATCCCCAATCCTGTGGTCCTTCCACTCTTACAGAAAAGGAATTCACTCCCAGGGAGGGAGGACAGTGAGGTGTGGTTGGAGCAGCTGTGCTTCTCTTACCTGAAGCCTCCTGATGCTCTGGGAGAAGGAATGTTCTCTGGAAAATTCTGCCAGCTGCCATGGGATAGGACGTGGGTTTGTAGCATGCCTCACTTCTCCCCACTGGTTTCTGCCCATGCCACTGCCTTCACCACACAGGGAAAGGCTGCCATCCACCCAGTTGCCTGACTCAGAGATCTGATCCCTGACCACTCCCTTCCCGCCGCCCTCATACCCAGCCACCACTATGGCTTGGGGATCACACGTCCCAAATGTCTCTCAAGCCCCTCATGGTGCATGGTTTCCTTTGCCTAAATCAGAGAATATTTCCCCAAATAACCTGTGATGTATGTGAACCATCCCCCACTCTGTCCCCCAGGTTCCCTTTGGGGCTTCCTCCAGGTCAGGAATGACAAGGAAGGGGTCACAGACACCTCCTGTGTTCACAGTGGTGGCGGCCCGGATGGCAGACAAGAAGAGGCATGTTCAGTGCTAAGACGTCACCAAACTCACAGACTCCGGGGGTCCCATTGACTTACTACCCAGGCCCTACCTCAGAGAGCTCACTCTCTGTTCTCTGCTTCAATTCCTCACACACTTTACCCATCCCTCTTGCCTTGCAGAACTGGCAAGACCATGCTGCTTCTCCCCGGGCTACAGCTCACTGCCGGGCAGACAATAACCTCCTGACCAGCCTATCACTTACCACGAGTGGCCCGTGCAATCCATTCTCGCACAGCTGCCAGCAGTGGCTCTTTTAGCTGTCACCAGCCTGGACTCTTCCAATCACAAACCGCTCGCAGCTTCCCACACTCATCTCATCTTCAGATCCTTTATCACACTGACACCTTACATCATCCCTTCCCTGGTGCAGTGGATGGCCTGTGGTACCTTATGCAATAGATCCTTTTGGAAAGCCTTGCCCATTTCAAGGCTTGAACATTTCAAGACTAATTCTGCAACAGAACGGTGTATTTCTGTTACCAGCTGAAGTGTCCATGCCATTTTGCAAGAGAATGGAAAGCGTTTTGCATCTACTCATTACCAGCTCTGAAATGACATGATTCTTTTTCTTTTTTCTTTTTTTTTTTTTGAGACGGAGTCTCACTCTGTCACCCAGGCTGGAGTGCAGTGGCACGATCTCAGCTCACTGCAAGCTCAGCCTCCCGGGTTCACGCCATTCTCCTGCCTCAGCCTCCCGAGTAGCTGGGACTACAGGCGCCTGCCACCACGCCCGGCTAATTTTTTGTATTTTTGGTGTTAGCCAGGATGGTCTCGATCTCCTGACCTCGTGATCCACCTGCCTCGCCTCCCAAAGTGCTGGGATTACAGGCATGAGCTACTGCACCTGGATGACATGATTCTTTTTGTTTTGTTTGAGACAGTCTTACTCTGTCACCCAGGCTGGAGTGCAGTCTGGTGCGATCTCAGCTCACTGCAGCATCTGCCTCCCAGGTTCAAGTGATTCTCATGCCTCAGCCTCCCAAGTAGCTGGGATTACAGGCATGTGCCACCACACCTGGCTAATTTTTGTATTTTTATAGAGATGGGGTTTTGCCATGTTGGCCAGGCTGGTCTCGAACTCCTGACCTCAAGTGATCTGCCTAACTGTAATCCCAAAGTGTTGAGATTACAGGCACAAGCCACTGTGCCCGGCCAACATGATTCTTGACAAGTGTTTACTTTGAAGGAACTTGTACGTGGAGATCACTTACAAGATAGGCTTTTATTTTTTTCACACTACTTTGGATTCATGCAGCATCAATCCCTTTATTCCACCACAACCATTTACAGATAAGAAAACTGAGGCTTAGTGCAGTCATAGGGGGAGATGGAAGGGAGGAATGAGGACTCAGGGTTCAGCTGCAGGGGGTCCAGGACAGCCACAGAAGGTCAGCCTGGGAACTGATTTGTCAACAGGATCACAGGTGGAGACGGGGGGAAGTGTGGAGACCTCGTGTTCAAATCTCTCTCAGTGACCACTAGCTGTACTCTTGTGCGCCACGATGAATGAAAACACGTCTTAGATATCTTTAGCGAGTGCTTCCATCTGCCAGGGCACCAAGGCCGAGTATTTCACACATATTTCATCTTGACAATAACTCTGTCACTTTTACACCACCTCTTACCTAGCTGTGTGCTGTCTTAATTTCTCTAGGTATAAAGCAGCAATAGGTCAGCTACAGTGGCTCATGCCTATAATCCCAGCACTGAGGCTGGGGAGGCTGAGGCAGGAGGATGGCTTGAGCCCAGGAGTTCAAGACCAGCCTGGGCAACATAGAGAGATGAAGTCTCACTCTGTCACCCAAGCTGGAGTGCAATGGCATGATCTTGGCTCACCACAACCTCTACCTCCTGTGTTCAAATGATCCTCCTGCCTCAGCCTCCCGAGTAGCTGGGATTACAGGTGCACGTCAGCATGCCCAGCTAATTTTTGTATTTTTAGTAGAGATGGGGTTTCACTATGTTGGCCAAGCTGGTCTTGAACTCCTGACCTGGTGATCTGCCCGCCTCAGCCTCCCAAAGTGCTGGGATTACAGGTGTGAGCCACTGCGCCCAGCCTTTTTTTTTTTTTTAAATACAGGGTCTCACTCTGTTGCCCAGGCTGGAGTGCAGTGGGGTGATCTCAGCTCACTACAATCTCTACCTCCTGGGTTCAAGCGATTCTCCTACCTCAGCTTCCCAAGTAGCTGAGACTACAGGCACGTACCACCACACCCAGCTAATTTTTGAATTTTTAGTAGAGACGGGGTTTCACCCTGTTGGGCAGGCTGGTCTTAAACTCCTGACCTCAAGTGATCTGCATGCCACGGCCTCTCAAAGTGCTAGGATTACAGGTGTGAGCCACTGCACTGGGCCTACAAAAAGTTTAAAAATTAGCCAGGTGCAGTGGCGCATGCCTGTGGTTCCAGCTACTTGGGAGGCTGAGGTGGGAGGATGGCTTGAACCCAGGATGTTGAGGCTGCAGTTAGCTGTGTTGGCACCACTGTACTCCAGCTTGGGTGACAGAGCAAGACCCTGTCTCAAAATAAATAAATAAATAAAATAAAAATAAAGCAGCAATAGTGAACTCGTATCTATCTTCAAAGAATAGAGAAAAAAAATGGTATTATGTGTACAGGGCTAGGTGCCGGGGAGATGGTGGTGAATGGGATGGTCTCCCTGCCTGTGAAGTTCAGAATGTGCACGAGGCTTATGCCAGAGCTGTCAGGGGAAGGACGCTGCCCCTCGTTTCTAAGGACCATCCTCACAGCACCTGTCAAGGAACTGTTGACTAAGTGATGATGAAGAGAAAATAACTCTCGCAGGCTTTAGACCATATACAACTGGAGCCCTGCGTTGGCCACATTCAGTTCAGTAGAGTATAACCAAATGTGTGTCCAGTATAGAGGGGTTTTAGACACTGTTGGAATGTCTCCAGTTTAATTATCCAGACAGGCATTCTGGCTGGTGGCAACAGGGAAAACAGTAACACTCAATGATCAAATCTACCCAGAGGTTATCAAGGAGGTCCCTAGAACTGTAGGGGAGAGTTTGGATATCAAAGCCTTTTGTTTCTTTGTTTGTTGAGACACAGTCTTGCTCTGCTGCCCAGGCTGGAGCACAGTGGCATGACCATGGTTCACTGCAGGCTCGGACTCCTGTGATCAAGCCACCCTCCCACCTCAGCCTCTCAAGTAGCTGAGACCACAGGCGTACACCACCACATCTGGCTAATTGTTAAAAGTTTTGAAGAGATGGGGTCTATGTTGCTCAGGTTGGTCTTGAACTCTTGAGCTCGAGTGATCCTCACACTTTGGCCTGAACACACCATGCGTGACCCAAAGCCATCTGAATTCAAACATTTTAATCTGATGGAGTAATGTTTATTCCTCAAATAATGACAAGGCTATACAATTTCTGAATCCATCATAACCCTGCACTAAAGAACATTACAACACGGACTTATTAACATGCAGTTCGTAAATTATCCCCCCTTGCAGCAGCCAGTAGTATTAAAAAGCAAAGACACCAGAATTATATTATTATTCTCCTACAGTCATCTTCACCTTACAAATGTATAGTATGTAAAAATTTGTTCATAAACTGGCTGCCTAGAATGCAACTATGGTTTGTCATAGAGACCACGTTATAACTGATGGTGAGACCTCAGGCTAAGTCACACAAACTGAATTAATCCACAATGCAGATGAATATACTAATTCAACTTCATTTACAATCACGCTTCCTTCCCTTGCTGCACGGTTTACTTTCCCAGCAAAATATTTGCGATTTCTGTTATTATTGCTGGATTTTGTGTCTTTTTCCGCTTTTCAAAATTGCTCTTATCAGCAAGTACAAAAACCTAACCACTACTTATACCCACAGGTGTAATAGCAACGATCATAAGGGAATTCAGTGTAAGAGAGGGGAGAAATGTATTACGTATAGTAATAAGCATATTAAATGCATTTGATTAGAGGGTCCGTAGAGGTATAATTATGTGATTATCTATACTGAGAAATATTATTTGTTACATTAATAGAAATAAAATATACTGAATTCGTCGATTTAGGATAACATATCCCTGATACATAAAAAAGCAAAAGAGATGAAGAAAGGATTACAGGTTGGTTATAATCTTGAGATCCCCTGAGAAAGAGTGAGAGGAGCCAATTACAATTTGGGTGTGACCAAGTGAAGCAAAACATTTCCTGAGCTGCCCAGAAAGTCACTCTATAGAATAAATCATGAATATACTAGCAATCACTCCTGGAACTCTTACCACATGGCAGGCACTGAGCACTTTACTTGCATGATTGCAACTTTCCTAGCCTGTTACTCTACAACAAGATGCTACATTCCTGGCTGACCAGGTGGCTGGGGCCTCTCCTTGTGCTAATACTATTTTAATGAGTAAAACGACATCAAATGAAGTGAGCTATAACCAGGGAGGAGCAGTGAGGCCTGGCCAGTTCTGTGAGGCAAGAGGGTTCTGTGAGGTGAGAGGCAAGGCCCAGGAGTTCGAGACCAGCTTGGGCAACATATGGAGATCCTGTCTCTTCAAAAAGTGTGCAAAGAATTGAAGCAGAGGACAAAGGGTGAGCTCACTGGGGCGGGACCTGGACAGTAAGTGAATGGGACCCCCAGAGTCTGTGAGCTTAGGAGCATCTTGGCACTGAGTGTACTTGTTCTTCTCTGCTGGTGAGGTCACCATCACTGGAAACATGGCTGTCTGTGAGACCTCCTTGCAATTTCTGATCTGCCTGTCGCCATCTCTGCGCTGGAGGAAGCCCTGGGGTGGGAGGTGTGGAGGGTACAGTGTGTATCATTAGTTCTTCGGGAAAACCTGATCTGACATCTAATTCAGGTCTCTAGAAGTTCAGCTGTGCCTCCTAGCCCTGGCATACCCTAACCAAAATAGTGAAGATGGCTCCAAGGGCCAGGGGAATACCTGGGACCCAGGGATATTATTAATATTACAAGGTTAATTCGGGGACATTACAAGGTTTAAGGTTAAGATGCTTTTATTTGCCTGGACTTCAAGGACGTGATCAGCTTAAATGTCCATATAATTGTATACGAAGATTTTTGCAAACTCAAGAAAAAAACATTTAAGAGAAAGCATCCCACAGACTGTACCTTCAGTTTGGACTGTTTATTAATCGTTCTATCTAATAAAGATGTGGAATCAGAATCGTGTTGTCATCTTGTTGGCAATGCAGACTGCAGAAAACGACGTCTGGAGTACTGGTGAGAGGCGGAGGCATTAAAATTTTGTTTTTATAAAGCCACTGAGCAGAAATGACTCAGAGGAAACACAAGGGTATTCTGTTTGGGGAGACTGAGAGAGCTAAAAAGCCATCTTAAAGTCATAATAAAGGTTTCCAGTTAAATATAGTAGATTGAAAACACATTCAGCTTTGTTCCTTCCACAAATCCCACTGTAAAGGCAGGAAACTCTCAAGGACAAACAGGAGAGGAGAGAACAGCCACAGAATTTGGAAACTGGAAAGTACATGGACAAGCAGCAATGGGCTTAGCTGAGTTATTATTGCTTCTTTTGAGATGGGCGTCTCACTCTGTTGCCGAGGCTGGAGTACAACGGCGTGGCCACAGCTCACTGTAACCTCAACCTCCTGGGCTCAAGTTATCCTCCCAGCTCAGCCTCCCAAGGTTCTGGGACTACAGACACATACCACTACGCCTGGTTGATTTTTAAATTTTGTGTAGAGATGGGGCCTTGCTATGTTGCCCAGGCTGGTTTCAAACTCTTGGCCTGAAGCAATCCTCCTGCTTTAGCCTCCCGAGTTGCTGGGATTACATGTGTGAGCCACCACGGCCAGCTAATTTTTTTTCAAATTTTTTTGTAGAGAAAGGGTCTTCCTATGTTGCCCTGGCTAGTCTTGAACTATGAGCCTCAAGCAATCCTCCCACCTTGGCCTCCCCAAGTGTTCAGATTACAGGTGTAAGCCACTGTGCCAAGCTGCAGCTGACTTAGTTTAAGTTAAATATTCAGCTGGCAGCGAGAAAATTCAAGAATCAACTGGCTTTGGAAAACTCTCAGGCAGTATTTGCCAAAGACAAACCCACATCTTCCCGATGACCCAGTAATTCCACTCCTTGGAATATACCCAAAGAAATGAGGGTGTTGGTCTATTAAAAGATAGGAACCAGAATGCTCTTGGCAGCTTTATTCACAATAGCCCCCAAGTAGAAATAACCTAGATATCCATCAGTAGTGGGGTGGGTAAATAATTTGTGATCTATTCATTAGATGGTATACCACATGGCTATAACAAAGAACCAATTGCTGCTACATGTAATAACATAGATGAATCTCAGACATCACATACAAAGAAAGAAGCCAGAAGACACAAGAGTCAATACTGCATGATTTCATTTTTATGAAGCTCAAGAACAAGCAAAACCAACTAGTCCTGGTGACAGAAAGTTTACTGACAGAGAAGGTGCACAAGGGAGCCTTCCAGAGTCTGGCAAATGTTCCACATCTCAACTCGAGTGGTGGGGAAAGGATGAGTTCACGTGCTCCAGCTCTTCACTTCAGATTACCTGCATTTTAGTTTCTGAGAAACCTCAATTTTTAGCTATCCTTGGGTATAGGAATAAAAAGAGAGCTAAAACAGAAAGATGGCTTGAAACTGCATGAAGCTGGACCACTGTCCTTCTCACCTTGGCAGAAGATGGGACTTTTAGTCTTTATAAAGAGTAAACAAAGGTCCCAGCACTTTGGAAGCCCAAGGTGGATCACGTGAGCCCAGGAGTTCGAGGCCAGCCTGGGCAACATATGGAGACCCTGTCTCTTAAAAAAAAAAAAAAAAAAAAAAAAAAATTTTTTTTTTTTTTTTTTGAAGCGGAGTCTTGCTCTGTCTCCCAGGCTGGAGTGCAGTGGCACGATCTCGGCTCACTGCAAGCTCCGCCCCCCGGGTTCATGCCATTCCCCTGCCTCAGCCTCCCGAGTAGCTGGGACCACATGCGCCCACCACCATGCCCGGCTGATTTTTTGTATTTTTAGCAGAGACGGGGTTTCACCACTTTAGAAAAAAAATTTTTTTAATTAAAAAAAAAAAGAGTAAACAAAGAAGTTCTGAGAGCCAGCAGAGACTGCTGGGGCATGGGTACCCCAGTGAAAACAAGGGGATAAAGATGAAAGGTTTCACCCTGGATTTCAGGATGGAGTCTTTTCCTTCCATTTGGCTCCTAGAACACTTAGAGCGAAAGCAGCCAGGCAGAGCCCTCCAACAGGAGTGGTCTCTGGGGAATCCAAGAGCCAAAAAGAAACAACCAAAAGCCACCGATAATACGGAAATGGGGAGCCTTCACCACGCGATGGTGAAGGCTGTGGGCAAGAAGGCCTCCCTCCCCCGCATTTATCAGCTTTTCTGTGCTGTACTCTTTCATTTTTTTTTTTTAATTGCACTTTTAAATGGAAGCAGGCAGCCAAGGACCATTAGATGTATGAGGAATGTGTCTAATATGAAAAAAAAGAACAAAACAACCCCAATGGTAAGAAACAGAGGCTATATGGGGAGGAGGAAAAAAAAACCATTAGCAGGCTGGACGTGGTGGCTCATGCTTGTAATCCTAGCACTTTGGGAGGCCAAGGCAGGTGGATCACCCGAGGTCAGGAGTTGGAGACCAGCCTGGCCAACAGAGCGAAATCCGGTCTCTACTAAAAATACAAAAAGTAGCCAGGCGTAGTGGCACATGCCTGTAATCCCAGCTACTCAGGAGGCTGAGGCAGTAGAATCACCTGGGGGGCAGAGGTTTCAGTGAGCCGAGATGGCACTCCAGCCTGGATGACAAGCGTGAAACTCTGTCTAAAGAAAAAAAAATTATTAGCATTCTCAGAGAAAGAAGATACTGCATTAATCAACCAATTACAGGGTGCTATTTTGAAAAGGAGTAATGAAAAAAAAGCTCTTGAAAATTAAAACTATGGTAGGAAAAATGAAAAGCTCAGTAGAAGGCGTAGAAGATAAGGTGAGGAATCATCTCAAAAAGTAGAGTGAGCAAGGAAGTGAAAAAAAAAAAGGAAATAATATTTGAGGACCAGAACAAGAGGTCCAATATTTGTAGACTATGAGTACCAGAGTATAGAGGAGCTCCCCTGCCCACATACAACACAC
This sequence comes from Symphalangus syndactylus, assembly GCF_028878055.3. Lineage (NCBI taxonomy): Eukaryota > Metazoa > Chordata > Mammalia > Primates > Hylobatidae > Symphalangus > Symphalangus syndactylus. The sequence goes on along the minus strand of NC_072440.2, from coordinate 77,298,570 downwards.
ACACACACACACACACACACACACACACAGAGAGGGAGACAGAGAGAGAGAGAGGATGAAATAATTCAAAAGGACTTCACAGAACAAAAGGGCATGAGTTTAAACAGACTCACACCAAAGTATATCACAGTATTACTGTAGAACCCTGGATGCAAAGAGAAGATCCTATGTGTTTCTGGTTTCATATAAAAGATCAAGAATCAGAATAAAATTGAACTTCTTAAAATCCATACTGAAAGAACAAAGGCAAGGAGACAAAGCCTTCAAAATTCTGAGAGAAAAATCAACTCCTCACCTATCATTCTATACCCAGCCAAACTGTCAAACTATCACTTTAATGTGATGGTGGAATGAAGACATTTTTAGGTGCAATTTCTTCTCCAGAAGCTACTAGAGAAAGGGATCCATCTAAAAGGAGGCAAAGGTAGATCCAACATGACAGAGAAGCACAAATGGTTCCTAGACTGGTCACAGAAATCCTAAGATCACAGCAGTTAGCAGGCCTACAAAGCAAGCAATCAGGAAATAGCCCCAGGAGAAATTTCGCCAAAAAGCTGAGATTGGTTATTATTTTAAATTTATTGACAGGAAATTGGTAACCTCAGACTTTTGGAAGAAGAGTTTGAGGATGAATTAGTACTCTTCAAAAACTTAAAACAATTTTAAAACCACAACAAATAAAGCATGCAGGAAAAATAACCACGCCTACAATGTGGCTCTGTTGTGAATGATGTTTAAAATAATCTATGTACAGGCAAGATATTATAAATACTAAATGCTGATATAACCCAAATTAGGATTTTTTTTTTCTTTGAGACAGAGTCTTGTACTGTCGCCCAGGCTGGAATGCAGTGGCACAATCTTGGCTCACTGCAACCTCCGCCTCCCAGATTCAAGAGATTCTCATGCCTCAGTCTCCTGAGTAGCTAGGATTACAGGCGCCCGCCACCATACTCGGCTAACTTTTGTATTTTTAGTAGAGACAGGGTTTCATCATGTTGGCCAGGCTGGTCTTGAACTTGTGACCTCAGGTGATCAGTCCACCTTGGCCTCCCAAAGTGCTGGAATTACAGGTATGAGGCACTGCACGTAGCCAAACAAATTAGGATTTAATGACACTGGAAAGACACGGGTATGAAACGTGGGAGTGGGATGGACAGAAGGACAGAGCTAAATCCTCATTCTCCAGGACACAAATTCAATACATAACAGTAAGTAGATCCAGAAATAGCCACACAAGCATGTTGTTTAGAACAATGGAAGTGAATATCCACAAAACTAGCTCAACTCACGGGGGTGGCTGCCTTTAGAAGTGAGTAATGGGCCAGTGAGGAGTTGTGCACTGCTGCTTTGTATAACTTGCTGGGTACAACTACTTGACTTGTTAATCTGCATGCATTTGTAACGTGAATAAAGACAAAATACAAAATGAAAAAAAAAAAGAATCTAAATCATAACCTCGTTTTTGCTTCCTATAAAACAGCATTTCCATAACGTATAGAAAGCATTATACAACTAATTGATTCTAGCTGGCAATAATTATAGGACAATACTTTGTCTCTGTTTTCAAATTACACGATTTTTTTTTTTTTTTTTGAGACTGAGTCTTGCTCTGTCGCCCAGGCTGGAGTGCAGTGGCACGATCTTGGGTCACTGCAACCTCTGCCTCCCGGGTTCAAGCAATTCTCCTGCTTCTGCCTCCCAAGTTTCTGGGATTATAAGCATGCACCACCATGCCCAGCTAATTTTTGTATATTTAGTAGAAATGGGGCTTCGCCATGTTGGCCAGCCTGGTCTCAAACTCCTGGCCTCAAGTGATCTGCCCACCTTGGCCTCCTGAAGTGCTGGAATTACAGGCATGAGTCACTGCACCTGGCCACACAATAATTTTTAACTAGCAAATAATTTTCCTGTTCCCCAAAGGTATTTAAATGTCTGGCCCCAGGATGTGGTTCCACCCCCCTAAGAGTCTACAGGGTTCCCATGGCATCACTCATCAGAGAGATGAGTCCTCTCATGGTCTCCCCACAGGAACACAGGAGACCATAAATCAGGACTTGTACTCCACAAAAATCACAATCCAACTGCAAGCCTTGAGGCACACAGAGATGAACGTGGGTCAGGCGGTAAAGGGATTCTGTCTTCCCTAGCGCTCCCCAGCTCTCCCATGCCCATCACCAGACTGCAGAGACCAGGCAAGGCAGGGAGGCTCAAGACAGATCCTGGGTCGAAGCCAGGGAAATGTGGTGAACCCCACCAACAGGCAGAGAAGCAGCCGAAAGTACTATCTGGAGGGTCACCAGCAGCAGAGAGCTAGGGAAGGCTTGTGTTGCCACTGTCCCAAGTGCACGGATGACCAGGCGATGTCAGGTACAACTCCCTTTTATGGACCTGAAAATCTGCTCCCAACATACTCCACGGACTGATGATTATTTTTGCCTTTCTCTTGGGAAGAGAATAGGATGAGCAGCCTATGACAATAAAGCACTTTGCACCAAGATCCAATGGCCCCTTCCCCAAAAATATTTTTTTTTTTTTAGATGGAGTCTTGCTCTGTTGCCCAGGCTAGAGTGCAGTGGTGCGATCTCAGGTCACTGCAAACTCCGCCTCCTGGGTTCAACCGATTCTCCTGCCTTATCCTCCCGCCTCAGCCTCCTGAGTAGATGGGATTACAGGCACACACCACCATGCCTCGCTAATTTTTGTATTTTTATTAGAGAAGAGGTTTCACCATGTTGGCCAGGCTGGCCTCAAACTCTTGACCTCAAGTCATCCGCCCACCTTGGCATCCCAAAGTGCTGGGATTACAGGCACGAACCACCGCGCCTGGCACCCTAAAGATAAATTACACTTAGTGTAACAATATGTATAATTATACCGCCTGCTTCATAGGATTGTTATGAAGATTAAGTAAGTTCATCTCTGCAAAGAGCTTAGAACAATGCCTGGAACACACCAAGCCCTATATAAATGTTAGTTATTACAAATAAAATAAATCAGGGGAAGAGAACATGACTTGTTTGCAAATGTGCCGTGGAAGTCTCTCTCTGTCCAGACATTATGCTCACGTGCTGTTTATATGTTTTGCACAAGACTAAAAAGAGGCCTGCATCCCCCAGTGCCCCAGTAAGGAAAGAAAGTTATATTTAAACTGCCCCTAATGGTGGAAGACGGTTAGACCTGGAGACCATTATGGGCCGTCACTTTGGTCCAAGGGATAAAGGGATCAGGTCACCTCCCACCTAGGAAGCAAGATCCCCTGGGCCCTGGAGCCTGACGGAGCTTGGTGCCTGGCACTTCTGTATTCTGTTCTGACTTTGTCAGGGTGAGCAGGGCATGGGGCAGTCCTTATATCTAGGGGAGCTTGGGCCTTCAGAGGAGCCCCAAACTCAGAAGTGGGCTGTAGACTGTGTAGATCATATCCAAGTATTACTAAACTCCATCAGCAGATGAAGAAAAGGTTAAACACCTTTGGATTTGTTTTTTTTTTTTGAGATGGAGTCTCACTTTGATGCCCAGGCTGGAGTGCAATGGCACGATCTTGGCTCACTGCAACCTCCACCTCCCAGGTTCAAGTGATTCTCATACCTCCTGGGTAGCTAAGATTACAGGCACACACCACCACGCCTGGCTAATTTTTGTATTTTTAGTAGAGACAGGGTTTTGCCATGTTGGCCAGGCTGGTCTCAAGCTCCTGGCCTCCCAAAGGGCTGGGATTATAGGTGTGAGCCACTGCACCTGGCCTGGATTTTGGCTTTCATTGTCTGGAAACTTCTAGCTGTTGTGTTGAAAGGAATCAAAGTAAATTCTAGTCCATAGAAGTGAATACAAAGAAAAGTGAGGAGGAGAGACTTAGATTTAGTATTCTTCCATTTGCTTAACCATTATTTACAAAATGCTAGGCAATCCAAACACTAAGATTCTAGGCACAAAGAATACAACAGAAGTGTCTGCCTTCATGGAGCTTATGTTTTAAGAGAAAAGGATGGATGATCAGTGCAGCTACATGTAAAGCAGGTAGTATATTAGATGGTGCTAAGTGTTACGGAGGGAAACCAAGCAGGAAGGCAGTGGGGAGGGGAAGAGCTGCAACTCTAAAATCAGAGACCATCAGATGGGTGCAGTGGCTCACCCCTGTAATCCCAGCACCCTGGGAGGCCCAGGTGGGTGGATCACTTGAGGTCAGGAGTTTGAGACCAGCCTGGCTAACATGGTAAAACCCTGTCTCTACTACAAATACAAAAATTAGCTGGGTGCGGTGGTGCACACCTGTAGTCCCAGCTACTCAGGAGGCTGAGGCAGGAGAATCTCTTGAACCCGGGAGGTGGAGGTAGCAGTGAGCTGAGATTGTGCCATTGCACTCCACTCTGGGCGACAGAGTGAGACTGTGTCTCAAAAAAAAAAAAAAAAAAAATCAGAGATCATCTCAATGAAAAGGTAACATTTGAGCAACAACTTGAAGGTGTAGGGCAACAAAGATCTGAAGGACAAGCAGGCAGCCCCAATTCATGGGAAGAAGGAGAAGGGAGAGCAGGCAGAGGGAACAGTGTGTAGGAAGAGGGAACAGAATGTGAAAGGGACACAGAGGAACCAAAAAGCACCCCTTACAGGTGGGGCCCAGAGTGACAGGAGATGCAGCAGGCAAGGCCAGATCAGGCAGAGCCTTGTGGTTCCCATGCAGGAACCTATCTGGATTCTAAGAGCAACCGGCAGCCCCTGGAGGGTTTTAAGCAGGCAAGGGCATACTCAGGGCTGAGCTTTTGAATAACCTCTCTGGCTACAATGCTTTTACTGGCCACAATATTTTGGAAGACTGAAGTTAACACAAGGTCTGAGCAACCTACTCTTGCCCCCCTGAAGAATTCTAGGAACTGTGTGAGGCTGCAGTGGTCAGAGGGGCTGCTGAGCCATGAGAAGAAAAGGGACGCTGGAGCTGGGCAGCAAAAGGGCTCTGAGGTCGCCAGAGTGGCTGCCAGATACGAACAGTGGGAGGGAGCAGCTGGAGGAAACATTTGAGCAATTTTCTCTCTTTCTTCTTGGTCTTCTTGGCATTCATCTTCCCTGTGTCAGGGGACCCCTGCCTGCAAGACTGAGGAATCTCGTCATTTTTTAAAGTATAAAAATTGCCAGCATCCTGTTCTACCAGGACAAAGTCATCATGGAAATGATAATGACTGATGCCTTCCTGGGGATAAGTGGTTAACACGGTACCCGATGCAGGCAGAGGGCCTGTTAGCAGACGCGTCGTGGTTCGGATTATTCTTCCTTTAGAAAATGTTAACAATTCAAGGCACACACCATGCATCCAGGAGATAATCCGAATGTCCATCACGAGAAGAGCAGCCCAGTAAAGGATTGTTGCATTCTTAATGAAAGCACATTATGCAGCCCTTCACAACGATGCTTGTAATAACAAGGAGGTTGTTGATATTATACGAAAAATTGCAGCATACAAAACTGCAAATAATGTAGGAACTCAGCTATGCAAAAAAAAATTTAAAAAGATTAGGAAGGAAATATGCCAACAATGTTAATAGTTATTGCCTCTGGGTGGTAAAGAATTACGAGTGATTTTTCTCAATCTTCTTCCAAAATTTCTTTTGATTGCACATCTACTACTTTTATAATCACACACACACACGTGCTTATTATTAAAAAAAAATGTTGCAGAGATGAAATGTCTCTGAATATTTTAGTTCACAAATGTGTAACTGTAAGCTGTGGACATGAATACAGATGATCACTAATTCATTTATTCAGAAGCAACAATGCTGAGATTTTTCAGGAATAAGAAAGTAAAAGCAAAATCTCCTAGCAAAGTGCCTTGCCTACTTAAACGGGAAAAAAATTATTCACATTATTAAAGTTTATGGGTATGGACTAACCTCTGGGTAATTTAGTAGCCTACCATAGAAGGTCCTGTGCTAAAAATTATAACCCTGCTCATAAAATGAATGTCACCTAGTTAGGCCCCAAATATAAAATCACCCCAAATTACAGATTCAATATATTTTGTTCAGTTGCAATATTATTGGCAAACTGTTTTGCCAAAACATGTTTAATGTAGCAGCTAAACCCTGGCAGGCTAACGATCATTACCTCCTGGTAGAGAAAAGTCAAATGCAGGAGTTTTCCTACTCTGATCCCAGGATTAGCAGTGCTTGCTCAGGGAGGTAGCACCACACGGTGAAGGGTGAGTGGCTTTGGGAGGGAGGCGGCTTTGGCATTGAGTCTTGGGTCTGCTGCTTACAGAGCTGTGTAACCTTAAGTAAGGTATTGATTCTTCCTAAGATTGTTTCTAATCACAAAATAAAAATAGTAATGCCTCATTGGACAGAATGGTCATGAGAATAAGAAAGTGTGCATGTAGAATAAGTAGTACAGAGACTGGCTTGCCCTGGACACTGAATGAATGGATAAATGAATGGACAGTCAAAGGAGGTGAGTTTTTTCTACTTGTCCATTGATAACAAAGTGCTGGCCAGGCACAGTGGCTCATGCCTGTAATCACAGCACTTTGGGAGGCTGAGGCGGGTGGATCACCTGACGTCAGGAGTTCAAGACCAGGCTGGCCAACATGGTGAAACTCTGTCTCCAACAAAAATATAAAACATTAGTTGGGCATGGTGGCAGGCGCCTGGAATCCCAGCAGGAGAATCACTTGAACCTGGGAGGCGGAGGTGCAGTGAGCCGAGATCACATCATTGCACTCTGGTCTGGGCAACAAGAGCAAAACTCCATTTCAAAAAAAAGGGCTTGTTTGGGTAAACACTGGGGCTGCAAGAGTGGGGCAGATTGCTACTAGTAGGCTAACCTCTCTCTCATTTCCTCCTTTTTCTCCCCTTTTCACCTCCATATAGAGGATGCCAAAGCAACAACATGGTTTGCAGCCTCCTCTCTAGTTAGAGGTGGCCAAGCGGCAAGAAGACACGAGCAGAAATTGCCTGGGGGATTCCAGGGAAACTTTTGGTTTCTTGATAAAAGGGTTAGGTGTCAGTGGGACTGCCTCCCTTCCTGCCTTCTTCTCTTAAACAGTGAGGTCATGGCTAGGCTACAGCAGCCATTTTGCAACCATGAGGAAAATAACAAGAAACTGGCAGAGACACTGATCATGACAGTGTAAAGCAAATGAGCCAATGCTCGGAGCTGCCTAGCCTTGTTATTATGTGAAAAGAACCCAAGAAAGAAAGCGAGAAAGCAAGCAAGCAAGAAAGAGCGAGCCAGCCAGCCCTGCTTTATTTAAGATACTTTTTAGGCCGGGCGCAGTGGCTCACGGCTGTAATCTCAGCACTTTGGGAGGCTGAGGTGGGCGGGTACCTGAGGTCAGGAGTTCAAGACCAGCCTGGCCAACATGGTGAAACCCCATCTCTACAAAAATACAAAAATTAGCCGGGCATGATGGCAGGCACCTGTAGTCCCAGCTACTCGGGAGGCTGAGGTGGGAGAATCTCTTGAACCTGGGAGGCAGAGGTTGCAGTGAGCAGAGATTGCACCATTGCACTCCAGCCTGGGCAACAGAACGAGACTCTGCCTCAAAAAAAAAAAAAAAAAAAAAAGCTACTTTTTAAAAACCTGTAGCCAAAAGCATTCCTAGTGCATACCAATCATGACTAATTAGGTCTGGTCCTTGCACTCATGGAGTTTACTGTCTACTGGGGATAAGGACAACGGAAGGGCCTCACAGATAAATGTCAAATTAGAATATATTATTAGTGTTGCAAAGAAGGGAGTGCTTGGCCCGCTCCTTTATATAGCAGGGGTTTTCAGCCAGTTGCAGGGGCAAGGGCAGCTTCCCTCAGTGGGTGATGAGAATGCTGGGGGAGCAGGGGTGAAGGAGAGAATTCCTAGCAAAGTGAACAGCAGGTGCAAGGCCCTGTGGCAGGAAGGAGAGCAGAGTGTGAAAATCTGTTAGAACTTTAGAAAGCCCCTGGTCCGGGAGGGTGCTGCTGGGCTGCTGCACCATGCTCCCTACTGCTTTCAGCTCCCAATACTGGGTGGCTTGTTACCTGCAGGCGAACACTCTCCTAAGTGATCCACCAGCTTTCCTGGCTGATCACAAGAGAAAAGGATGAGTCCACAACAATTTAACAGGCTTAGCAAGTCATTTAATCCACATCTCTAAGGAGCCAGCATTGCACTAGATAACACTGTCATTTCTAAAACAGGAAAACTGCCCGACATAGCAATATAATGGGGCCCAATTATGACAAAATATGGTAATAACTCCAGGCCAACTAGGATGGTTGTGGGCAGGATGGCAGAGAGAGCAAATCATCACAGAGAATGGTTCTGCCTCATAAATGGCACCAGAGACGCTCAGAATGGTTTCATATTAGACTTTTAAAAATCAGCAGAAAAAAATAAATCCTCTTCTGGCTGCCTTTTTTTTTTTTTTTTTTTTTTTAGAATAAATGAACCGAGACAGACTTGTTTATGGAGAGCTGGGGAGGCTCACATGTGAGTGGAGAGAGATGTCAGAGTCATTAGCGGTGATAAAGGGACGCCATTCACTGTGGGTGTGATTTAAGGCAGGAAGCTCAACTAACAGCAGTTTTTGCAATGGGCCTGATGATTTGCTTTCCCTCAGTGGGGAAGAAATTAGGTGGACACCATTAATCTGTTCACACAGGCCATCAGAGAAAAATCATGGTTGAAGAGTAGGTTGGGTACGTGAATTTCTATGGGACAGAAGGCCCTTTATGGACAAATGAGACATCTGTTAGGGTTTGATGAGATGGCTCACAGTTAACTGTGCTACACTTTGCACTTTCTAGTATATGATGCTAATCACCATAGTCTATGTGCGTGCCTCTCTCCCCTCAAAGACAACAGTATTTAAAACACTGCAAAACTGACCGGGCGCGGTGGTTCACGCCTGTAATCCCAGTTCTTTGGGAGGCCAAGGCAGGTGGATCACTTGAGGTCAGGAGTTCGAAACCAGCATTGCCAACATGGTGAAACCCTGTCTCTACTAAAAATACAAAAAATTAGCAGGGCTTCGTGGCACGTGACTGTAATCCCAACAACTTGGGAGGCTGAGGCAGGAGAATCGCTTGAACCTGGGTGGCGGAGGTTACAATGAGTCGAGATCAGGCCACTGCACTCCAGCCTGGGTAACAGAACGAGGCTCCATTTCAAAAAATAAAATAAAATAAATAAATAAAATACTGCAAAAATAGATATATTCTTATAAATACATGAATAGAGAAATATGTGGAAATGACCATGATACTCAGAGAAACAGCATTTTACGTAACTACAGACATGTCTTTAACACACTGTAATCACATAACCAATAATAAACTATTCCCTAAAGAAACACTCTATGACTAAAAGCAAATGGTTGCATAGCGTGACATGTTAGAAATCATACAGTGACACACAGGCAGGAATGAGGAGCCCGCGAAATAATCGTGAGATTTTAAATTATCGGACAAGATGAGGAAGGTAGAAAATTCCTAACTAAAGATATTAAAGGAATTACAAATGTTCCAAGATGATAAAAAGACAATGATTGCTAACCTTAAATAGATATGGGAAAACTTATTTCACTCATTGCAAAAACTTAAAATATATCTGCTCAAAAGAGTTACCACTGAATGCCTGCCACCTTTCTCCAAACCACTGCGGCACTTTCACTGTTCCCTTCCTACGGTAATCAATGACCATTTATTGGGTGATGCAGGATATGCACCCTGCACTGAAAAATCAGGGGTAGTAGATGGATGTTCAGATGGAAGACATGCACGTTCAAGGGTAGTTCAGAACATTGCCTAATAGCTGCTTCTCAGTTATTTTAATATCAGTGGGGAAACAACAGTTGTTGGGGATCCCAAAGATCACCCCCAGATTGAACTGTTTGTTAGGAGGACTCACGGGACCCCGCATATAGTCATACTCCTGGCTGTGATTTATCTCAGCAAAAGGACACAAAATGAGATCAGCAAAGGGAATGGAGGCATGGGACGAATACACAGGGAACCAGGTACCAGTTTCCTCTCCCAGTGCAGTCACACAGGACGTGCTAACTCCTCCAGGCATAAGCTGGGACAACAGGTGTGGCACTTTGTCTATGGAAGAAGCTCATGAGTGACCCAGCACCCAGGGCTGTTGTTGAAGCTGGTCACTTAGGCAGCCTCTGTCCAACATATACCCAAATTCCAGACTCCCAGAAGGAAAGGTGGGTGTTCGGCATACACCACATTATAGGAACCATCCCAAAATCCAGGTTCTCAGATGCACGCCAAGTGCCAGCCTTGTGAATGGGGCCTTTTGAAGGATAAGTCTCAGGACTTCTCTGCTAGTTAAGTCTTTTCTGCTAGTTAAGTCTTTTCTGCACAGAAAGACTATTCAATAAATGGAAATAGGGCGACTGGCATAACCAAGTGGAACAAAAATGAAATAAAATTGTGATCCTTATGCCCACCACACAAAAGTCAATCCCAAATAAATTAAATATAAAACACCTTTTCAGCTCTTAAAAGAAAATACAGTAGACTATCTTTATGACCTCAGGATAAAGAACGATTTCTTAAACAAGACCCTAAAATGCACTGGTCATAAAGAAAATGGACAAAGTGGACTATGTGAAAACTTAAAAATTCTGTTCATCGAAACAATGTAATTTTTAAAATGAAAAGACAATCTAAGAAAAGATAGCAGCAACTGATATAAGTTGATAAGGGATTAACCTGTAAATATACAAAGTACTGTAAGTTACCAAGAAAAAGTCATTTATCTCAATGGAACAAATAGGCTGAGATGAACACAGAATGCAGAGCGATGGAAATCCATGTGCTCAGAAAACATACGAAAGACGTTCGGCCGAGCATGGTGGCTCACACCTGTAATTCCAGCACTTTAGGAGGCCAAGGCAGGTGGATCACTTGAGCCCAGGAGTTTGAGAGCAGTCTGGGCAGCACGGTGAAACCCCATCTCTACAAAAAAATACAAAAATTACCCAGGAGTGGTGGCTCACGCCTGTGGTCTCAGCTACTTGGGACGCTGAGGTGGGAGGTTCACGTGAGCCTGGGAGTTTGAGGTTGCAGTGAACCACGACCATAGCTTTGCATTCCAGCCTGGGCGACAGAGCAAGACCTTGTCTCAAACAACAACAAAAAAAAAAACAAAAAGAAAGAAAGAAAGATGTGGCCGGGCGTGGTGGCTCACACCTGTAATCTCAGCACTTTGGGAGGCTGAGGAGGGCGGATCACAAGGTCAGAAGATTGAGACCATCCTGGCTAACATGGTGAAACCCCATCTCTACTAAAAATATAAAAAATTTGCCGGGCGTGGTGGCAGGTGCCTGTTGTCCCAGCTACTTGGGAGGCTGAGGCAGGAGAATGGCGTGAACCTGGGAGGCGGAGCTTGCAGTGAAACTGTGCCACTGCACTCCAGCCTAAGCGACAGAGCAAGACTCTGTCTCAAGAAAGAAAGAAAAGAGAAGAAAAGAAAGGAAAGAAAGAAAGGAAAGCAAGCAAGCAAACAAGCTCAACTTCTCTAAGAATTAAAAAAAGGAAATTAATACCACAGTGAGGACTTATTTCTTCTTCTAGCCAAGGAGGAGGAACACACACTGGGTTTACCCTCCTGCCTGGAACAATTAAAAAACTGGACAAGAAACACGAAGCCACAGTCCTTGAGACATGGACTAGCAGGCTACGGCAGCCAGTGACCCGTAAGAGACAGGACACTAGTGAGACAGGCCCTACAGGCATTGGACTGCTGCAGGATTTCCAGGGCATGCTACAGAGAGGGGAACACAGGAAGGGTCTGACAGTCTCCCCGAGATGAGAAAATAGAGCTGGGAGTGCAGGCATCAATGCATTAAGAGTTTGAAGGACAGAAGCCAGGCGTGGTGACTCACACCTGTAATCCCAGCACTTTGGGAGGCCGAGGCAGGCAGACTGCTTGAGCTCACAAGTTCAAGACCAGCCTGGGCAACAGGCAAAACCCCGTCTCTACAAAAAATACAAAAATAAGCTGGGCATGGTGGCGCATGCCTATAATCCCAGCTACTCGGGAGGCTGAGAGTATGGGAGGATGACTTGAGCCTGGGAGGTTAAGGTTGCAGTGAGCTGAGATCACACTAGTGAACTCCAGCTTTGGCAAGAGAACCAGACCTTGTCTCAAAAATAAAAAAGTAAAAATAACAGATTAGACACTACAAAAGGAAAGATCAATGAACTTAAAGGCAGTCCAAAAGGAAATATAGAGGGCAAAAGAGACAAAAACAGTAACAAACACTCTCAGAGTATCAGTGAGCTGTGGGACAACTTCAAGCAGGCTAATCAGTGTGCAACAGAAATCCCTCAAACAGAGGTGGGGACAGAAAAAATATGTTAAGAAATGCGGGCTGAAATCTCTTCAAATACGATGCGAGTTGTGAATTTACAGACTAAGAAGCTCAATGAACTCTCAATGAAAGAAACATAAAGAAGACCCAGCAATCCCATTACCAGGTACATATCCAGAGGAATATAAAGATTCTACCATAAAGTCACATGCATGCGAATGTGCACTGCAGCACTGTTCACAATAGAAAAGACATGGAATCAACCTAAATGCCCATCAATGACAGACTGGATAAAGAAAATGTGGTCCATATACACCATGGAACACTATGCAGCTATAAAAAAAGGAACGAGATCATGTCTTTTGCAGGAACATGGATGGAACTGGAGGCTATTATCTTTAGCAAATTAACCCAGGAACAGAAAACCAAATACCGCATGTTCTCACTTATAAGTGGGAGTTAAATGATAAGAACTTATGTGTACAAAGAAGGAAACAATAGACACTGGGGTCTACTTGAGGCGGGAGGGTGGGAGGAGGGAGAGGAGCAGAAAAGATAACCATTGGGTACTGAGCTGAATACCTGGGTGATGTAATAATATGTACAGCAAACCCGTTACTGTGGAAGTTAAAATATGCAACAATAGCACAAGTTATCTATGTAACAAACCTTCACATGTATCCCTAAACCTAAAATAAAGATGAAAAATAAAAGAAACATAAAATGACACCAAGGCATATTATAATCAAATTGCTTAAAACCAATGATAAAGAAAAAATCTGAAAAGCAGCCAGAGAGAAAAAAACACATTACACAGAGGAAAAGGTAAGGATTGTAGCAGTTTCTTCTTGGAAGTACTGCAAGCCAGAAGAAAAAAAAATTTAGGTACTGAAAAATCAATACAAAACAAAATTGTCATGCTATAATTCTATGTCCCGGCAGGGCGTGGTGGCTCACACCTGTAATCCCAACACTTTGGGAGACTGAGGCGGGCGGATCACCTGAAGTCAGGAGTTTGAGACCAGCCTGGCCAACATGGAAAAACCTCGTCTCTACTAAAAATACAAAAATTACCTGGGTGTGGTGGCACACACCTGTAATCCCAGCTACTTGTGAGGCTGAAGCAGGAAAATTGCTTGAGCCTTGGAGGCAGAGTTACAGTGAGCTGAGAGTATACCACTGCACTCCAGCCTAGGCGACAGAGCAAGACTTTGACTCAAAAAAAAAAAAAAAATTCGATGTCCAGTGAAACAAACTTTCCAAAACAAAGGTAACATAAAAACTTTCACAGGCATCCTGAAAAAGTACATCATCAGCAGCCTGGCGCTGGTTACATAAAGAAGGGTTAAAGGAAGGCTGGAAGCAGAAGAAAACCAATACCAGATGCGGCTCTGGATCTAGACAAAGGCACGAAGCCCACCAGAAATGGCAACTAGGTGGGCAAACACAGAATCCTTTTTTTCTTATAATTTAAATTTCTTTGAAAGGAAATTGTCTTTGTACAAGAAAAAAAATCACGACAGCATATGGCAGGGTTTTTAGTATTTATTTGTGGAAGTAAAATATGCGACACCAATAGCACGAAGCACGGGAATGGAGGAATGGGTGTCTATTGTTACCAGGGTCTTACGTAATACGCAAAGTGGGGTAATATCGCTTGCAGGTGGACTGTGAGAACTTAAAGATGTATACTGTGCATGCTAATGCAACCTTGAAAATGCTACAATAAAGGGTTATAGTTAATGGGCCAGGCAGAACTCAAGTGGGATCAGGAAAAGTAATCGAAAAGAAGTCAGGAAAAGAGGAAAAAGGAGAACAGACAACATATAGAAAAATGGGAAGTAGTGTTACAACTCTTTTGGAATGCAGGCTTTCCAGAGTTTACTCCCAAAAAAGAAAAGAAAAAAAAAAAGAAGAATGGGAAATAAATGGCAACATGGTAGGTTTGAATTCTACCAATAGAAAAATCAGTAAGGCTGGGCATGGTGGCTCATGTCTGTAATCCCAGCATTTTGGGAGACTGAGGTGGGCGGATCGCTTGAGCCCAGGAATACAAGACCAGCCTGGGCAACATGGCAAAATCCCATCTCTCTATAAAAAGCACACAAATTTGCCAGGCACAATGACTGGCATCTGTAGTCCCAGCTACTCAGGAGGCTGAGGTAGGAGGATTGATTGAGCCTGACAGGGTGATGCTGCAGTGAGCCGTGATTGTGCCACTGCACTCCAGCCTGGACGAAAGAGGGGGACTCTGTTTTAAAAATAAATAAATAAATAAATAAATAAATAATCACATTCCATAGGAAAGGAAAAAATCCCTCTATAGGCACATCATACTGAAAAATCACTCATGGAAAAAATACATCACCTGATTAGCCTTGTAGTTATTAAATAAATTAAATGTGTAAAAACCTACACACAATGAAAACTCCGGGCCCATGTTGCCTGTCTGGTCTCAAACTCCTGGGCTCAGGCAATCTGCCCGCCTCAGCTTCCCAAAGTGCTAGAATTACAGGCATGAGCCATCACGCCCGGCCTTAATGAGGAAACTTTGGGTGTGATGCATGCACTCACTATTGTGATTGTAGTTTCACAGGTATATACATATGTCAACACTTATTAAATTGCACACTTTAAACATGTGCAGTTCATTGTATGTTAAGTATAACATACAACCCAATAAAGCTGTTTAAAAACTGTTCACTGTGTGCGCATTTTTAAATGTCTGCCAATTATATCTCCATAAAGCTAAAAGAGGAACACCACACAGTGCCCGTCTCACATCCAAGAGACTGGTCAAAATTAGAAGCCCAACAACTGAAAGTGTCTCGGTGAGGAAACAGCCAGTGGACATTCGCACACATTTCTGCTAGGCGTATAAATTAACATACCATTTCGTAGACAAAATCTAGCAATATCCTGGAATGCTGAAGTGATTATTCCAGAATCTCTTGCATATGGGCACAGTAACAAAGGAGAAAGCTCACTCATAGTGGCATAATTTGTGGTAGCAAAAGGCTGAAAACAACCTATATGCCCAAATACAGCACAACGGTTAACTAAATTGTGGTATACTCATATATGGTAATACTCTACAACAATGAAAATAAATGAACTAGAATGATCCATATGAATGATACATATGAATACAGAAGGCTTTCTAACATACAGGGAAATAAATCTGTAAAAGAAAATATGTGAGATATGATACCATTTACACGCAAGTTTAAAAACGTGAAATAAGCTTATATATTTCTGAGGAACAAACACAAATATTAAAAGCATACCTCAGAGATATTGCAGATTCAGTTCCAGACCACGACAATAAAGTATCTCAATAAAGAAAGTCACACAAATTCTTTGGTATCCCAGTGCATATCAAAGTTATATTTACACTCCGCTATAGTCTATTAAGTATGCAAGAGTGGCCAGGAGTGGTGGCATATGCCTGTCATCCCAGCACTTTGGAAGGCTGAGGTGGGCAGATCACAAGGTCAGGAGTTCTAGACCAGCTTGACCAACATGGTGAAACTCTGTCTCTATTAAAAATAAAAAATTAGCTGGTCGTGGTGGTGTGCGCCTGTAATCCCAGCTACTCAGGAGGCTGAGATAGGAGAATCACTTGAACCCAGGAGGCGGAGGCTGCAGTGAGCAGAGATCTCGCCACTGAACTCCAGCCTGGACGACAGAGCGAGACTCCATCTCAAAGAAAAAAAAAAAATTATGCAATAGCATTATGTCTAAAAAAAATACCTACCTTAATTAAAAATACTTTATTGCTAAAAAAAAAAAATGCTAGCAATCATCTGGGCCTTCAGTGAATCACAATCTTTCTGCTAGTAGAGGGTCTTGCCTTGATGTTCATGACCTCTTGACTGATGAGGACACTAGCTGCTGAAAGGTGGGGTGGCTGGGGCAATTTCTTAAAATAAGACAACCATGAAGTTGTCCGTATCAACTGACTCTTCCTTCCATGAAAGATTTCTCTGTAGCATGTGAAGCTGTTTTGTTTAATAGCATTTCATCTACAGAATGCCCTTCCAAATTGCAGTAAATTCTCTCAAACAATGCCATTGCATTGTTGAGTTTATGGAATACTCTAAATTCTTTGTTGTCATTTCAGCAACGTTCACGGCATCTTCACCAAGAGTAGATTCCATCCCAATAAACCACTCTCTTTGTTCATTCCATAAGACGCAACTCCTCATCTGTTCAAGTTTTGATCATGAGATTGTAATTCAGTCACATCTTCAGACTCCACTTTTAATTCCAGTTATCTTGCTATTTCTACCACATCTGCAGTTCTGTCTTCCACTGAAGTCTTAAACCCTTCGAAGTCATCCACGATGACTGGAATCGACTTCTTCCAAACTCCTGTTAATGTTAATATTTTGACCTCCTCCCACGAATCACAAATGTTTTCTTGTTTGTTTGTTTTAGATAGAGTCTCACTCTACACCCAGGCTAGAGTGTAGTGGCACAATCTCAGCTCATGGCAACCTCCGCCTCCCAGGTTCAAGTGATTCTCCTCTCAGCCTCCCAAGTAGCTGGAATTACAGGCATCCACCACCATGCCCGGCTAATTTTTGTATTTTTAGTAGAGACGGGGGATTTCATCATGTTGACCAGGCTGGTCTTGAACCCCTGACCTCAAATGAGTTGCCCGCCTTGGGCTTCCAAAGTGCTGGGATTACATGCATCAGCCACGGCGCCCGGCAGAATCACAAATGTTCTTAATGGCATCTAGAATGGTGAATCCTTTCCAGAAGGTTTTTAGTTTACTTTGCTCAGATCCATCCGAGGAGTCACTATCTATGGCAGCTACAGCTTTATGAAACGTATTTCTTAAATACATTAAACGTTTCTGTTGTGGAGATGGCTTCTTTCCTTAAACCTCGTGAACCTTAGACTTTGGCTTAAGGGAATGTTGTGGCTGGTTTGATCTTCCATCCCGACCACTAAAACTTTCTCCATATCAGCAATAAGGCTGTTGCACTTTCTTATCATTTATGTGTTTACTGGAATCCCTAGCACTTGTTAATTTCCTTTAAGAACTTTCCTTTGCAACCACAACCTTGCTATTTGGCACAAGAAGCCTAGCTTTCAGCCTCTGTCAGTTTTTCATATGCCTTTCTCACTAAGCTTAATCATTTCTAGCTTTCTATTTAAGGCAAAGGATGTATGACTCTTCCTTTCACTTGAACGCTTAGAAGCCAGTATAGGGTTACTAAGTGACCTAATTTCCTTATTAGTGTGATTCAGAAAATAGGGAGGCCCCAAAAGAGGGAGAGAGACAGGGAAATGGCCAGTTAGTGGAGCTGTCAGAACACACACATTTATCTATTAAATTTGCCACCTTAAATGGACATGGTTTGTGGCACCCCAGAATGATCACACCGTCAAAGATCACCGATCACAGATCACCATAACAGATATAGTAATAAAGAAAAAGTTCAAAATATTGCAAGAATTACCAAGATGTAAGAATATGCTGTTGAAAAAATGATGCTAACAGAGGCTGGGCGCAGTGGCTCACGCCTATAGTCCCAGCACTTTGGGAGGCTGAGATGGGCAGATCACTTGAGGTCAGGAGTTTGAGACCAGCCAGACCAACATGGTGAAATCCTGTCTCTACTAAAAATACAAAAATTAGCCAGGGGTGGTGGCTCATGTCTATACCAGCTACTCGGGAGGCTGAGGCAGGAGAAACCCTTGAACTTGAGAGGTGGAGGTTGCAGCGAGCCAAGACTGTGCCACTGCACTCCAGCCTGGGCGACAGAGCGAGACTCTGTCTCAAAAAAAGAAAAAAAAAAAAAAAAAAAAGAAAAACAAACAAACAAAAAAAACAGAAAAAATGATGCTGGATGCATGGTTGCCACAAACCTTCAATATGTAAAAAACACAGAATCTGTAAAGTACAACCAATAGAAGCCCAATAAAATAAGGTATGCCTATAATAAAAATACACAGAGATACAATCAAAAACCCAAAACTCTTAAGGATAATACTTACCTCTGGAGGGAAGCAGAGGAATGTTCTCAGGGAGAGGCGGCTAGCTTCCTATCTAATAACCCTTCTTTTTGTTGGCAGCAAGTGTTCCAGCAGAGTGTTCTTAAGGAAATTAACAGTGCTACTCCAGTAAACACACAAATGACAGGAAAGTGAAACAGCCTTATTGCTGATATGAAGAAAGTTTTAGTGATCAGGATAGAAGATCAAACCAGCCACAATATGAAAATATATTACATTTTCCAGTACAATTCTGGTCTCTAGAGTAAAAGTCATTGGATAGACCTCCTTGAAAAGTCCTTTTGCTACTGACCTTTCCTCCTTCGTAGAATACAGATGTGATGGCTGCAGCTCCTGCAGCCATTTTGTAAGCATGAAGACAAGGGCCATACCCTAAAGATGAAGGAGCAGAAAGCTAGCAAGTCCTGGGTCCCAGGAACCCCTGCTTCCAAATGTCTCATTACCTGAGAGAAAAATAAACTCTTAATATATGCCACTGTTCTTTGCATTTTCTTGTCACATGACCTTAATCCCTAACTAAAACTGGCACACAGGAGGCTTAAATAGGACTGATAATGTTTTACTTCTGAAGCTGGCTAGGGATGCATATGCATGCGTTATATTAATCTTTAGACTATTTTTGGTGTTTTTTATGCTTTTCAGTTTTTCTAAGATGCTGAAACATTTAAAACTTAAAAAGAAATTGTAGCCCAATACCTAATCCTCAGTAAGATTTTCAGGACTCAGTGATAAAATAAATGAGAAATGTCTGTGCTGGGAAGCTCTGAATAGGAAGTAAAAAGCAAGCTTCCTAGAGCCACCAAAGTCATAGAATTCAAACCCAGTTTTGTCTGACTCCCCAGGTCAAAGCATTTCCCACTCTATCCCAAATTACTGAGCACAACTTTGCTTTGAAGATTAAAGCTTTCTCATAATAAACTAGTTCTGGTTTATAAACTTAAACACAATGAGAACAGAGCAGAGGTTAAAATGCTGTTTGAATATAAAAAGGCTCCTGCTTTCTTTAAGAAAGTATATTAAAAAAACATCACAGGCTGTAACTGGATTTTGGTGTGAAAAGCATCTTCTGGCTCTTAAAAAGCCTAACTGATGTTAGTTTATGACATAAACTGGCTCCTGAATCGCTGTTAGGTTAATGAGTTGTCATGCTTGATAAGAAACTCTTATGTTATCTATTACTCTACCACACGAAATAGGGAAGCTTTGTTTAATCTTGACAGCCCTCACTTAATTCTCTCTAACGGCCTTCTGTTCAACCACAGTTGTCTTTAGATTGTTGGGAATAAATCAATCTGTGTCAGCTCTGAGTACATCAAATTTATTAAATTCTGAAAATCAGTTAGAAGGCTATCCTGGCAGGTAAACAAATGAATAAAAAGAAAGACAGTATGTAATGGTATGAAAATTTATATATACAGTACATATATTATATTATATATTATGTATATGTTTATATATTATATGGTATATATATTATATATTATGTATATGTTTATATATTATATAATACATAATATATATTTATATATATAAAATCTTGCAAACTAAAACACACGCCAAAAATGAAGTGCTTTCCAAAACTGCACCAGAAAATAAAAACAAGAAAAACATTTGGAGCTAGTAGAAATTATCTATTAAAATTCATCTCTGGCAAGACATTTATAACATATATATTAATTAGATTCTGTATTATATACTAGCTGTATTATTAATATAATATATAATTACATATTAATAACATACATTATATAATATATAAATGTCAATATATTAATGACATATATCCATTTCTGCCTCTCTAGTCATAAACTCCAAACTCTTTTGCCTTTCAGATTTATAAACTGAAGACCGATAGCAAAATGATGTTCAGTTAAGCAAATTCAACATGTCTGAACCTTCATAAATTCGGTATAGTGTGAATTTAAGATCTAAATTTTTTTTACTATCCTATTATTCTATTCATTGTGAAAAATATTTCTTGAAAAGTTACTGGATTTCTTTACACGCTGCTATGGACTGAATGTTTGTGTCACTCCCAAATGTGCATGTTGAAATCCTAGCCCCCAGTGATGCTGTCCTGCAGTGTGATCCTGGCCTCAGGAGACGTCTGTCCCCAGCACAGCCAATCACCTTTACTCTTTGGGTGAAATTGAAACTGATAATATTTTGATGTCAACGCATCTCATTCAAGAGCTGAGCTGTGAAATCCTACGAAGCCATGGCAGGGGTAGTCCCGTGTGTGCCCCAAAACCAAGAAAGCCAGGCTTTCGCAAAGGAAAAAACAAAAGCAGCAGCAGCAGCAGCAGAGAACAGAAGGCCATGTGGTCCCAGCGATGGCAAAAGTCACTGATCGCCACCTTTCCTGGTCACTGATGGCCGCCTTTCCTGGTCACTGATGGCCGCTTTTCCTGGTCATTGATCCCCATGCCTAGACCCTCCCCTCCTCCTCCAGGTCTGACTGCTCTTCCTGTCCCTGGATTCTCAATCTTGCCAATTCTCAACAACCCCAGCCACCTCATACATTCATAAATTCCCCCTTCCCCAGAATCCACGTGAACACCGCCCTCCTGCCCCTAATGTGAACACACTTCCCGTTTCCCACAGGGAGCCTGTAGTTCTTTCTTTATTTGGTTCTTCTCCCTATGAAGCCCCCTCTCATTTTTTTTTTAATGTTTCCCCTTCACAGAGTGTAGCCTTCTGAGGCTATCCAATCCTATTTGGTGACCGATACAGGAAAAGAGGAAATGAAGCTGGCCCTCCGGTGTGGCCTGGGGAGAACCTGGATAAGAATGACAGGCTGGGTAATGAATGGCAGCTCTGGTTGCTTGCAAGGGTGATACTGATCATTTCATCACGAGAAAGTCAGTCTCACGGGGGTCTTGGTAGCCCTCCTTTCCAGCTGACAGCCCTCTGAGGCTCTGCATGCAGACTTTTTTATTTCTTTGTACACCATTGCTTTTTCAGGTGGAAGAAAACAGAGAGACACTTAGTCCCTAAACTGCATCTCAGTGATGGAGGGGCACACTCGGGTACACTGTGGCTTTTGAACCCACCCATTTGAGGCTTTAGAGGCTCTGTTTGATGACAGATGAAATAATATTGATTTTAAAACCGGCTCCATCTCTAGAACATTTCGACAGAGTGTTTTCAAGCCAAACCAAACACCAGATGAAGCCCTCTTAGTTCAAGGCAACTTTATTTCGCCAGCAGCTGCTTGTTAGCTGTGGATCTGCTGTGGTGAACACACACAGGGGGGCCTCTCTTTCCCCATCAAGAGATGGGCCCCTCATGCTAAAAGCAGTCACATTTAATACACTGAGGGAAGGGGGGGCCCAATTTCTAAACCTGATGTCTACAAATCTGATTAAACAAATTAAAGGGGCATGTGCACATTATAAGCAGATTCTTCATCTTACAAAAGCAACCACTGCAGAGCCCCTCTAAGGTCCTCCTGCATATTCTATTTATAAAAATCCAATTTCACAGGACCTTCTTCACAGCTGACAGGCAGAGGCCAAAAGAGAGAATACCAGCTTTTCTTTGGCCCCACAATGGACCCAACTGGAAAAAATGTTAAAGTGTAGCATAGGCAGGTGCTGTGGCTCACGCCTGTAATCCCAGCACTTTGGGAGGCCAAGGCAGGAGGATCACTTGAAGCCAGGAGTTCGAGACCAGCCTGGGCAACACAGTGAGACCCCTGTTTCTACAAAAAAAAAAAAAAAAATTCTTTAAATTAGGCTGGCATGGTGGTGTGTGCTTGTAGTTCCAGCTATTCAGGAGGCTGAGGTGGGAGGATGGCTTAAGCCCAGGAGTCAGAAGCTGCAGTGAGCCGTGACTACAGCACTGCACTCCAGCATGGGCAACAGAGAGATCCTGTCTCTAAAAGAAAACAAAAAAATGTGTAGCAGAAAAAGGTAAGTCAGATTCACTGTAAAACATCTGCTCCCAGGAAGCTGCAGGCAAATGTGGCTTATTCAAGACTAAGGTGAACAGTTTCCTCCTGGACATAAAGTAGCAAAAACGGGGTCAAATGGTCTCTGATGTGTCCCTTCTGGCATTGGAATTGCATCATTTTTATGACGAGCATACCAGTGATGCTCATGTATTAATCACTGACATTCTCTCAGGGTAACCTTCTTACAAGCATTCAGTATGCATCCCTTTTTTCTTTTTTTTTTTGAGACAAGGTCTCCCTCTGTTGCCCACGCTGCAGTTCAGTGGTACGATCATAGCTCACTGCAGCCTCGACCTCCCAGACTCAAGCAATCCTCCTACCTCAGCCTCCCGAGTAGCTGGGAATACAGGTGCATGCCACCATGCCTGGCTAATTTTTGTATTTGTTGTAGAGATGGGGTCTCACTATGTGGCTCAGGCTGGTGTATGAACTCCTGGCCTCAAGCAATCCTCCCACCTCAGCCTCTCAACATGCTAGGATTACAGGCGTGAACTACCACACCCTGCCTCAATATGTATCTTTATGTGTCTACTTGTTAGGATGTTAGGGCATTTTTGTGATAGATATAAATACTTTCCAGAAGGCTAATACCCAAACAATAAAATTAATTTACTCATTTGCTTCATCATAGGAAAATAGCTAGACACAGTCAGCAAATTTAGAAGATATGCTTGGGACAACATGATGTAAAATCCAGGTTATGTGGCATATGTGAAATTTGCATGGCAGGGGCGTGGTGGGGGTGCTCTGCAAGATGCCTCAAAGAATCAGAAGTTGCCACGCACGGTGGCTCACGCCTGTAATCCCAGCACTTTGGGAGGCCAAGGCGGGCGAATCACCTGAGGTCAGGAGATGACCATCCTGGCTAACACGGTGAAACCCCGTCTCTACTAAAAGCACAAAAATTTAGCCGGGCGTGGTCGCGGGCACCTGTAGTCCCAGCTACTCGGGAGGCTGAGGCAGGAGAATGGCGTGAACCCAGGAGGCGGAGCTTGCAGTGAGCCAAGATCGCGCCACTGCACTCCAGCCTGGGCAACAGAGCGAAACTCCGTCAAAAAAAAAAAAAAAAAAATCGGAAGTTCGTTCAGCTTTAGACTAGCTGAAACGCATATAATGACACGTCCACAGGACTGGCAATTTGGGAAGGACACGCTGTCCATACTGAGAAGCTGTGGGTATAGTCAGTTATAGTCTTAAATAAGAGTCTCAAACTGAAATTCACAAGGGCAAAATGCTGCAAATTATGAGAGTGATCTGCAACAATGCTGCATCTCACGTGGGCAGTTCCACGCAAACTACTCTGGGGCTGTGGCAGCAGAGATGCATTTAAGAACAGTAAGCCAGGCACGGTGGCTCATGTCCGTAATTCCAGCACTCTGGGAGGCTGAGGCGGGAGGATCACTTGAGGTCAGTTCGAGACCAGCTGGCTAACATGGCAAAACCCTGTCTCTGCTAAAAATACAAAAAAAATTAGCTGGGTGTGATGGCACAGGCATGGTGGAGCACACCTGTCATCCCAGTTACTTGGGAGGCTGAGGTACAAGAATCACTTGAACCCAGGAGGCAGAGGTTGCAGTGAGCCGAGATCATACCACTGCACCCCAGCCTGGGCAACAGAACAAGACTCTGTCTCAAAAATTAAAAAAATAAAATTAAAACAGTGAGTGATTCCCTTGACACATGCCAGGAAAGCCAGCCAGCAAAATAATAAATCAGACAAAACTAAGCAATTAAGGGTTCCTATGGATGTTTATGATACCAATTTAACCCTTGAGATCAAAGTTATAGACACCTACAGTGCTCTCCCAAAAGTGTTTTTTTTTCCCCTAGAGAGTATTAAACATCCATGTTAAATGATGTCAACAACTTTCCACATCTTACTTCTAAACTTTTTAGATTCAATCCCCTGAAAAAATGTTTATCTTCACAAACTAGAATCAGGGTAAGTAAGGTAGGATCCTATTATAGCACCTCGAGGTGACCAACTCAGTTATAGTACCTTGAGGATGACCAACTAAGTTACAGCACCTCGAGGGTGACCAACTAAGTTACAGCACCTCGAAGGTGACCAACTAAGTTATAGCACCTCGAGGGTGACCAACTAAGTTACAGCACCTCGAGGGTGACCAACTAAGTTACAGCACCTCGAAGGTGACCAACTAAGTTATAGCACCTCGAGGGTGACCAACTAAGTTACAGCACCTCGAGGGTGACCAACTAAGTTACAGCACCTCGAGGGTGACCAACTAAGTTACAGCCCAGGGCTGAGGGGTTTCCCAGGATGTGGGACTTTTCAGTGCTAAAACCAGAACGGTCCTGGGCAAACCAGGCTGGTTGGTCACCCTAATTTGGAAGAACACAGATTCCAAAGCATAACTACAAGCATTACTACAAATTTGAAGGGCCCAATATAATGCAGTCGGCCTACAGGGTTTGCCTACCAGAACTGCACAGGGGGATCCTACTTACATGGGGAAAATAAAACCCACAAAATTGAATGTCTCTACTGGCTTCCCTTTGAATGTTTTGTATTTTACAGATAGAGCCTCAGATCCTGGGCATCGATATTCCACATGGATCCTGTTTGTACCTCTTGTATTCACACCGGGGAAACTGCAAAGGGAAGACTGCTAAGTTATGTAAGGGGGCCCGTGCCTGCACAAACTCTTCCTAGCAGGCACACTGGGGGCCTTAGTAGCATATGTGTTGTGAGTGAGTAACACTTTGCATCTGCAACGGACTTCACGCCTTTCAGACGATCTGCCAGACCAGTCCTAATGGCAACCTTTTAAAAAAGGATGACAAGTCCTTCTAGTGTGCTGTCACATGTTGCCAGATTAAAACATTGTGTAATTATTTACAGGAGATGGTGGGGTGTCAGATCATTTGGCTGGAAAGACTATGTTTCCAAATAAATTTGAGAGATAGCTACAGCTGCTCTAAAACAGAGCAAAATATATGGCAACGAAAGGAAGAAGAACACGTTATTGAGGCAAATCATGCAATTAAGTATCCACTCTTTATCATAGGGCATTTTGGCTGTTCCTGCTTCTCCAGGCAAGCTTTTGGAATATTCTGAATAAGAGCTGGAGAGTCAAAGAAAGAGAAAACAAAGCCCCTTTCTATCTCCCACACTTTTCCTTCCTGCAGGAAAAGGGACACAGTGCCATGCAGTTGAACACCATGTCAAGTGAGGATAAAGGAAAACAGCCATGACATCACTCCATTACTGCCACCCCCAGTGTGCCTCACAGGCCCTGCAATTTATAATCTTGTTTAATCCTCCAAGCAACCCGGGAATACAGATATCATCGCCCCTGCTGTACAGATAAGGAAGCAGAGGCTCATTGGGGTCCAGGAGCATGCCTGTGGTCAAATAGCTCCTAAATGACATTGGAAACTCAATCTCCAAAAAGCCTGTATGTTTTGAGCACCTATGATGTGTCATCAGACAGTGAGGCAGGTACTTGGGATACAATCAGATAAATGGCAGAGAACCTAACCAAGAAGCCCACAAGCTGGAAGTGAATACAAGAAACGCCATCACTCATAGCCATGACAATTACTAAGCGTCTGTCACATGCCTGGCATTGTTCCCATTCAGGACTTCAGTTCAGCCTCCCACCAGCCCACTGACCAAGGCACTATTTTCCATGATGTCTTAACTTTCTGACTCTAAAACCCAGACTCTTCACCATTAGACCATGTGCCTGAGATCAATGGCAAGAGATGAAAGCCTGGCCAAGGCACCGTGTTAATAAAGTAGACTGATCATACAGTTTACTACAAGTAGAAGGAATTGCCACAAACTGGTACTTCTGGAGAAGTGTTCAGGAAGAAGGCAGGAACTGCAGCTGAATCTAGTAATAAGACACGATGATGATGATGATGAGAGCAATGATAACAGCAACAACAAAAATAGAGGCTGGGTACGGTGGCTCATGCCTGTAATTCCAGCACTCTGGGAGGCAGAGGCAGGAGAATCACTTGAGCCCAGGAGTTTGAGACCAGTCTGGGCAACAGAGCAAGACCCCATCCCTACAAAAAATTTAAAAATTAGCCGGACATGGCGGCATGTGTCTGCAGTCCCAGTTACTCAGGTGGCTAGGGTGGCAGGATCACTTGAGCCCAATTAAGTAGAGGCTACAGTGAGGTATGATCACACCACTGCACTCCAGCTTGGGCCACAGAGGAAGACCCTGTCTCTAAAAAACAAAAAGACCAAAAAAAAAAAAAAAAAAAAAAAATGCTAGAGAACCAGATTTAAAGCAGAAGCAGTCCCGAAATCACATGCAAAACTGCTCCCAGGGAGAAACACAAGCCCAGACACAGAGCCCCGCTTGATGGCAGGTGCTGGACAATAACAATGCTGGGACCCCCGCCTCTGCTGCCACTTTCCTCACCAGTGTGGATCCTGCCTTCTCCTTGTGTCACTCACTAAACGCTCAAAGTCTGTTCAGGTGAGTCTGAGTACTTGGGCCTGGGATACATGCCTGAGTCCTAACTGCAAAGAAAGCAGAGAGGCCATCAGGCCATCTAGCTTTCATCATGCAGGTGGTTTATACCACAAAGCAGGTGAATATATTCAGGGGGTGATATGGTTTGTCTCTGTGTTCTCACCTAAATCTCATCTCAAAGTGTAATCGACGTGTGTCAAGGGAGGGACCTGGTGGGAAGTGATTGGATCATGGGGTCGGGGGTGGGTAGGGTGGTTACCCCATGCTGTTCTTATGACAGTGCGTGAGTTCTCACAAGACCTGATGGTTTAAAAGTGTTGGGCAGTTGCCCCTTGTGCTTTCTCTCCTGACGCCTTGTGAAAAAGGTGCTTGCTTCTCTTTTGCCTTCCGTCATGACTGTAAGTTTCCTGACGCTGCCCAGCCATGTGGAACTGTGAGACAATTAAACCCGTCTCAGGTGGTATCTTTTATATCAGTGTGAAAACAGACTAATACCGGGGGAAACTCTCCAAAAGTCAGAAGGGAATACCAAAGTACTGGGAGGTCAGAAAGGACAAATGGACACCCACTGAAAGCTCCTCGTTCTGTCTTTTCTAAATGAAGTCATCCTTCCAATGGCAGCTGTGGGTTCCACATCTGTGGATTCAACTGTTGACTGAAAATATTCAGAAAAAAATTCCGTGATGTTTAAAAAAGCAAAACTTGAACTTGCTGTATGCTGAGTATGACGCTGAATCCATGAGAATAAAGTGATGTGTAGCACTGTATTGGGTATAAGTAATTTACAGATGATTTAGAGTATACAGGAGGGTGTGCATAGGTTATATGCAAATACCACGGTATTTTATATCAGGGACCTGAGGACTGGTGGATCTTGGTATCCTTGGGAGGGTCCTGGAACCAATCCTCCATGGATACCAAAGGATGATGATAATTGATTGCTAAATTTGCCCTTCACAGGTAGAAACAATTTTACGTGTCTCAGAAAGAACAAAGAGTTTAAGATGGTGATGCTGAGATTCTGGAAAAGATGGACATGGTGAGCTCTACTAGAATCTGGGGAATGCTGTACTACGGTCATATGCTACTGCTGGGGGCCTGGTGTTCCCGGGATGTGCTGGGGGCCCTGGTGTACCGATATGGTCATATGCCACTGGGGGCCTGCTGTTGCTGGGGTACATTGTCAGCAGGCCTAAGCATTGAAAATGAAAACTGTCTCCTGTTCAGAAGCACTTAGAATCTCCTGCATCGTGTGCCAAGTGTTTAGAGATACCTAGATCAAGGACTCTGGGGACAGTTTTTAATTTACTGATAAGTAAAGTTTTAAAATGTGACATCTTTGAGTACTGCTGCCCTAGTCTATTAAACAAAGAGAAGCAATTCCCAGGCCAGGATCATCCTATTAACCCAAACCTGATAATGCTGATGTGGACCAGGGCTGGCAGGATGGCCTCGACTGTAACTAGGCATCTCCTGCTTCCATTTGCAGACATGTGGCTTTGCCCTGATGGAGACATACCGATAGGTCATTTTTTACTACGTAGGTACAGATCCAAAGGACGTCTTAGGCTGGTTGTCATCAAGTTCCAGTGAGGAACACCTGTCTTCTTCCGTACCTGTTTCTCCAGTTTGCATGCAGCCTTAGCCCATCAGAAGGCAGCGGATAAGAGTTCCCCCTCAGATGGCTTTAAGTTGGCAAACAGGGGTAGAAAAGAGGCCAACCTGTGTAGTGGCAGGCACCTGTAATCCCAGCTACTTGGGAGGCCGAGGCAGGAGAACTGCTTGAACCCGGGAGGCGGAGGTTGCAGTGAGCCGAGATCACGCCACTGCACTCCAGCCTGGGAGACAGAGCCAGACTCTGTCTCAAAAAAAAAAGAAAAAGAAAAAAAAAAAAAAAGAAAAGAGGCCAAGTTCTGTTTCCGAGATGGGCTGGAACCACACCACTACCCATCAGCTGGGTGGTGTCGCGCAAGTTGTTTGACCTGACAGTTTGGTCATCTGCAAAAAGGGATAAAGGTACAACTATTTCATAATAAAACAGCAATCTTTGCGGGTCTATACTATGACAAGTAGTATTATTTACATCAGTAACAAGCTCTTCCCAATTTCTAGTGGCTGCTTAGGTTTACCCAATGATAATGAATCAATCAGGGAAAATGGTGTCCCTGTGAAGAGACTAGTTAACCGGAAGTAAATGAAAGCTATGGATACCAGCAATGGAACCACACTTAGTAAAATCGCTTCCTATTTTCCAACAGTTTAGGCTTAATCTTCAGACAAAATATTCTGGATTAAAAATGTGGGCCAGGCACAGTGGCTCATGATATAATCCCAGCACTTTGGGGGGCCGAGGTGGGCGGATCACTTGAGATCAGGAGTTCGGGACCAGCTTGGCCAAAATGGCGAAACCTCACCTCTACTAAAAATACAAAAATTAGCCAGGCATGGTGGCATGTGCCTATAATTCCAGCTATTCGGGAGGCTGAGGCATGAGAATCACTTGAACACACAAGGTGGAGGTTGCAGTGAGCTGAGATCGCACCACTGTACTTCAGCCTGGGCGACAGAGCAAGACTCTGTCTCAAAAAAAAAAGTGAACAATGTCAGCACCATAGGAAAGGTAAATTTATTTTTTTAAAAATGGGAACAATGGAAAGAAGAGTTACAGTCTTAAACAGATCCTTGGCTAATTGAGAGGACAGCCTGGGGTCTGCCCAAGGGCAGGGAACTGGGCCTCTCTCTTCTGCTTAGTTCCCTGGGACTTAAATTTCCACATTAAAAATACTCTCTCATTTATTTTTACTTCTTTGTTGGGGGAAGAGGGTAACACCAAGGAGATGGTGAATTCAATTTCTTGGACCACTAGGGATATTATTTAGTAATGGAGGTAAAAATATGATATTGTACTAGTTATGCCGTATGTCAGGGCAAGAATCTAATTTCCACTTTCCTTAATGTTATCATTTGAATAAAGTGATTCAAATTAATCAACAATCTACTTCTAAGAATTTATCTCATAGTATAATAAAAAGTAGTAGCAGTCGATAGATAAAATGTGGTATATCCATATGGTAGAATATTATTCAACAACAGCTGCAACATGGATGAACCCTGAAAACATCATGGTAAGTGAAAGAAGTCAATC
The DNA here is from genome assembly GCF_028878055.3 of Symphalangus syndactylus. NCBI lineage: Eukaryota > Metazoa > Chordata > Mammalia > Primates > Hylobatidae > Symphalangus > Symphalangus syndactylus. Next base: position 77,268,688 of record NC_072440.2, on the reverse strand, counting down.
CCAAGGCGTCGCATACTGTATATTCCATTTATAAGAAATATCCAGAATAGGCAAATCTACACACAGACAGTGGATTAGTGGCTGCCTAGGGCTGAAGTGGCAGGTGAAGGGAAATAGGGAATGACCGCTAACAGGGATAGAGTTTCTTTTTGGGTTGATAAAAATGTTTTGTTTTGTTTTGTTTTGAGACTGGGTTCCACTCTGTCCTCCAGGCTGGAGTGCAGTGGCACAGTATCAACTAACTGCAACCTCTGCCTCCTGGACTCAGGCAATCCTCCCACTCCGCCTCCCAAGTGGCTGGGACTACAGGTACACACCACCACACCCAGCTAACTGAAAAAAAAAAAAAAATTTTGTAGAAATGAAATCTTGCGCCAGGCATGGTGGCTAACGCCTGTAATCCCAGCACTTTGGGAGGCCAAGGTGGGTGGATCACTTGAGGTTGGGAGTTCAAGACCAGCCTGGCCAACATGGTAAAACCCCATTTCTATTCTAAAAAATACAAAAATTAGCCAGGTGTGGTGGTGGACACCTGTAATTCCAGCTACTTGGGAGGCTGAGGCAGGAGAATTGCTTAAACCTGGGAGGCAGAGGTTGCAGTGAGCCAAGATGGCACCACTGCACTCCAGCCTGGGCAACAAGAGCACGACACCACCTCAAAAAAAAAAAAAAAAAAAAAAAGAAATGAGGTCTCGCTATGTTGCCCAGGCTGGTCTCAAACTCCTGCGTTCAGGCTATCCTCCTGAGGCCCGCCTCGGCCTCCCAAAGTGCTGGGATTACAGGCATGAGCCCACCATGGCTCGCCTTGATAAAAATGTTTTAATACTGATTTTGGTGATCATTACACAACTCAGCAAATACACAAAAGACCAATGAATGGAAATGGATGAGTGGCATGGTATGGAATTCAATCTCAATAGAGTCATTATTAAAAATAGAACAGAAGTAATCGTACTTATTGGGCTGTATTAAATGCCAGCCAATATTCTAAGCACTTTTATAGATTATTTCATTTAAGTCTTATGAAAAACCTATGAAGCGAGTACCATTATTATCTGCATTTTACAGATAAGGAAATTCAGCTACAGAGAGATTAGATAACTTGCCCAAAGCTATTTGGCCAGGAAACAAGAGAGCCAGGATCTGAATTTAAGTCATCTGACATCACAGGCCAGTTCTCAACTGCTGCCCATGTACACAAACTTACGGACTCCAGGAGGGGCCCTGCGGTGCTCGTTCTGGCAGGACTTTGGACACAGTCTGAGCCTCAAATATTAAATTGGTGCCAAAGTAATTGCAGTTTCTGCCATTCAAAGTAATGGCAAAACTGTCATTACTTGAGCACCAACCTAATACAAGCTGGTATTTTGTCCACTGAAAAAAGTGAAACACATCTGCGTATCCTGCTATGGAAAGACCAGGACAACAACAAGGTATTTAAACATTGTGTCTTTTTTGCTCCCATTTGCATTTTTTTTTTTTTTTTTACAAAAAGCTACACATGCAAGTATACCCATACTTGACAAGTTTCCATAATTTTTCATGAAAAAGCATTAACTGTAGCTTTCTCTGAGAAGCAGGTCAATGGTGGCAGGGACATTAAGGTTTTTTCTGGATACCTTTTGGTACTGTTTGATTTTAATTTTTTTTTTTTTTTTTTTTTTTTTTTTATGAGACAGGGTCTTGCTCTGTCGCCCAGGCCAGAGTGCAGTGGTGCAATCTCAGCTTACTGCAACCTCCACTTCCCAAGTTCATGCGATTCTCGTGCCTCAGCCTCCCAAGTAGCTGCGATTACATGTGCATGCCACCACGCCCAGCTAATTCTTGTATTTTTTGTAGAGAGGGGTTTCACCATGCTGGCCAGGCTGGTCTCGAATTCCTGAGCTCAAGTGATCTGCCCACCTTGGCCTCCCAAAGTGCTGAGATTACAGGCATGAGCCACCACACCTGGCCAAATTTTTGAATTTTTTGTAGAGTTGGGGTTTTGCCATGTTGCCCAGGCTGGTCTCAAACTCCTGACCTAACTGATCCTTCTGACTCAGCCTCCGAAAGTGCTGAGATTACAGGCATGAGCCACTGCGCCTGGCCTGATTTGATTTTTTAATAAACCATGAGTCTGGTGGGGGCCACCCAGTCCTGCTCCAGTTTCAATGAAGCCTTCTCTAACTCACCCACCTCCCACCCTCTTGGGTATCACAGGCTCAGAGCCACCATTTTGTTTTATTTGTACTTCTTGATGCCTCATGACTCTGCCCGTCTAGCTTGTAAGTTTTCTGAGGACAGACACCGTATTTGTTTCTTGCTAAGCAGGGGCAGACCCACAGGCAGATCCCCTCAGTTCCCATCAGAGAAACAAATGAGTAAATGAATTAAAGTCAAACAACTTGACCTCAACTGCCAGCCTCAAGGTAATGAGCAGTGACTGGTGGAACAGAAGAGTCACGCCGTAAACCACGTCTGTCATATGAACTATGTCCCCGCTAGGAGTGGGAACACTGTGACCTAAGAAGTCTGGAGTGGAACTCAAGTAAATGATTTATTCCTTTGATTAAACACATTTACTTTCATCTAGTCCCAGAGAATTTATGGAGACATAATCCCTTCCATCTCTAATGCTGTTCATTATCTCTTCCTAATTAACGAAGGTATGTAAATTCATTGATCTAAAACTTTGCAGGCATAAACGTTACTCAGATAGTGATCCAGCCCCACACTGCTAACAGATCAAGCTTCATCAGGTTCTACCAGTTTTTAAATTATACATGTTATTAGACAAGATTCATTTAATTTTGCATCTAACAGCTACACCTGATTATGTTGGCTGCTAGATATTTATAGCAACTCTTGTTGAATCTGTACTGTTAACCTGCTTAGGAAACAATTAATAAAAGAGATTTAACTGTCTGACATAATAGGCGGCTTTGGTATGATATAAAATATGCTTTAATGTGCTTTTGAAAAAAAAAATTAAGAAAGCTATATTATCCAAGTGAAATTTCTTACATTGCTACCTTGCAGATCAATACAAAATTTCTTCACAAGAATATTTATGGATGATGACAGTGGTATTTCACTCAAGTAATATATAAAGAAAGAAGGGAATAGTAAATTTTTCCTACAAACCAAATAATACATATTGAATAGAACCTACCATGGCTTTCCAATAAACTACTTAGGAACTGGGGAAAAACCATACAGAATTTGAAACATGCAGGTGACTTTCTAAATTCTGGGTTTGCGAAATATATGTCCTCACCCATTCTGGCATTCAAACGCGCCATTTTCCAACCTCTCATTATTTTTTTTCATTCCACATTCTGATCACTTGACCAATTACCTGATAATTGAACCCCTTTGGGATCATGCTCCTTTTTAGTGCTTCATTTAGTTGCAGAAAATAGGCCCATCAAGGAGGCAAAATGTTCTAACTCCAGGAAATGAGTGTTTAGAGCAAAAACAATGAAAAAGAAGATGTAAATATTCCAGTCAGCTAAGCACAAGCTAGAAAGACACTCGCTTTGTCTATGGCACGTTGATTTGCCAGGGGATTCTGCAAACTTCTGCAGAAGGCATTCATTAGCTCCAGAAAACACCAAGGGGAGGCAGAGGTGGGTGAATCACCTTAGGAGTTCGAGACCAGCCTGGCCAACATGGTGAAACCCCATCTCTACAAAAAAATACAAAAAATATATATATAACTGGGTATTGTATTAGTCCGTTTTCGTGCTGCTGATAAAGACATACCTCAGACTGGGAAGGAAAAGGGGTTTAATTGGACTTATAACTTCACATGGCTGGGAGGCGGAAGGCGTTTCTTACATGGTGGCAGCAAGAGAAAAATGAGGAAGATGCAAAAGCAGAAACCCCTGATAAAACCATCAGATCTCGTGAGACTTATTCACTATCACGAGAACAGTATGGGGGAAACCACTCCCATAATTCAATTATTTCCCACTGGGTCCCTCCCACAACACATGGGAATTACGGAAGTACAATTCAAGATGAGATTTGGGTGGGGACACAGAGCCAAACCATATCAGGCGTGGTGGCGGGCACCTGTAATACCAGCTACTTGGGAGACTGAGGCAGGAGAATTGCTTCAACCAGGGGGGCGCAGGTTGCAGTGAGCAGAGATCATGCCACTGCACTCCAGCCTGGGTGACAGAGCAAAACTCTGTCTCAAATAAAAAGAAAAGCAAAAACAAAAAACTCCAAGGAAGCACAGGAGGTAGGCTCTAGGACTCTTCTGCTCAGAGGGCTGGTCTGGTGTCTCTGTTCAGACTGCCATAGCCGATTTGCCTAATGGCCTCTACAATCATGGTCTGCTATGAGGGACAGCATCCCCAGGTGGGAGCAGACCACAGGAGCATTCAGATCCCAAGTCATTTTGGCTCCATGGTTGATCAGAGGTCCTCATTTTTCTTTTGAGTCATGGAGCCCGTATCAGTCATGTGCTCCAGGGAACCAACAGGAGATACACAGATATATAAGAGGAGGCTTAGTATGGGAACAGGTTCACATGGTCACAGGGGCCAAGAAGTGACAACATCCGCCATGTGTAAGCCGGGGGTTTCATTCAATCTCAATCCAAAGGCCTGAGAATCAGAGAAACTGATGGTGTTAGTGCTGGTCTGAATCTAAAGGTCTGAGAACCAGGAGTGCTGATGTCCAAGGGCAGGAGAAGGTAGATGTCTCAGCTCAAACAGGAGGCAAATTCATCTTTTCTCCATCTTTTTGTTCTATTCAAACCCTCAATGCATTGCATGATGCCTGCCCAAAATAGTGAAGGCAGATCTTCTTCACTCAGTCTACTGATTTAAATACTGATTTAAACGAAATCTCTTTCAGAAACACCCTCACGGACACACCCAGAAATCATGTCTTCCCAGCTATCTGGGCACCTCCCAGCCCAGCCAGGCAGACAGGTAAACTGAACCATCACCAGGTCCTTGAAGGATCTGATGAGAGCTGTGGACCTCCTCCCCACTGGAGTCCCCAGAGCATCATCACGACCTCAAGCATCTATGCAAATACACTGGACGTTGCAGAGCTGACAGGGCCCACTGGCTGGATGAAGCCCATCCATGGAGCTCACACTCAGGTGAAGAAACCTATGCCTAGAAATTGCCCTACTGGGGTGCGGTGGCTCATGCCTGTAATCCCAGCACTTGGGAGGCTGAGGCAGGCGGATCATCTGAGGTCAGGAGTTTGACACCACCTGGCCAGCATGGTGAAACTCCATCTCTACTAAAAATATAAAAATTAGCTGGGTGTGGGGTTGGGCACCTGTAGTCCCAGTTACTTGGGTGGCTGAGGCGAGAGAATCGCTTGAACCCAGGAGGAAGGCTGCAGTGAGCAGAGATCACACCACTGCACTCCAGCCTGGTCGACAAATTGGGACTGACTCAAAAAAACAAAAAACAAAAAAAAACTTGCCCTATTGGACACTCTATTACTTAGCGCCCCAAAAGGAAAGTTTCATAAAAATTTTCTTTAAAGATAAGATTTTCCAGGAAAAGCTGAATTCCTCTTAGATATGGATAAGATTTTGTTTCTTTGACAAACTCTCTCTGGCTGAACCTTCAACTGATTTCTATCAACCACAAGGACTCTTAAGATCTTACTATCTGTTTTGGCCTCCGGTTTTGCCTTCCTATATGAACTTTCATTTTCTTTGGTCCTGACATATTTCTTCTCTGTGTGTTTTTGTTCATTTTATGCCTTCTCAAATGCTTCACTGAACAAATAAATAAGGCAAGGCTCTCTCAGTTTTCAGTTTTTGATCTAAACACTGGAACCCAGACAGAATGATTATGCTTTTTATTTTTAACCTAATCAAAAGGCAACTGTTAACTACTCCCTATTATTGAGCTCCTGCTACTTCTTTTCATTGAATAATCAAATATCCACATTTTTCTAGCTACAATTAAGGCTTCTGGCCTTTAATTAAAGGTAGAGTTTCACCATTGAGTTTATACTTTGGTCAATTAAAATAGCCACATGTTGACTGTGAAAAGGTAGCTCCAACAAGTCAAAGAACAAGAGTATGTGCGTATGTACACAGAGGTGTGGGCTCTTAATCTGGGGCCATGGGGATCTGGGGTTCATCCTGTGAACTTGGATGGGAAAAAGGAGTTTTTTCATGAACTTCTGATATTTAGCATTTCCTTCTATTATGAAGTTAGTAGAAATCACAGAGGTATTAACATCCCCCGTGAATTTCGCACCAACAGAAATCACATGGATTTTTTTCCCCATCACATCACACTCGTTGCAGATTAATTCAGGGTATGGTTGAAACTCACTGCCATTTTTTTTTTTTTTTTTTTTTTTGAGATGGAGTTTCACTCTTGTTGCCCAGGCTGGAGTGCAGTGGCGCGATCTCGGCTCACTGCAACCTCCGCCTCCCGGGTTCAAGCGATTCTCCTGCCTCAGACTCCCAAGTAGCTGGGATTACAGGCACAGCTACTGGCTAATTTTGTACTTTTAGTAGATACGGGGTTTTACCATGTTGGTCAGGTTGGTCTTGAACTCCTGACCTCAAGTGATCCACCCGCCTCAGCCTCCCTAAGTGCTGGGATTACAGGTATGAGCCACTGTGCCTGGCCTTAAACTCACTGCCATTTTGAAACTATGACAGTTATTAGCTCTGCTATTAGATTGTGTTATATAATAGACCAACACATGAATATTACTATATCCAATAATTTAAAAAATATTTTGATAACCCTATTTCAATAGAATTGGTTTCCTCAAAAATCCTAGGAACTTTATTTTGTGTATTTAGAAACATCATTCTGAGATGGGATCCAGCAGCTTCAGAAACTTGATGAAGGAATCCGAGGCACAAAATGGGTTAAGACGCCAAGACTTGGAATAAAGGACTGACAGCAGCCAGTGTAGCTCCTCTGCCGGGTCGCCACGTAGAAAATGCTGGCAGGGGTGGAAGGGCAATCACACACCTAATCAGAAACAACTTTTTAAGTAATATTCCCAGTTCCCTAATTAGTCATATAAGGTAAATTAATTCCAACCACTTTTAATCAGCCTCAGCAGAAGGGCGGCATTGGCACTGATTGCCTGGATGATTTCACCGGGCTCAAAATGGATGTGAAGGAGTGCAGGAGCCAGGGGGCTTGGCTGATTGCTCCCAGGTTACTGCTCAGCATTCGGCCCACACACGACCTGATGGAAAATCTGAGCACAGACAGCCCTGGCCCATTCCAGAGGCTGGTGATATTTCAACTATGGCATCACTTTCTTGCACACATAGAACTCCCTTTTTATGTTTCTCTGTGTTAAACTGTAGGGTAAATTGTCTTTAAATCCTGGCATTTCTTGGAGCCTGGTGTAGATACTTAAACATAACAACTCAAGGCTAATGATACAGCTGCGAAAATAAACGTGATTTAACTGAGCCTCTTTAAAAACAAAACCAAACAAAACAAACAGATCCTACTTTAATATGAACAAAAGGGTTTCTGTTCAATGGAAACGTTCTGAGTATCTATGACATGGTAGGCGGTGCAGGAACTTATTGCTTACATGAAAGGGATGGAAGCTGTTGGCTACAAATAAGAGATAGCATGGAAGAAAAGTGCTGGTCAGTCCCTATCCCCGAGAGATGTTCCCCAGAGAACTGCTAAGAGAACTGGCCAGTGTGCTCTCAGTGCAAATGGCACTGAGGCAGATTCCAAACTCAGGCAACCCACTTGGACTTCAAGCCTAAAGAAATACTTACCTGACTGTACAACAGCACGTCTGAGGATGCTCACAGCAGCACTGTTCAAATCAACTCCCACCTGAAGTTATTGCAAGATTAACCAATTATGAAATGCCCATCCATGGAACGCAATGCAGTTTTTAAAAGCCTCACATGTATGTACAAACATAAGATTTTCTAGACAGATGAAAGGAGAAAAAGTAAATCACACAACAACGTTCACAGTATGATCACGTTTGTATTTAAGAAAAGCGTGCTGGCCAGGGCGTGGTGGCTCACACCTGTAATCCCAGCACTTTGGGAGGCCAAAATGGGTGGATCACCTGAGGTCAGGAGTTCAAGACCAGCCTGGCCAACATAACAAAACTCTGTCTCTACTAAAAATACAAAAATCAGCCGGTGTGTTGGCACACACACCTGTAGTCCCAGCTATATCAAGGAGACTATATCAAGGAAAGGAAAGGGAGGGCAGAAGGAAAGGAAAGGGAGAGAAGGAAACGAAAGGAAAGGAGAGGGGAGGGGAGGGGAGGGGAAGGGCGGGGAAAGGGCGAGCAGGCTTACATTCATGCACACTTTGACCATGGTGACCCCGAGGAAGCACTTAGGGGGCAGTTAAAGTTTATTTTAAATATAGATTTTAAATTTACAAGGAGAATGTCTCTATGTATTACTTGTAGAATTTACAAATCTAATAAAGTAACAATAAAGAGATCCATATCTACCCTCATTAAATCCTACAGGAGACTAGAATGACAACAACAAAAAACACAAAGAATTTCATGTTTCAATATACCTACACGTATCTATATTCCTTATTTCTACGTGAAGCACAGATTTCTGTCGGTCTCATTCACTAACATAGCACAAACATCTAGAACAGTGCCTGGTGCAAAGTAGACTCTCAATACAGATTTGTTAAATAAATGAATTGACTATTATTCATGTGTTTCAGAAATCTGTACTGGGTGCCTACCATGTGCTGGCTTCTTGCTAAAGATCACGGGAAACATACTGTGAATCATTTAACCAGCATTCGCTGAATACCTTCCACGTGCTTTGCACTGGGCACTAAGTGAAAGTACACACCAATACAGACACACAGACACACACGCACACCCACTGCCCTTTAGGAACTTGGAACTAAGCTTGGGAGAAGGCGAACTAGCAGAGGTTGGAGCAATGAGATAAGGCCTTTTCCTGGCCAGAGCCTTAATCCTGGCTTTGGTTTTCAAAATTATGCCTCTGAGGCTTTGCTTATTATGGCCTGTCTTGTACCAGAATTATGTTCATGGGTTTGTGTCGGCCCAGCTGAAGGAAAATGAGTATCAACCTTCCTGGATTCTGAAACCACAGAAAGACAAAGGGCTTTATTCTTTGCCTGAAGACCAGCACACCAAGGCATTCTTTGTTCAATGGCTTCATTTCCCAATTGTATACATTCATTACAGAATTAGAAACCTCCCAGTGGGGGTCAGGCACGGTGGCTCATGTATGTAATCCCAGAACTTTGGGAGGCCAAGGCAGGTGCATCACCTGAGGTCAGGAGTTTCAGACCAGCCTGGCCAACATGGAGAAACCTCGTCTCTACTAAAACTACAAAAATTAGCTGAGCGTGGTGGTGCATGCCTGTAATCCCAGCTACTTGGGAGGCTGAAGCAGGAGAATTGCTTGAACCTGGGAGGCGAAGGTTGCAGTGAGCTGAGATCGCACCACCGCACTCCAGCCTGGGCAACAGAACAAGACTCTGTCTGGAAAAAAAAAAAAAAAAAAACTCCTAGTGAGGAAGGAGGCTTGATGGTCATTTGGCCATGGCTACTGTTATCAGGACCTTGGTCTAGGCCTTGACATCTAATTTAAGGTGAACAGCTACCAAACTACATGAATTAGAAGTTTTCAGGTCTCACTGGGGTGTTTTCCTGACAGAAAAGCCTAACTCCTTTCATCAGTAATTCTACTTTACTTGCCCATAGCATCTCCCATTCTTAGACACACTCTACTGATTTGCTTCTTCTCCTCTCCAGCCTTTTGCAGCCATAGCTGCACAAGTGCAGCCCTTCTTTACCTTGAAGTTCAGACTTTTCTACCTAAGTGGATTATTCTGCTTTATCTATAGCAAATATCACTTTTGTGCACGCTCCCTCTCCTCCATTTGTTGGAATCATTTCTAAATTCAATTCCATTTTCATACTGAGTCTCTTTGGTCCCAATAGAAATGGTCCCCAAAGTTCAAATATCAGATGTCTGGGACCCTTTTAACTTTTGAAAATGCAGTTACTGGGCAATGGATGTGCGAAAGTTAACTTGGGGAATGACATTAAATCAGAAAAGCCTTCTGCTTTTAGTGATAAAAGGCTTCTTCATCTATAAATCTCAAAGTATCAACTTTGCAGATCCATAAGCTCTTATCCCAAATCCCCTAGGCCAGATCTCATTTGAAATTCCAAGTTTTTCTAACTTTAGAACGGTAAGACAGGGCATAGAACACATATTAAGCAACACTTCAAGCTGGGACTCGGGCAGTGCCCTATAATGAAATCCAGTAATATTTTGTTAGCAAAACATATGAATATGCTCACTAAATATTGGGATCAATAAAGACCACAAACAGCCCTTTGTCACTTGGAAGGCAGTTTTGCCACCAGCTTAGTTTCAAACTTAAGAAAAATCTCTTAGTTTTCACAGCTTTCTGAACTTTTGAGATGGCAGGTAAGGGGTTATGTACAAGTGCAAGACCCAAACGTAAAGAAGCCATCATAGCTCTCCTAAGTGTTCTGCATAAAGACCCTTTTAAAGTATATATGTGTGGCTGTTTTCCCAAACATCAAAGGGCTATTTTGAAAGTCCTGTAAGAAGAGGTCATCCTGCATTATTCAAAGCGTTGTGTAAAAAGCAAAGCAAAACCTACAAACTTAAAGCATTTCCCTTTAAATGCTGAGCATGTGTAAGTCTAAAGGAATAATGGTTCTCCTGATATACACCATTATCTTTATCAGTCAAAAGGAATGTTCACAAACCACTTGCATACACACAAGATTACATTTAGTACTTTAAAAAGTGGCCGCGACCCGGCGTGGTGGCTCATGCCTGATAAGTCCAACACTTTGGGAGGGCGAGGTGAGCAGATCACTTCCAGCCAGGAGTTCAAGACCAGCCTAGCCAACATGGTGAAACCCCGTCTCTACTAAAAATACAAAAATTAGCCAGGCATGGTGGTGCACATCTGTAACTCCAGCTGCTCAAGAGGCTGAGGCATGAGAATTGCTTGAACCCGGGAGGTAGAGGTTGCAGTGAGCCAAGATCATGAAACTGTACCCAGCCTGGGCGACAGAGTGAGGCTGTGCCTCAAAAAATAATAAAAATAAATAAAAATACATAAATAAATAATAAAATAAAAAGTGTCTGTCTCAGCCACCCATGTGAACAATCTGTGGTTGTTTGGCATCAACGCGATTCCTGACTCTCAATTTACATGCTACCGGTAAACAATCGTTTTGTTACACTTATTCACACCTAAGTACTTAATAGTAAAAAATATGACACACCATTAACATGGTGAGAAAACAATGTGCCCAGTGAAACTAAGCAGCAAAGTGGCATCACTGGAATATGTGCCTCAGTTGTTCAGCAGCAGCAGCAACAGATGACAGCAGGCTTCCAGTCTCCACCCACAATGCTGTGTTTTGACTAAGAGGCTCCTGTGCACTGTATTTTATTTTTTCAGGTGAGAAGACACATCAGAAGCAGGTGAGGGACCAGAAAGTGAGTCTGCCAGGGATGAGGAGGCATTCTGCAGGATGACTTTTTAAAAATGTTCCCTTCAAGCTGGGTTCAGTGACTCAACGCCTATAATCCCAGCACTTTGGGAGGCCGAGGAGGGCAATCATTTGAGGTCAGGAGTTTCCACCAGCCTGGCCAAAATGACGAAACCCCATCTCTACTAAAATTACAATAATTAACCAGGTGTGGTGGCAGGTGCCTGTAATCCCAGCTACTCAGGAGACTTAGGCGGAAGAATCACTTGAACCCGGGAGGCAGAGGTTGCAGTGAGCCGAGATCATGCCACTGCACTCCAGCCTGGGTGACAGAGTGAGACTCTGTCTCAAAAAAAAAAAAAAAGTTCCCTCCAGAGTCATCTGCCTTATTAACAAGGGCTTTTGTCTTAGAAGTCTCTTTTATTAACTGACACAATTTCTTGATCTGTTACGAATGCATGCTGCTCTAGTCCTTCAACAGCTCACCACACATTGCTTCGGTTTAAATATTTGTGTCCTCCAAAACTCATGTTGAAATGTAAACCCCCATGTGGCAATTCTGAGAGGTGGGGCTTTTAAGAGGTGGCTGGATCATGAGGGCCATGCCCTCATGAATGGATTAATCCATTCATGGATTAATGAACGAATGAGTTAGAGGATTAATGGGTTATCATGAGAGTGGGACAAGGCGCTTTTTTTGTGTTTTTTTTTTTTTTTTTTTTTTTTTGAGACAGGGTCTTGCTCTGTCACCCAGGCTGGAGTGCAGTGGCATGATCACGGCTCACCGAAGCTTGGACTCCCAGGTTCAAGCAATCCTCTCGCCTCAGCCTCCCAAGTAGCTGGGACTACAGGTGTGCACCACCATGCCTGGCTAATTTTCTATTTTTTGTATAGACGGGGTTTCACTATGTTGTCCAAGCTAGTCTCGAACTCCTGAGCTCAAGCAATCCACTTGCCTTGGCCTCCCAAAGTGCTGGGATTATAGATGTGGGCCACTGCACCTGGCCTGGTGGCTTTTTAAGAAGAGCAGAGACCCGAGTTAGCACACTCAGCCCCCTCCCCATGTGATGTTCTGTACCACTCTGAGAGTCTGCAGAGAGAGTCCCCACCAGCAAGGCCCTCAGCTGATGCAGCCCCTTGACCTTGGACTTCTCAGCCTCCATAACTGAAAGAAATAAATTTCATTTCTTATAAACAACCCAGTTCCAGATATTCCATTATAAGCTACAGAAAACAGACTAAGACACACATTTTCACCATGTCATCTATGGGTACTTTTCCTGCAGCATTGCCATCATCCTCATCATCACTATTACAGGTTAAGTATCTCTTATGCAACATGCTTGGGACCAAAGGTGCAGAGTTTTCCCCTGTGGTGTCATGTCAGTGCTCAAAAAGTTTCACATTTTGAAGCATATTGGATTTTCAGATTAGGGATGCTCAATCTATCAGTGCTTCTTGAACCTCACTGTCCATACGACTCATCTGGGAATCTTGTTAAAATTCTGATTCATATCCACTAGGTCTGGGTAGGGCAGAGATTCTACATCTCTAACAGCTCCATCTGCTGCTCTGGGCACCACCTTCTGTCTGACCAGCCAGGCTGCAAAATGAAGCGCATAAGGTTTGGAAACAGATGAACAAGAGTTCCCGGTTTACAAGCTGAGTGGCCTTGGGAAAAGCAATTCACTGCTCTGAGCCAGTTTCCCCATCAATTAAAATGGAAATAGCAATGACACCTCCTTTGCAAGACTGTAATGAGTAGATAAGATAGTAACACAGTTCCTGGCAGATAACAGACCCTGAATTCCAGTCCCTGCCATCTGCAGTAGGCTGAACAATGTCCCTCCAGAGATATTCGACATCCTAACTCCTGGAACTTACAAATATGCTACCTTACATGGCAAAAGGGGAATCTGCAGATGGGATTATGTTAAGGATCTTGAGATGGAAACATTATCCTGGGTTATCTGGATGGACCTAATATAAAGACCAGGGTCTTTATAAGAGGAAAGCAGGAGAATCAGAGTAACAGAATATGACAGGGTGGAGCAGAGGTCAGAAAGGAGAAAAGGTGCAATGCTGCTGGCTTTGAAGACGGAAGAAGGAGCATGAGCCAAGAAACGCAGTTGGCTTCTAGAAGCTGGAACCCCTAGAAGGAACACACCGCTGCAGGTTCTTGTTGGACTTCTGACCTCTGGGATGGTAAGAGAACTGTTTGATTCCACTAAGTTGGTGGTAATTTGGGATAGCAGGAACAGGAAACTAACATACCATCCTCTGGAATAATACTAATATGGTTTTGCTGTGGTCTCACTCAAATCTCATCTTTAATTGTAGCTCCCACAATTCCCACATGTTGTGGAAGGGACCTGGTGGGAGGTAACTGAATCAGGGGCGGGTCTTTCTCATATTGTTCTCGTGATTGTGAATAAGTCTCATGAGATCTGATGGTTTTGTAAAGGGGAGTTTCCCTGCACAAGTTCTCTTCTCTCTTGTCTGCTGCCATATAAGATGTGCCTTTCAGCCGGGCATGGTGGCTCACGCCTGTAATCACAGCACTTTCGGAGGCCAAGGCAGGTGGATCACAAGGTCAGGAGATCAAGACCAACCTGGCCAACATGGTGAAATCCCGTCTCTACCAAAAATACAAAAATTAGCCCGGTGAGGTGGTGGCAGGTGCCTGTAGTCCCAGCTACTCAGGAGGCTGAGGCAGGAGAATTGCTTGAACCCAGGAGGCAGAGGTTGCAGTGAGCCGAGATCATGCCACTGCACTTCAGCCTGGGCAACAGAGTGAGACTCCATCTCAAAAAAAAAAAAAAAAAAAAAAAGATGTGCCTTTAGCCTTCTGCCATGATTGTGAGGCTTCCCCAGCCACGTGGAACTGTGAGGCAATTATTCCTTTTGTTTACAAATTACTCAGTCTCAAATTTGTCTTTATCAGCAACATGAAAACAGACTAATACAAATACTATAGCAGGCTTGCCTCCCTTTACAGAACAGAGGAGTTCCCAGGGCTACATCATCAGCTGAAACTAAGTCACAGAATAGTTGCCCAAGTGCAGGTCAATACATGAAAAACTCTTCAAGGAGACTTTATATCAAGGGAAGAATTCATCCTGTATTAACTGTTTTTGTGTGGTTATGCCAATTTTTAATAAACAGGGATGGACGTGTTAGTAACAAACTGTTCTAAAGGCTCAAAGGAATCTCTTGCACCCTAAAGGTATCATCACGTTCTGATTTGTCAGCTTCACATGTAATTGCTGAAATCTAACAAGGCTCCTGGGGACAAAACCAGTGGGTCGACACCTCAGCATCAGTAGGACTGACAAGAGTAACCCTAAATTAAGACTGAAGGATGAAAATCGATGGGTCTCAGTATTTGTACAAATGTTCACTTGCTACTTACAATGTGGCTTACCCCATAGAGGAGCTTTATAATAGAAGAAAATACCAAGATAACCCAAAAGATGCCTGCAAAACAAAAATGTATTTCAAAACTAAATGGACTTTGTGTGGAACAAAGCAGCATGTATCTCCTAAGGATCTTCCTATGGGCTTGGCACCAAGGACTCCTCTTCTCATCACATTTTTGTGCTTCTCTGCCAAGACTCTAGTTCCATAGAAAGGCCTGGTCTCTTGTCTCCAGTATTACATCTGTAGCATGTAGCACTGTAACTGGCACTTAGTTTGCACACACACATTTTTGTGGACGATAAGTACTATAATGGGTATTTATAAGAAAAAGCGTATTATTACTTTCATTAAAAAAAATGAAAAGTTATTTTTCTCTATTTTCTTTTCTTTTTTTTCTTTTTTTGTTTTTTTTTGAGATGAAGTCTTGCTCTGTCACTCAGGCTAAAATGCAGTGGTATAGTCTTGGCTCACTGGATTCTCTACCTCCTGGGTTCAAGCGATTCTCCTCCCTCAATCTCCCAAGTAGCTGAGATTACAGGCCCACGCCACCATGCTGAGCTAATTTTTGTATTTTTAGTAGGGACGGGGTTTCACCATGTTGGCCAGAATGGTCTCGAACTCCTGACCTCAAGTGATCTGCCCACCTCGGCCTCCCAAAGTGCTGGGATTACAGGTGTGAGCCACCATGCCTGGTCTTTCTCCATTTTCAACTTAAATCTACTTGGCCCAAGATATTTTCTTTTCTTTTTTCTTTTTTTTTTTTTTGAGATGGAGTCTCGCTCTGCTGCCCAGGCTGGAGTGCTATGGTGCAATCTTGCTCATTGCAACCTCCACCTCCTGGGTTCAAGTGATTCTCCTGCCTCAGCCCCCAGAGTAGCTGGGATCACAGGTGTACACCACCATGCCTGGCTAATTTTTGTATTTTAGTAGAGATGGGGTTTCACCATGTTGGCCAGGCTGGTCTCGAATTCCTGACCTCAGGTGATCCGCCTACCTTGGCCTCCCAAAGTGCTGGGATTGCAGGTATCAGCCACCGTGCCTGGCCAGGGCCAAGATACTATTTATGGTAGAACTAAAAGTATGCTTTCTGATTTTATTTGCCTATTAATATATGCATTTGATAATGAAGAATGTGCTAAGTAGTCAAAGCAAATAATTACTTTCTAGTGTCTAACCCTGCCTATGAGCTAAATGAGAGGGAACGCACTTATTGCATATTAAAAAATGGTAACTAGTTTTAAAATGCTCTGTTTAATCTCAAACCACAATATTCAAAACAGTTACAGTCCTTTCACTGGTTCAATTAAAACCCCAGAAAACAGTCCAAGTCTTCAGAACAAATTATAAATTCTGCTTGAGTTGCACTGCATGTAAAATTCACGTTCAAAAGTTTGCCAAGTCACATTCATGAAGTCTTGACCAACTGGCAGGGCTGATCATAAAAACCGTATCTTTTAATTTATAATGTTTAATGTATATTCAGTATATCTTATTTAAAAAGCAACATACTTGGCATGAAAAGCTTTTATTTTAAATCTGATTTTGAAATATGACTGAATACATCAACAGAATTCAGAACAAGTTGGTAAACATCTACAAGAACATGTTATATAATTTCATTGAGCCCTATAACATTCTGTTTTTAAAGAGAAGAAACCACTGAACAGAAAAATTTGAAATCTTCTTTTCTTCTTCTTTTTTGTTAGAGACAGGGGCTCTCTCTGTTGTCTGGAGGCTGGAGTGCAGTGGTATGATCATGGCTCACTGTAGCCTCAAACTCCTGGACTCAAGTGATCCTCCCACTTTAGCCTCCTCAGTAGCTGGGACTACAGGCATGCACCACCACGCCTGGCTAATTTTTTTTTTTTTTTTTTTTTTTTTTTTTTGAGACTGAGCTTCGCGCTCTATCACCCAGGCTGGAGTGCAGCGGCATGATCTCAGCTCACTGCAATCTCTGACTCCCGAGTTCAAGTGATTCTCGTGCCTTAGCCTCCCAAGTAGCTGGGGTTACAGGCACCTGCCACCATACCCGGCTAATTTTTATATTTTTTAGTAGAGACAGGGTTTCACCATGTTGGCCAGGCTGGTCTTGAATTCCTGACCTCAAGTGATCCACCTGTCTCGGCCTCCCAAAGTGCATAAGCCACCGCGCCCGGCCATTCTCACGTTTTCATTATGGGTTTTACTCTAGATAAGTGGGCTGCCAGAAAAAAGAGCCACCATGGGGAGGAACTGATACACTCAGGCTTACTACAGGGTACCTCGGCTTCTAAAGGAGTTACACATCATCACAGGACTCAGAGCCTTGGTTTACAAGGTACAGCTAGCCCCAGACAGACACCCACAGCCACTGCTGTGTTTTCTACAATGGTCTAAAGTCCCCTGCCTCCCTGAGGGACTGGGGCACTCTCCGTTTGCTTACACCTGCTTGCTGGACTTTATCTTTGCCTGGGAGAAAAGGACATCAGAGTAGGCAAAATAAATAGGAAGAGAGTTCTAGAAGGTGTCTGTCATTGTTGAATTGCCAACATCTCACTTTTCTGGTGGGAGACTGTCCTGTTCTTTAGGGTACGTGGTTGCAGTGGAGCTGACCCCACATTCTGGTAGAAGGGGGCCATGTGAGCCAGAAGGGTATGAGCCTGGGACTTTGTTTTTTGTTTGTTAGTGTTTTGCTTTTTTGAGATGGATTCTCACTCCTTCACCCAGGCTGGAGTGCAGCGGCACAATCTCGGCTCACTGCAACCTCCACCTCCTGGGTTCAAGCAAGTATCATGCCTCAGCCTCCTGAGTAACTAGGACTACAGACATGCACCACCACATCTGGCTAATTTTTTTTAGTAGAGATGGGGTTTCACCACGATGACCAGGCTAGTCTCAAACTCCTGAGCTCAAGTGATCCACCCGCCTCAGCCTCCCAAAGTGCTGGGATTACAGGCATGAGCCACTGCACCCGGCCAGCCTGGGACTTTGGACCATCCAGAATAAGGTACTTTCTTTCTGTTGTGGTTTCTGTCAAAAGGATACAAATGTAGAGCTCCCAGGAGCCACTATCTAGAGAGAGCCTGAACGTAAATGAGTCAACCCAGAGAAAGGCAGATCAGAGTGATGGAGAGACCAAGTCCTGATAACCAAGCTGACTCCCTAGATCCAGCTGTACCTGCAACCCAGGTCTGCTCCTGGACTTTGCAGTCCCATTAGGCAACACATACCTTTAAAAAAAAAAAAAAAAAAAAAAAGGGAATCCTGTTTTAAGTTGGATTTCTGTCACTTGCAACAAAAAAGCACCAACAAATAAGGGAGAAATAAAAGTGTAAAAAGAAAGGAAATGAGGAGAGAAGATTATATTTATGGATATAGTGTCTGGAAGCAGTTCAAGTTTGTCCCTGGAAATGCAGAAAGGTGATGTGTGGGAATCTGTTCCATTTTTCATATTAAGCTCAAATCATCAGAACTGTAGCTGTGCCTAATTACTGTGATTAATCTCGCCAAACTCTAAATATAACATGAGTGTGCACTTTCTGATGTTCAATGATACTGCAACAATCATGAAGCAAAAGAATGGTCCATGACTGAGCAAAGATGCCTTTGAAGCAAAATCTTTTTTTTCCTGCCCAAATGCAGTCGTGACTGGCTGAAGGAGAAAAGGTCACAAGCGAAGACCCGAGTCTTACCTGGCATGGCGTGGATGAGGTCACCGCACAGAACGAAGAATTTGGGTTTGGGGTTCAGCTTGTTGATGGCCTGGACGGCTTGCTCAGTTAGACGGATCTCCTGTTCCCATTCGTCACCGCCATTGTCACAGTCCCCGGTGGACCAGGCCTTCATCAGCCCAAACTGTGGGTCTGTGCCCAGGATGAAGTAGAATGGGCCTTTCCATTCGCTTTCCTTTTCTTAAAAAGAGAGAGAGAGAGAGAGAGAAAGAAGGAGAAATGTTGTAAAATCTGTCATAAAAGCAACCAGGTTACCATGCAAAGTGGATACACTATTTTTCTTAAATTAAGTAGGTCATTTTAATAAGCTGCGGTTCAAACATACCATTTTCCTGTCATAGTCGAGAGGATTTTGATTTATACTAATTATGCCTGGGACCTGGTGATACCCAAAGGCCAGGACTGTCCACGTGGGCTTCTGCAGCCACACCACCAAGCTGTTTGCTGACAAGCTAGACAGCCAAAAGGAAGCACAGGGCCACAAGAGAACCCAATGCAGAGGATATTCGTGCTCAATAATCGTCTTTAAATTAGAACAAAACTCCCCAAATTGAATGCTGCCAGAAGTATTATATTTAAATTACTAGGTGAAGTGCTTACACATCTTTTCTGTGAGGCTTCGTGGCACCATTTCCACCGTTTCGGGGGATGTGACAGAATTTTAATTATAAAACTTGGCGCTTGGAAGCTCTGGCTATCTGGTGGGAGATGTGGTGCCAGAAATGAAATCTTGGAATGAGTAAGTCAATGTGGGAGAAAAAAAAAAAAGAAAAAAGAAAAATCAATGCTAACATTTCAAAGGCAGTAGGATGTGGGCATCAGTGAGGTGTGAGGCTGGGGGTGGGGACTCTTTTATGTTCTTGGAAAGGGATCTAGGCCACCTGAAATCATTCTGCTTGCTCTTCCGATTGGCTCTTCTGGGCCAAAGCTTTGCGGGTCTTAGGGTTTCTACTCTTATCTGCCAGAACTGCCGCCGGTGCCTGCTTGGGCAGAGCTGGAATGGCCATTAATGGGCACAGAAGTGCTGTGGGTTTCACTTTTTAAAAAATTATTTGGCCACAGAATCTTTTCTATAATCAAAATTGTACATGGCAGACCAATGTTGAAAAAACATTCCAAGCAAAGCCGCTTGCTCTTACAGAACAGCATCTGGAACTTCCAGTGCCAGAGCCAGATCTGGTGCTGGACACAGCACAGTCTGAGGACCCCCGATCTACAGCCCCCTCATTAATCCTCTGAGGAAACTGAGGCCCCGAGAGGCGACAGAACTTGCTGATGGCCTGCTAGCGCTTAGTAGTGGGACAGAGCTGCCCCATCATCTTGAGGCTGGTTTTTTTTTTCTCTTTTTCATAATTTAATGTATGGCCAGGTACGGTGGTTCATGCCTGTAATCCCAACACTTTGGGAGGCCAACATGGACGGATCACCTGACATCAAGGGTCCGAGACCAGCCTGGACAACAAAGTGAAACCCCATCTCTACCAAAAATACAAAAATTAGCCAGGCGTGGTGGTGGGCGCCTGTAATCCCAGCTACTCGGGAGGCTGAGGCAAGAGAATCGCTTGAACTCGGAAGGCGGAGGTTGCAGTGAGCCCAGATCGCGTCACTGCACTCCAGCCTGGGTGACAGAATGAGACTCTATCTCAATAATAATAATAATTTAATGGACAATGCATGTTAACTGAATAAATGGCATTTCCTTTGGAAGTCATGATGATGCCGTAATTTCCAAAAAGCTCCTTGGAATCAGTTCACGCCCATGTGTTTGATTCATTTGTCTATTGGGTATCATACCGGGAGCCTTTGCTTTGCCAGGCCCTGTGAGAGGTGCTGGCAATATGAGGGTGACTAAGACAGATGAGTCCCTGCTGTCCTCGCAGTCAGTGCTCATAGGGGGAGATGAGCAAGTAAACAAGCAGGGAATAGAATCAGAGAGGATTGATGACTATGCAGATTAAGAGTGAGGCAATGGCTAGTTTAAATTAGACAAACAGGGCCAGTCACCACGCCTGTGATCCCAGGAGTTTGGGAGGCCGAGGCGGGCAGATCACTTGAGGTCATGAATTCGAGACCAGCCTGGCCAACATGGTGAAATGCCATTTCTACTAAAAATACAAAAAATTAGCTGGACGCGGTGGTGCATCCCTATAGTCTCAGCTACTTGGGAGGCTGAGGTGAAAGGAATGCTTTAACCTGGGAGGCAGAGATTGCAGTAAGCCGAAATCATGCCACTGCATTCCAGCCTGGGTGACGGAGATTCTGTCTCAAAACTAACTAAATAAAATAAATAAATAAATAAATAAGACAGGAAAGGTCTCTCTGAAGTGGTGACATTTAAGCTGAGATCTAAATGGCAAGTAAGGGCCAGTGATAACCTTTTTAAATTCCATGGCCACTTGCCCACCCATCACACTGAGCTTACTATCACCTTAGAGTGGACTCTGGTTTCAAGCCTCCTTTCCCTTCTTAATTCCTTTCTCAGAGTTAAAGAAAAAAAAAAGTGAACAAACAAAAATACCTCTGCACACTTTACAGAACAAATTGTAGATGCAAATAAGCACACCAGTCCTCGACTTACAGCACAGTGTTCAATCACAATGGGCCAGAACTCAATCTGAACAAAGGCTGCATGAAACCCTGGTGTGTGCATCTCATGGAGAAAGACGGCAATATGGCACATCCAGCAGGGACTGAGGGAGTCAACTGTCATTCACTGAGCACTGACTGCGTTGGCAGAAAGACTCTAAGATGCCCCCCAAATCCCTGCCTCCTGATATTCACATCCATGTGCAACACCCTCCCTTTGAGTGTGGGCTGCAACTTGCTTCTAATAAACAGAATACAATGATGGGAGTCCCTTCCAAGAGTGGGCTAAAAGAAGACCATGACTTTCATCTCTTACTCTTTCTCAGAGCCCTTGCTCTGGAGATTAAAAACTGCCATGTTGTGAATATCCCTACAGAGAGGCCAATGTGCTGAGGAACAGAGGGAAACCTCTGGCCAACAGCCCACGAGAAACCAATCCTGCCAATAACCATGTGAATCAGCTTGGAAGAGGACACTCCTCTGTTGAGCTTTCCGATGAGATCACAGCCCTAACAGATACCTTGACTGAAATCTTATGAGACTCTGTGGCAGATGAACTCAACTAAGCTGTACCCAGATTCCTCACAAAATCCTGTGACATGACACATATTTGCTTTTTAAGCCGTGAAGCTTCAGGGTAATTTGTTACACAGTAAAAGATCCCTACAAATGAGGCATTAGGGATAAATGATCAAGAAGTAGACAACAAGATTTCCTGAAGATCTGATTATTGTGTCATGAAAAAAAAAAAAACTGAGATTCTGCTTTGTGTCTTTGTTACTAATCATTTATTTTACTTGCATAATAACCTTTTTACACCAATGAATGCTTCTAGCTGTGTTTCTACTTTTGAGGCTGTTTGCAGAGCCATTTAAGCTGGATGAATTAATCAGAACCAGATAAGGGAGGTGATCACAGGCACCTCAAGGTAGCAGCATAAATCAACCCTCTACAACAGAGTTTATAAACAGCTTCCTATAGCAAACATTTTAACAATTCGTTTCCTATGACAAATAGTCAGAATTTCAGAAAGTCAATAGTCCTTGGAGCTATTAAAATAAATCTTTCATTATTACTTGTTTACTTACTAAAAACTTAGAATCTCAATTTTATGATGACAAGGTACAAAATAAATAGATTTAACCTAAAATAAATGACAGCTCACATATCAGTATTCAATCTACCTTACTTATCTAATGAGGTAATTTGTTTGCTCAGGAATCTTCATTCTCCAAAGGAACTGGATGCTCTTAAGGTTCCTGCTACAGAAGCTGGTGGTCTTTGGTCTCATCAAAATTTTTTTTTTATCAAGACTGATATTTGGAGCTTACAATGCTTAATTCTAGGAGGAGGAATCTCTTTTAAATGTATACCTCTCCATCCCTTAAAAGGGCAGCTTTTAACATTATGAAAGTGAATTGTGTTTTTTTTAATTTATTTTTACAGATGGGGTCTGGCTTTGTCACCGAAGCTAGTGTACGGTGGCACAATCATGGCTCCCTGCAGCCTTGATCTCCCATGCTCAAGTGATCCTCCTGCCTCAGCCTCCCAAAATGCTGGGATTACAGGCATGAGCCACCACACCCAGACAAAAGTGATTTTTTTTTTTTTTTTGACACAAAGTTTCCCTCTGTCACCCAGGCTGGAGTGCAATGCTGCAATCTCTGCTTACTGCAACCTCTGCCTCCCAGGCTCAAGTGATTCTCGTGCCTCAGCCTCCCCAGTAGCTGCAATTACAGGCACGCACGACCACACCTGACTAATTTTTGTAGTTTTAGTAGAGATAGGGTTTCGCCATGTTGGCCAGGCTGGTCTCAAGCTCCTGGCCTCAAATGATCTGCCTGCCTCGGCCTTGGCCTCCCAAAGTACTGGGATTATAGGCATGAGCCACCACACTCAGATGAAAGTGACTTCTTAACAATATTTGCATTAAAATTATTTCACCAAAGCCCAGAGTTACCCCCAAGGTACAGTCCCCAGGCACAGTCCAGCTTTTCTGGAAACCCTCTGGAAGCACTCTTTTAGCAACTTGAGCCATGGAAGTATGGATAAACTGAGGTCCACTCCTAAAGCACTCTGAGTATGACAGTATTTGTCATTACTGGAAAAAAAACCCAAAAGACACTCAGGGGTCCAGTTTTCTCCCCCTACCTTTCCTAGCTTAAATGTGAGACTACTCGGTCAAATGGTACATGCCTGACAATGCTAATTAAGGAGCAAAACTAGCCTGGCAACAAGGCTGATGAAGAAGGACAAGGTGAGGGTTACCTGACAGCAGAAAGCAGCAGGTTGCTCACGGCATTGAGATGGCAGGTCTGGGCCACAGCCTTATTCCTCCAGGTGTGACATCAGCATCGCCTGGGAGCACATTCACAATGCAGAATCTCTGGCCCCAGCCCAGATCCACTGGGTGAGGATCTGCATTTTACTGAACCCCCGGGTGACCTATGCGCACATCCAAATTTGGGAAGCACCAGTCTACGTACAACTCACCAAGGAACTCGAGTGGCCTGCAAATTACATGCGTTGTAGGAGAAACAGAAGCACAGTGACTTTCGTTTCCTTAAACTAAAATAACACTTCAGAGGGGTTTTGTTCAGGTTGTTGTTGGTGGTAATATTTTTTATTTTGTTTTGGTTTGGTTTTGCATACTTCTCTGGTCATTGTTATGTCTCTGCCTATGTACAGGTCATGGATTTGGCCCTAAATATTTCACTGTATTATTCATTACTATCTAGTCATCACCCTTTATAGCCTTGCAAAACTAAGTGCCAAGATTCTTTGAAAAGTAAGAAGTTGGGCTGGGCACGGTGGCTCACACCTGTAATCCCAGCACTTTGGGAGGCCGAGGTGGGTGGCTCATGAGGTCAACAGATCAAGACCATCCTGGCCAAAATGGTGAAACCTTGTCTCTATTAAAAATACAAAAATTAGCCAGGCATGGTGGCATGTGCCTATAGTCCCATCTACTCAGGAGGCTAAGGCAGGAGAATCACTTGAACTGGGAGGCAGAGGTTGCAGTGAGCAGAGATCGTGCCACTGCATTCCAGCCTGGGTGACAGAGAGAGACTCCATCTCAAAAAGAAGAAGTTAATCAGGGAATTCATTACTAATTAGTAAGTTCTAATTTATTTTTATATGACTTCATGGAAAAAGCACCCATTAGCAAGTATGAGTATATAGTACACATGCATGTGTACACACATACGTGCACACACACATGCACACATACACACACATTTTCCAGTGCACAGCAAAGAAGTCTGTACTTTTCTTCCAAAATTGACTTAAAAAAATAACCCAGTCAGGGGCCCTAACTGATGACTATGATAAAAACCAAGGTCAAATTTTGAGACAAACTTAAATATGTGTGAAAGGAATAAAAGAAAAAAGTGTTAAGATCTCATTTCTGACCCAGATGATACCAAAACAAGACTATAAACTTTAGAAACAACTCACACAAAGCTCTGGATAATGCCTACAGGGTATTTAGTGTTAATACGTGGTAAAAACATACATTTCATTTATTTAATTAAAACACCTATATCTGTTATAAGAATGTCCGGAATGAATATTTCTTTTTTTGTTGTTTTTGAGATGGAGTCTCACTCTGGCACTCAGACTGCAGTGCGGTGGCGTGGTCTCAGCTCAGTGCAACCTCCGCCTCTCGGTTCAAGTGATTCTCCTGCCTCAGCCTCCTGAGTAGCTGAGATTACAGGCGTGTGCCACCACACCTGGCTAATTTTTGTATTTTTAGTAGAGATGGGGTTTCACTATGTTGGCCAGGCTGGTTTTGAACTCCTGACCTCGTGATCTGCCCGCCTCAGCCTCCCAAAGTGCTGGGATTACAGGCGTGAGCCACCACACCCGGCCAGTGAATTTAACTTTTTCAACGTTAATTTTTTAACAGATTCATAGAGAAGGTAATTTAGCTGTCTACTGCTGTGTAACAAACTACCACAAATGTATCAGCTTCAAACAACCCACATTTATTATCTCATAGCCTCTGTGGGAGTCTGGCATGCTTTAGCTGGTCCTCTGGAAGGTCTCTCACAAGCTGCAACAGAAGTATTGGTCAGTGCTGAGGTCTCATCTGAAGACTCACATGGGGTAGGATCTGTTTCCAAGCTCACTTACACAGTGGTTAGTAGGATTCAGCTCCTTGTAGGTTGTAGGACTGATAGCTTCAGTTCCTCACTAGCTGCTGGCTGGAGGCTGCCTTCAGTTCCTTGCCATATGGGCCTCTACAATATGGCAGCTTGCAACATGGAGACTTGCCTCATCGAACCACACAAGGCAGAGGGTCTGCTAGCAAATGGAAGCTACAATCTTACATAACATCATGATGGAAGTAACATCCCATTACTTTTGCTGTGTTCTGCTCATTACAATCAAGTTATTAGGGCAGCCCACCTTAAGGGCAGGGGATCACACAGAGCATGAACACCTGGAGGTGAGATCACTAGACTCAGCTAAGAGTCAGCCATGGGGCTTAGGCATGGCTCAAGTTCAAGGTCACACAATAAAGACCCAGCAACTTCTACCCAAGAGCTATTCAGAACCTCAGTGCTGCTGGGCTGGGTGGCCTGGAGTGGAGAGAGCCAAGAAGATAGAACATGCTCTGGGCTGCCCCCAAGTTATCCACCTCAATACTGACATTTTCTCTCCAAAGTTTCCTTCAAATGGAACGTCTTGATAAATGGGCTGTACACAAAGACAATGATGGCAAGACCCAGAGCTTTTCCCTGGTCGGCCGTGATGTTCTGGGTCCCTGCCAACAGCACAGGGTTGATTTGAGGCACAAGCGGGGACCCCGACATCTGTCTCCTGTGAGACCTCAGTGGTGATCTCTTCCAGCGATTACAAACTCGATGTCTGTGGATGAGGTCTGCCTAGCAGATGTGTGCTGTTGGGCTGAAGCAGCGTTTATAAACTTCTGAATTTGTTGCCAACCTTTTTAATTCATGAGTTTCATATATATACTTGGCTGTCTGGATTCTCTTGGAAAATCTGGCCACATCACACCCAAATGAAGCGTGCTAGTGACTCTCTGGGTCTGTACAGTGGTTGTGCCTTTACATGGGGCTTGTGCTCTCAAATTTAGCCCAGTCCCCACCTGGCCCAATTTACCACCTGGCTGCTGATGGCATCTGCAATGACAAGCCCTTATCTATAGTAATCTTTCCATTTTGCTTAGAGGTGAGGAAGACGAGACCCAGCAAAGGAAAATACATTGACTGAGATCTACAAAGGCTGAGGGGCAAACCAGGCCCCCACCTTTGCATATTCTGCCACAGACATCACTCGCCCACATTTCAGGACAGGTGAAATTACTATAGAGAAGACATATCCAAGCCAGGAATGTCTAGGTCTAGCCAAACAACAGGCCAGGAAAAAAGAATTATAAGCTAACGAGTTACCATAATTTTTTTTTAATGGGGTCTCACTCTGTCACCCAGGTTGGAGTGCAGTGGCATGACCTTGGTTCACTGCAACTTCCACCTCCCGGGCTCAATTGATCCTCCCACGTCAGCCTCTCGAGTAGCTGGGACCACAGGTGCGTGCCACCATTCCCGGTTAATTTTTTGTATTTTTGGTAGAGACAGGGTTTTGCCATGTTGCCCAGGCTAGTCTAGAACTCCTGAGCTCAAGTGATCAGCCCACCTCAGCCTCCCAAGGTGCTAGGATTACAGCCATGAGCCACCGCATCCAGCCTGAGTTGCCATAATTTTCTAAATCTAATTGTAAAATTAACTTTGAAACACTTATAAATGAAAAATTGACCTTAGAAATCAGATTCACCTGTTGTATAGAGAATAACAAGATCTGGCCACTTCCACATTTCAGCTAACTTTTAAAACACTGTCACAGAAACCATATTTCAAAACTGAGGGATAAACCCACAGTGAATTTTGGGTAATATCAAACTAAGGACAGAAAGGCCTGTAGGTTTTCTTTAAACATTATCAGGTGCAAAGCAATTGCACTCAGAAAAGAATCTTAAAAACCTGGAAGAATTCACACAATGTTTTACCATTAATCTTTCCTATGAGCCTCCGCTTATGTGCTAATATCCTGCCTGAAAGACAGATACTCAAATTGCAATTGCTCTTTACCGTTGAACTTTTAAAATCACGAACTAAATGTTTTCTTGGATTTGTCTCTGCTAAGGTATTTCCTCTCTCATTTTTTATTATCCCTTTTAGGCATATTTGTCAATGTTAATGAAAGCTGACTTTTTAATATAGACCAAGAATTAGAAATTTTATTGATTCTTTTGCTATTACCTTGATCAATGACTAACTATAATGAAGGTGCCCCCAAAAGCAAGTGAATCACTGTTTTCATCACCTAACTAGCAAAAGGCCTGGGGGCCAGCCACGTTATTAATTAATACCTAACATTATAATAATTTGTGCTCTCATGATGTGCTAAACTTGTTACTTGTATGCAACCTCAAATAATTCAAGGTAGAATACAATGATAAATAGCTTTCTTAACTTGATGTTCATAAAAAAAGTCACATTGGCCGGTCGCGGTGGCTCACGCCTGTAATCCCAGCACTTTGGGAGGCCGAGGGGAGTGGATCATGAGGTCAAGAGATCGAGACCATCCTGGCCAACATGGTGAAACCCCATCTCTACTAAAAATATAAAAATTAGCCGGGCATGGTGGCACGCACCTGTAGTCCCAGCTACTTGGGAGGCTGAGGCAGGAGAATTGCTTGAACCTTGGAGGCAGAGGCTGCAGATCACGCCACTGCACTCACAGCCTGGTGACAGAGCAAGACTCTGTCTCAAAAAAAAAAAAAAGAGTAGAACATAGTATTAGTATGTTTGTTTTTCTGGACATGTCCAAGCTCCCAGCTTGTCCCATCAGAATCTTAAATTCAACACTTCCACAGGCAAATCCATCATCTTTCTTTTTTTTTAAATTTACTTTAAGTTCTGGGATACATGTGCAGAACATGCAGGTTTGTTACACAGGTATACATGGGCCATGGTGGTCTGCTGCCCCATCAACCCGTCCTCTAGGTTTTAAGCCCCGCACGCATTAGGTATTTGTCCTAATGCTCTCCCTCCCCTTGCCCCCCACCCCCGACAGGCCCCGGTGTGTGATGTTCCCCTCCCTGTGTCCAAGTGTTCTCATTGGTCAACTCCCGCTTATGAGTGAGAACATGTGGTGTTTGGTTTTCTGCTCCTATGTTAGTTTGCTGAGAATGATGGTTGCCAGCTTCATCCATGTCTCTGCAAAGGACATGAGCTCATTCTTTTCTATGGCTGCACATCTTTCTTTAAGACTGGCTCCCTCCCTAGATCTCGCTAATTTAGCCACCATCATCCCTAGTCCCTCAATCTACAGGTCTTAAGATCATGTGTCATCCTGTGCATGTAGCCAGCCAAGTTGCATCATTCCACGTCTACAACACCCCTGCAGCAGCCCCACCTTCCCATTCCCACCACCAACTACTCTTGGGCCAGGTTTTCATGATTCCCACCTGGGAGAAGGAGGCTGGCAGGATGGCTCCCTGCAGCTCTCCCTACTCCAGTCCATCTCAGGCAGTTGCTGCCATTATGTCTCTTCCCAACCCCTTAACCAGATCATCAAATTCCTGGCTACAGAGCCACCATCCTGAAAGCTCCAGGGCAGGCCCACGTTTGCATTCCCTTTCTAGCATATCAGCAGCTTGTATTATTGAGTCTGGCATGTGGCAGGCATCAGTCAATATTTGGTGAAGAAAAGGATGAAGACATCAATGGATCCCCACTCATCCACTCATTCTATCACTTGGGCCTAAAAGGGGCCCAAAGTTCTTCAGGCTGTATCTTTTTGTTTGTTTGTTTGTTTGTTTAGATGGAGTCTTGATCTGTTGCCCAGGCTGGAGTACAGTGGCACGATCTTGGCTCACTGCAACCTCCGCCCCCCAGGTTCAAGCAATTCTCCTGCCTCAGCCTCCGGTACAACTGAGATTACAGGAGTGTGCCACCACACCCGGCTAATGTTTTGTATTTTTAGTAGAGACGAGGTTTCACCATATTGGCCAGACTGGTCTCAAACTCCTGACTTCAAGTGATCCACCTGCCTCAGCCTCCCAAAGTGCTGGGATTACAGGCATGAACCGCTGTGCCTGGCCTCTTCCAGCTGTATCTCACTGGTCCCGATGGACCAGTGGCTGTAGTCCCATCAGACCACGGATGATTTTGACACATAACAATGTCTACAGACATTTTGGGGTATCACACTGGGAAGTAGGTGGTGCTGCTGGAATCCAGTGGATAAAGGCTGGAGATGCTGCTAAACATCTCAAAACACACAGGACAGGAACCCACAACAAAATCGAGCCCATAAATGTCAACAATGCTGGGGGGTTGAAAAACCCTGCTTAAGACATACCACAGGAATCCCCCCAGATAGACCACTATCTGCTTCTCCAACACACTCCATACTTCCTGATATGGTTTGGCTGTGTCCCCACCCAAATCTCATCTTGAATTGTAGCTCCCATAATTCTCACATGTCATGGGAAGGACCCGGTGGGAGGTAACCTTATCATGGGGGCTGGTCTTTCCCATGCTGTTGTCATGATAGTGAATAAGTCTCACGAGATCTGATGGTTTTATAAAGGGCAGTTCCCCTGCACACACTCTCTTGCCTGCCACCATGTAAGACGTCCCTTTGCTCTTCCTTTGTCTTCCACCATGATTGTGAGGCCTCCCTAGCCATGTGAAGTGTGAGTGCATTAAACCTCTTTCCTTTATAAATTACCCAGTCTTGGGTCTGTATTGGGTCTTTATTAGCAGCGTGAGAATGGATTAATACACTTCCCCTCCTCTTTCCAGGATGTGCTGTCCATTCTACCAACTCTTCCTGCTGAAATCCCTTCTACCCTTCCCTGCCAGCTCAAATGCTCCCTGCCCTGTAGGCAGATGCAGCTCGGCCTCCTTCACTCATTCAAGCAGGTATGTTCTCAGCACCTGCTCTATGACACCGGCTGTAAGTGGTTGGACATTCAATGGTGTGTAATGCTGATGGATCTTGTTCCTTAAAACCTTACACGATAGCGGGGGAGATGCACAACAAACAATCAAATAAGTCAGTTACACAAGTCAATTACACACTTCGCTCTTTACAACTGCAGGGTAATCAGGCTGATTGCAAGACAGAGTGGCCAGTGGGTGGGGCTGTGGGGACGTGCTCCAGGGAGGGGGCACTGCCCCTGGGTGACCAGAAGGCTGGAGCGGGAGGCGGGGATAGACCATGCTGACAACTGACTTTGGGCCTCTATCTCCTGAAACCCTTAACCGAGTTCCAGTGGAGCTCAGACTGAGGCATGAGTGCCCAAGTTCAAATCCCATTTGTACTCTTTACCAGCTATGTGACATGATGCAAGTTCCTGAACCTCTCTGGGCCTCAGTCTCCTTATCTGCAAAGTAGGAATAACAGCTCCTACCTCAAAAGGGTAGTTGTGAAGAATTAATGACTTAAAACATGTAAAGCATTTGCACGAGACACAGAGCAAGTGGTCAAAAGTGAGTTACTTGTACCATGACTACCATTCATAGTAACCCCTACCCTTCTCTTAGCAGTGACAGACTTTTTAAAGACTCACCTGTCTCTTGGTTCCTACAGCACATGGTGGGGCTGAGAAAACATCTGACGAGAGACACATATATATTTACATGCTTTGGTCTTAACATCTTTTCCTTTATATACTATGGATATTGCTTTGGTTATAAAGCAGCAAAGATGGGGAGCTTCACAGCTGCCTGGAGGCTTTCTAGCTAAAGAGCAAATGGCAACAAAATGCAATTTTTGCAGTTTCTCACGATAGCAATCTGCATAGTGCATCACAATCTAAATGTCTCCAGCAATACCCTTCAACTGCTCTGGGGACTAATCTTATTTCAGTGGTTTAAAAAAAAAAAAAAAAAAAAACACACACACACACACCAAAGAGTAACCAAACAATATTTACCACTTTGGGACTCTTTCTGACTTAACAATCTTAATGTCCCCACTGTGAAGCTGCCAGAATGGTATGCAGCAGATAAGAGTGTCCTTCATTAGTGGCTGTTTAGGGGTTGGGGCTCTTTGGGGGCAGTTTCAGCACAGGGGTGCAGGGTTTCTTCTTGGATTAAGGAAAATGTTCTAAAATTGATTGTGGTGATGGTTGTACACCTCTGTGAATATACTAAAAGCCACTGAATTGTACACATTTACACTGTTAAATCAGAAAGAAGCCCAAAGTGGTAAATATTATTTAATTAACAATTCACATGGTGAACTGTAGGGTATGCTAACAGTTGTTAAAGAAAAAAAAAAATAGTGTCCTTAAGGACCCTGTCCCTCCCCCGACCCCCAAAATAATTAATTGTGACGGCAATATCCTCAGAGTCTCCAAATGACTTGTCCTAAGTACAGGTTGCATATCTCTTATCTGAAATGCTTGGGACCAGAAGAGTTTCAGATTCCAGATTTTTTCAGA
Organism: Symphalangus syndactylus; assembly: GCF_028878055.3. Taxonomy (NCBI): domain Eukaryota; kingdom Metazoa; phylum Chordata; class Mammalia; order Primates; family Hylobatidae; genus Symphalangus; species Symphalangus syndactylus. Next base: position 77,237,011 of record NC_072440.2, on the reverse strand, counting down.
TTTTGGAACATTTGCATATGCAAACTGGTAGTGCATTCCTAATCTGTAAAATCTGAAATCCGAAATGCTTTTGAGCATAACCTTTGATCATCAAGTCAGTGCTCAAAAAGTTTCGGTCGGATCTATTGTCAACCTGTACAAAGTAAATTCACCCAACCTCTCTTTTCTTGGCCTAAATGCATCCAAAAGGCAGTTTCTGAGACACACAAAAGCTTCTGAGTCATGGCTTCACTGCCACAATGGCCGTCCTTCCAAAATCTTTATCTGCAACTCTTCAGAGAACTAAGAAAGCAGATGGGCTGGGACTTCGGGACCAGGCGGCTTTCGGCATCACTGGCTTTGGCTGACGCCATTCGAGACAGTGGTTAAAGAGGGGAAATTTCCAGAACCTCTCTCACTTTTCAAGAGCAGAACTCCACTTGGGGTTTGCCTGGTTTTGGTGGATGTTTGCTGTTATTTTTTCTCCCATTTCCCTAATAAGACAGCAGGCAGCTGCTGTCCCAGGCAGCACTCTGGGAAGAATTGGTAGAAGGCACCTTCTCTGGGCAGAAGCAGCTGTGTTGGCACAAGGCTGGCTAACAGAAGCCCCAGATACAAAGAGAAGGTAACCCTTCCTCCAGGCAGATGTGCTCCATGTGAGGGCACCCACAACCTCTGCCTCTAGATGCTTTGGAGTAGTGCACACAGTGCACAGCCACCTGAAGTAGTCATGCAACTTTTTTTTTTTTTTAGAGACAGAGTCTCGCTCTGTGGCCCAGACTGGAGTACAGTGGCATGATCTTTGCTCACTGCAACCTCTGCCTCCCAGGCTCATGCAGTTCTCCTGCCTCAGCCTCCAGGTAGCTAGGATTACAGGTGCCAGCCACCATGCCCAGCTAATTATTCTATTTTTAGTAAAGATGGGGTTTCACCATGTTGGCCAGGCTGGTCTCGAACTCCTGACCTCAAGTGATCCACTCGCCTCAGCCTCCCAAAGTGTTAGGATTACAGGCGTGAGCCACCATACCCAGCCAACAACTTCTATTGGTTTGATCAATACCTTGGTCTCAGCTTTGTTTAGTTCGGAGACTCCATGGTACATGAGAGCAGTGGGTTGGACAGATACACACAGGTGACCCAGGTGGAGTGTATTCATCCATACTCATCCATTTACTCAATATTAAATGGTCACTGAGGCCAGGCATGGTGGCTTAGGCTTGTAATCCCAGCACTTGAAGAGGCCGAGGCGGGCAGTTCACTTGAGGTCAGGAGTTCTAGACCAGCCTGGCCAACATGGTAAAATCCCGTCTCTACCAAAACACAAAAATTAGCCAGGTGTGGTGGCATGCACCTGTAGTCCCAGCTACTTGGGAGTCGGAGGCAGGAGAATCACTTGAACCCGGGAAGCAGAGGTTGCAGTGAGCCGAGATCATGCCACTGCACTCCAGCCTGGGCAATAGAGCAAGACTTTGTATTTAAAAAAAAAAAAAAAAGCCACTGAATGTCTACTACTGCCAGACACCATCCTAGGTCTGGGCTTCTTGCTCCTCAAGAATTTGTAGAGTACAGGTAGAAAAAGACAGCAAAGTCACAAGAAGAAACACACAACTGGCCAGGCATTGTGGCTCATACCTGTAATCCCAGCACTTCGGGAGGCCGACCTGAGGTCAGGAGTTCCACACCAGCCTGGCCAACACGGTGAAACCCCATCTCTACTAAAAAATACAAAATTTAGCCAGGTGTGGTGGTATGCACCTGAAATCCCGCTACTTGGGAGTGTGAGGCAGGAGAATCGCTTGAATCCGGGAGGCAAAGGTTGCAGTGAGCCGAGATCATGCCACTGCACTCCAGCCTGCATGACAGAGTGAGATCCTGTCTCAAAAAAAAAAAAAAAAAAAAAAAAAAAAAAAAAAAAAAAAACCTCACAATGAGATACCACTTCACATTGATTTGGATGGTTATAATAAAAAAGACCGGCAATAAGAAATGTTGGCAAGGATATGGAGAAACTGGAACCCATATACACTGCTGGTGGGAATGTAAAATGCAGCGTCTGCTTTGGAAAATAGTTTGGTGGTTCCTCAAAATATTAAACATAGTTACCGTATGACTCAGCAATTCCAATCCTAGGTATCTACCCAAAAGATATATGAACAAACATCCTTAAGAAGATGTGTCTGTGACTGTTCATAGCAGCTTTATTCCCAATAGACAAGAGGTGCCCAGATGGGTGAAATGTCCATCAGTGTCAAAAAAAAAAAAAAAAAAAAAAAAGTCCAAATGTTTATCAATAGGTGGTCGGATAAACGAAATGGGTTATCCATACAATGGAATATCATTTAGTAAAAAGGAACAAAGTATTGGTTCAAGCTACAAAATAAGTGAGCCTCAGAAGAGGCCAGTCACAAAAGACCACATATTATTCCAGTAACATGAAATGTCCAGAAAAGGCAAATCTATAGAGGTAAATTAGTAGTTGCCTGTGCTGGGAGTGACAACATGCAGAGACTTGCAAACGGGTATAAAACTTCTTTTTTGGGAAGGGAGAGATGTGCTAAAGTTAGATTGTGACTGCACCACTCTAAAGTTACTAAAATCCCTTGAGTTGTAAACTTAAAATGCATGTTACAGTATATAAATTATACCTCAAGAAAGTTATTAAAAAATTTAGGCCAGTTGCAGTGGCTCATGCCTGTAATCCTAGTACTTTTGGAGGCTGAAGCAGGAGGAATGCTCAAGTCCAAGAGTTCAAGACTAACCTGAGTGACATGGCAAAACTGTCTCTACAAAAAATACAAAAATTAGCCAAGCGTGGTAGCACCTTCTGTGTTCCTAGCTACTCAGAAGGTGGAAGTGGGAGGATCGAGGATGGCTTGAGCCCAGGAGGGGGAAGCTGCAGTGGGCGGAGATCATGCCACTGCACTCTAGCACAGGTAACAGAGTAAGACCCTGTCTCCAAAAAAATTTTTAAAGCAGGCCAGGTGCAGTGGCTCACACCTGTAATCCTAGCACAGGGATGTCCAATCTTTTGGCTTTCCTGGGCCACAACGGAAGAACTGTCTTGGGCCACACATGAAATACACTAACATTAATGATAGCTGATGAGCTTAAAAAAATCGCAGAAAAATCTCAACTTTTAAGAAAGTTTAGGAATTTGTGCTGGGACACATTCAAAGCCATCCTGGGCCACATGTGGCCAGCAGACCATGGGTTGGACAAGCTTGTCCTAACAGTTTGGGAGGCTGAGGTGGGAGGATAGCTTGAGTTCAAGAGTTCAAGACCAGCCTGGGCAACACAGTAAGACCTTGTCTCTATAAAAAATACTTAAAAATTAGCCAGGCATGGTGGTGCATGCCTGTAGTCTCAGCTACCCAGGAGGCTGAGGTGAGAGGATCACTTAAGCACCACAGGTTGAGGCTGCAACGAGACATGATCACACCACTGTACTCCAGCCTGGGTGACAGAGCAAGACCACCTCAAAAGAAATAAAATATAATAAATAAATAAATTTTTTAAAATGAGGAAAAACCCTGACATTCAAAAATAAAATTAATTGTATTTTCTGGAAATGTTATAGTGCAAACTTTTTACATACGTGTGCTGGTCATTCTATCTCTTGACTGATGATTACAACAAAGAGTTGAGAAAGTAATCATAAGCTCTATTTACTCATAGGAACCCTCAAATAAGGGGACCTTCAAATATATCTCAAATAAGAGATAACTAGTTTGGCCTAAATGTATCGCACAATTTAAAGCATTTATTTCATCATCATCATCCTGTTAGAATTTTTAAAACCACAATATTTTCAACTTTGTTCAAACTTGGAGATACCTTTCCAGGTCTACTATTTCTAGAAAAGTTCTTAGGTGAGACATGCAAGAGATGGAGTGAGTTATTTTTTTACTGAGACTCTATTTATTCTCTGCCAAGGGAGAAGTTTTCCAGAGAGTACAAGGAAAGATTCAGGATTAGCAAATTCCATCAGCTTCTTAGGAATGAAATGTCTGGGAAAATAATCTTTTTAAGAATACCACCCATTAGTCCAGTTCTCTGAAGGGAAAACAGCAAACTGGAAAACAGATTCAGACCTAAAAATAATTAAATATAAGTCACTTTAAAAGCATATTTTATCTTGATATCTCTCGCTTTTAGGATTTCTTCAAAACAGAAGCCATAAACTTCTCAAAAGACAATTACTAGAAGAAAGTAGTCCTAATTAGGATATGTGCCAAGAAAACCTAATTATCAATTTGCCTAATTAAAATGAGTATCTGAACATGCCTTAGGAATGTGAGCTTTCTCAGGTGAGACGTGTACAATTTTTTTTAATCAACATCCGTCAACAGAGCTTAGCAGATTATGTTAACAGGGAACGGATGACTGAAACCAAGTGTCACACACACCACTACTGGAAGGAGTTGATGGGAATACTGTTACTCACGTAAATCACCGGTGGGAGGAAATGGGTCTTAAAGCAAAGCGCTCTTTCATTTAAATGGCAGGCTACACTTGGAAAACAAACTGCTCAATGAGCTGATTCTGCAGCAAAGGTGAAGGGTTCAGAGCTGTGATTTTTAGGGACTGTTGCTTGAGTTAATCAAGCCCCTTTGACGGTGTGTGTTTTGGCAAGAGAAGGGGAAAAGTCAGTTTTTCGTTTTTTGTTTTTTTTTTTTTTTTGAGACACAGTCATCACTGTCTCCTAGGCTGGAGTACAGCGGACGATCTCGGCTCACTGCAACCTCCGCCTCCCAGGTTCAAGCGATTCTCCTGCCTCAGCCTCCCGAGTAGCTGGGATTACAGGTGCCTGCCACCACACCGGGCTAATTTTTTTAATTTTAGTAGAGACGGGGTTTCGCCATGTTGGCGGGACCGGTCTTAAACTCCTGGCCTCAAGCAATCCACCCAATTCGGCCTCCCAAAGTGCTGGAATTACAGGCGTAAGCCACTGCTCCCAGCCTTGAAAAGCTAGTTCTTTCTCAGTCTGCCCAAGGGGCAACTCTACTGGCTTCCCAAGGAGCCTGGAGAGGCCTCTGATGCCTCTAAGGGCACCTCTCCAAGTTGTCAGTGATGCTAAGACAGTCAGGACCCCGGGGAATTGTCAATGAATGCAATGGAAGCAGCAATGGTAGGCTAGGGTTCAGCACCTAGTAATGTGAACCCACAAACCCGGGCTTCTCAGCAGAACACTTTGAGGCTGGGCCTCTCTAGGCTCTCCGTTAAATGACCCATCTTGGGTGTGTCTATGGGACTGCATGGCTCATAGAGGAGATCAAGTGCTGGCCCCACTTCTAGATTTACTCAGCGCTAAGAAAAGTTCAGAGTCACTCTCTCCTCCTAGCAGCAGGGTAGGTATCTTATAGATTTATTGTCAAGTCTTTCTCCACCATCCCCATTCTTATCCAGGGGAGCTGCTCTCTGATCCTCTGGTCCCAGTGGTGGCCCCCTGGCAGCTGCAATGGCCTAGGAAGCTTCTGTACCTCAGCACTCCCATTATCTCCACTGGAAGACACCCCGTGCCCAATAGGTACCTTCAGCTACAGCAAATAAACACAAAGTAAACAATGGGGGCCAGGTGCGGTGGCTCATGCCTGTAAATCCCAGCACTTTGGGAGGCCGAGGCACCTGAGATCAGGAGTCCCAGACCAGCCTGGCCAACATGGCGAAACCCTGTCTCTACTAAAAACACAAAAATTAGCAGGCATGGTGGTATATGCCTGTAATCCCAGCTACTCTGGAGGCTGAGGCAGGAGAATCGTTTGAACCTGGGAGGTGGAGGTCGCAGTGAGTAGCATCACTGCACTGCAGTCTGGGTGACTGAGCTAGACTGCGTCTCAAAAAAAAAAAAAAGTAAACTATGGGGGACTACAGAAATGCAGCCTGCGGAAAAATCCTTGAGCTCCAGCTTCCAACTGGATTGATACCAAGTTGCTCTAAAGTAGAAATGCTTTTGTTGCCATTGCTGTAACCAGACCATTCTTTTCAAAATAACAATCTGATCATGCATCCTTGCTTCCTCACACAACCAGCTTGAAACCTCTTGATGCTATTAGGATACGACGAAAATCCTTAGTTACCACCACCTCCCTCTCCAGCCTCATCCCACACCATGTCCCAACCTCATCTTTCTGCTCCAGACTCAGAGACTTCCTTCAGCCCTCATCCTTCCCTTTCCCATCCTGCCATGTCCTGGGACTCTCACACTTGCTCTGCCCGTGGTCCACAATGGTCTTCCCTCCCTTCCTGGCCCAGTTAACTCATACTCCTCTTTTAGCAATCAGACGAAGCAACACTTCCTCAGGGAAGCCCTGCGTGAATGACCTCAGAGCCCACCAGTAGCCAAGCATTATTTTTTGTGCCCTAGCTTTGTACCTGGATTATTACAAGCCTCTAAGAGCATGTAACTTGAACCACTCCCCCGCCCCCAACTTCCTATTCTCCACAATACTGTACAGTGCAATAGGAATATAAGAAACATTTCCTTACGGTTTTTTTTTTTGTTTTTTTTTGTTTTTTTGAGATGGAGTCTTGCTCTGTTGCCCAGGGTGGAGTACAGTGGCACATTCTCGGCTCACTGCAACTTCTGCTTCCTGGGCTCAGGCAATTCTCCTGCCATAGCCTCCCAAGTAGATGGGACTACAGGCATGTGCCACCACACCCAGCTAATTTTGTATTTTTAGTAGAGATGGGGTTTCGCCATGTTGGCCATGCTGGTCTCGAACTCCTGACCTCAGGTGATCCACCTGCCTCAGCCTCCCAAAGTGCTGGGATTACAGGCATGAGCCACCGCGGCCGGTCCACAACAAATATACAGGCATGAGCCACCGCAGCCAGCCCACAACAAATATTTCTTGAACTGAAAAAAAAAATAATAATAATACAGCAGAGTAACAAGGAACTCTTATATACTGCTGGTGGGAGTATAAATTGGTGCTACCACTTTGGAAGGCAGTTTGACCACATCTAGCAATGCTGGGGATGATTATACCCTATAACCCAGAACTTAGCTTGTAGGTATATGCCTCGGAGTAATTCTCCCATGTGTCCACAAAGAGATTTGTACAGAATGTTCACACTGTTACCAAGGGCAAAAACCAGAAACAACTAAATGGCCATTGTATTAGTCAAGATCCTTGCAGGAAAAAGCTGGCATTCTCAAATTAGGATGATTTTAAAAAGGGTTTAAAAAGGGATTACTTGGGGTGGGTTGGGTGGAAGAAACCTACAAGGGAGTGTGGTAACCCAAGGTTAGAAAAGCAGAACGACTGCCACTCCCACACCTCAAAGGAGGAAATGGTTACTCAAATCCAGAACTAGAGGGAATGAGAAATGCTGTCCTGAGAAAAGGAGCGACCTTGACCTTCAAGGGTGGGGAGGAAGACAACCAGACGAGGCAACCCCACAGACAGTAAACTGCAAGAATAAATACAGCTGCCTTTTGCTTCTCTCCCTGCTCTTATTTCTTCTCAGGGCTCCCCACTGGCTGAGCCCAAAGGAAAACCACAAGGCAACGAGCCCACTGATGCAGCTCACGGAGGGCAACCCCCTGGGGCATGGTGGGGAAGGGAAAAAGGTGTAGAGAGGCAAAGAGAAGATATTCAGCATATACATCAACAGAATGTATAAGGTATATAATCATCCAATGGAATGTTGCCCAGCAAGAAAAGAGCAAAATCTTCATGTTGGACAAAAAAGACAAGTTGCATTAAAGTACAGTCGTCCCAGGCCAGGCGCAGTGGCTCAGGTCTGTAATCCCAGCACTTTGGGAGGCTGAGTATGGCGGATCACCTAAGGTTGGGAGTTCGAGACCAGCTCGGCCAACATGGAGAAACCCCGTCTCTACTAAAAATGCCAAATTAGCCGGGCATGGTGGTGAGTGCCTATAGTCCCAGCTACTCCGGAGGCTGAGGCAGGAGAATCGCTTGAACCTGGGAGGCGGAGGTTACAGTGGGCCAAGATCGTGCCACTGTACTCCAGCCTGGGCGATAGAGCAAGACTCCGCCTTAAATGAATAAATAAGGTTTTACCATAAAATTACCGGAGAAACCTACTTTAGATAAGGTAGCAGGTAAAGTCTCTGAGGAAGTGAATGAACTTTAAAATGAGGTGTGACGGTTGAGAGGGCCAGGCTCACCAACCCTGCTAAAGAAGGAGAAAACAGCAAGCGCCTAGACCCTCAGGGAAAGAACGGCCTTGGCCCTTTTAAATGCAGTTCAAACAAGGGTAACAACAAAACCTGTTTCAGAATTGGGCAAGAGAGAGAATGACTACCCTGAAGGAAGTGGACACAAGCCTGATCACGTAGGGTATTTAGGGTGACTTCCCTGGGGTTATAAAGCTGGTGAGAGCCTGGGAGGCGATCTGGCTCCAGGAAGCAAAAAGCCACGGAGGGGAATCAACGAACCAGAAACAAACCTCCCTCTTTACTTAGCACCTAGCATGCGTCCAACACCGGGCTACAAAAATACTTTTGATCTGTTTACGCTTCCAACAACCCTATGAGGCAAGTATTATCAAACCCATTTTTATGGCAAAGCAGATAATCTAAATCCAAAATCCAAGCACTTTACTACGACTCTCCACTGCCCTCCCTCTCTACTGCTCTGATGGGGCAACGTTACCATTTCGGTGAATGACTTATAGTAAATAACCGTAATTACGGAGTACAGAATACATAACGGTGAACAACCTTAATAAAACCGACGCCCTCTAACATGCACCGAGCGCTTATCCAGTAACACCCACAGGTATTCCCGTTTCACAGATGTGGAAGCTGAGGCCAAGATGCTAATGCAGGGCTTGGAAACCAGGTCTCGCTGCAGAGCCCAAGCTGTCATTAACTATGCTTTGCTACCTTCCGCTTACTTCCCTTCTCCGGGGGAAGTTAGGTCAAGGTCAGGTAGGCCCCTGGACCAGACCGCTCTCTCGGACTCGCCTCTCAACTGCGCCCCTGGAATCCCTAAGTGCAGTCTTTGATGCAGCTATGGCGGCCCCCAAGCCCAGGTGCAACCCCAGATGGTGTCCGACTGGCGGAGCGCACACCTGAACAAAAGGTTCCCCCGGCGGAAGGTTCCGCAGCCCCAGAGTCCTCTCCCCGGGTGAGGGGCGGGCAGTACCTGCGGGAAACGCGTCAAGGGTCCTGCCCCGGGCTCTGTGGAAAACACCCCCCGCCTCTGCAGCCGACATGGCGAGCGAGTTTCTGGCCTTCACTTAGAACACTGCGTGGGTGGAAGCCGCGCGACTTCACACAGGGAAACCGCTGGACCTACCCCGCTTCGGGCGACGCCCTTTGCTCTCGGGGCGGGACTGGGGCGGGACGGGGCGGGACTGGGTCGGGACGGGGCGGGGCCCGGTGGCTCGGGGCGCCACTAGTGCTGCCTGGGCGGAGCAGAGGCGCCAGCGGCCCCTCTGGGATCGACCTGCGCGCCTGGCGAGTAGAGACTGTCTAGGGCACGCGTGGGCGGGGATAAGGCTTTGGGGGCAGTCTTTCCCTAAAGGCAGAGTTACTAGATTTAACAAGCAAAAATGCAGGACTCCCAGTTAAATTGGAATTTCAGATTTTTTTTTTTTAAATAACGACTGACTTGGTATAAATACGTCCTATGCAGTATTTGGGAGCTACTTACGTTAAATTTTTTTTTTCATTATCTGAAATTCCAATTGAACTGGGCGTCTTAATTTTTTAAAATTTTTCTCTTTTTGCAGGTTTGAATGGAAGCGTCCTGATTCTTTTTATCTGACAACTCTATCATAAAGTCAGAAGGAGCCAGTGGGGTGGCTTACGCCTGTAACCCCAGCTCTTTGGGAGGCCAAGGAGGGAGGATCGCTTGAGTCCAGGTGTTGGAGACCAGCCTGGGCAACACAGCGAGAGACCTTGCCAATACAAAAAATTAAAAAAAAAAAAAAAAAAAAAAAGATGAAAAGGTGGATGTCTTGGAGGACTGTCTCAGCTTGAACTTCCCAGTGGCTGCCACCATCTTTCTGTTATTATCTTTGCTTGCTATGCACCAGGCAGGGCGCTAAGCACTTTGCACGCGGCTCACTTAATCCCCACTACAGCCCTAGGAGGTGGTGCTGTTATTAGCTGCATCCGTCATTTGGGGAAACTGACGCTCAGAGAGATGAACGAACTTGCACAAGGTGACACACATCTAGAGAGGTAGTAAAGCTGCAAGTAACCAAATTAGGATCTCTTCAACTCAAGAGCCGTTGTACTGAACTACTTAGCCAGCATTTGTCAAACGTGTTGAAAATACAAATTCCAGAATGGACCTATTGAATCCAAATCTCTATGAAAATTATCTGTTTTGTTGTTGTTGTTGTTTTGAGACAGGGTCTCACTCTGGTTGCCTAGGCTGGAGTGCAGTGGCACAATCTCTGCAGTCTCGACCTCCTGGGCTCAGGTGATTCTCCCACCTCAGCCTCCTAAGTGGCTGGCACTATTGGCGTGCGCCACCATGCCTGGCTAATACTTTGTATTTTTAGTAGAGACGAGTTTCACCATGTTGCTGATCTGGAACTTCTGAGCTCAAGCAATCCGCCCACCTGGGCCTCCTAGAGTGCTAGGATTACAGGCATGAGCCACTGTGCCTGGCCTGAAAATGATCTGTTTTTAACAAGCACTGCAGGGGAGCTCTTATGATCTTACAAATTTGGGAAATTATTTTCTAAACTAGCTGCCTACATCCAAAGCACTCTTTGAGTAGCTAATATTGCTATAACTACTGTTCTCTAATCCTTGACAAGAGTCACCCATGAATCACAGTGGTTAAGAGTATAAGTGCCTATGAGTCCTGGAGTCAGTGGGCTTGGATTAATCCCAGTTCTACCCACTTACTGGTTGTATGCTCTTGAAAATTGCATAGTTTCTCTATGCCTCAGTTTCCCTATCTGTGAAATGGAAACAATATAGCATCTAGGTCATAGGGTTGCGGAAAGGCTTAAATGAGTTCATGTATCAAAGTGCTTAGAATAATAGTTCTAATAACAAATGGTAGGTACTGAATGAATATTAGCCATTGTTATTATTAATCAATCACTATAACCCTATTCCCTGAACACAGCCTGGCCCAGAGGAAGAGTCCCAAGAAATGTGAAGGAGGCCTGGCGTGATGGTTCACGCCTGTAATGCCCGCACTTTGGGAGGCTGAGGCACGCAGATCATGAGGTCGAGAGATCGAGACCATCCTGGCCAACACAGTGAAACCTCATCTCAACTAAAAATACAAAAATTAGCTGGGTGCGGTGGCGCATGCCTGTAGTCCCAGCTACTCGGGATGCTAAAGCAGGAGAATCGCTTTAACCCGAGAGGCAGAGGTTGCAGTGAGTCGAGACCCCGCCACTGCACTACAGCCTGAGTGATGGAGTGAGACTCCGTCTTTAAAAAAAAAAAAAAAATGTGAAGGGGAAGCTGGGCACAATGGCTCATGCTTGTAATCCCAGCATTTTGGGAGGTCTAGGCAGGAGGATTACTTGAGCCCACGAGTTCAAAACCAGCCTGAGCAACATAGGGAGAGCTCATCTCTATTAAAACTTTTTTTAATTAAAAGAAATGTGAAGGAGAGAATGAATTATAGAAACAGACCCTGCCTCTTATCCACTAGCTTTGCAGTCATACTGGCCATTCAGTTCATTAAACATGCAAATTAATTTCCCTCTGTGCATATGCAGTTCTTTCTGCTTAAAATGCCTCTTCCCAGCTGGGCACCATGGCTCATGCCTATAATCCCAGCATTTTGGGAGGCCAAGGCAGGTGGATCACGAGGTCACGAGATCAAGACCAACCTGGCCAACATGGTAAAGCCCCGTCTCTACTAAAAATACAAAAATTAGCCAGATGTGGTGGCATGTGCCTGTAATCCCAGCTACTTGGGAGGCTGAAGCAGGAGAATCGCTTGAACCCGGGGGGCGGAGGTTGCAGTGAGCTGAGATCGCGCCACTGCACTCCAGCCTGGTGAAAGAGCAAGACTATCTCAAAAACAAACAAACAAAAAAGTCTCTTCCCCTGCTGAGCTAAAGCCCATTTGAACATGAAGGCCTGCACTGAAATAACACTTCTGTGGAAAGGCCATGCCCTACCCGTTTGCACACTTTGCCGATCTAAACTAGGTGTCCCTCATTCTATGTTAGAGCACTATGTTCTTGTCCCTCATTGCACTTTGCACAGTTGATAATTATATGTTTTCAGGTGTAATTATTTATTTAATGTTGACTTTCCCGACTCAACTATAAGGTCTATTAAGTCGGTTACCTTTTTAAAAAATTTATCGTTTTGGCTGGGCGCAGTGTCTCATGCCTGTAATCGCAGCACTTTGGGAGGCCAAGGCAGGCAGATCATTTGAGGTCAGGAGATCGAGACCAGTCTGGCCAACATGGTGAAACTCCACCTCTACTGAAAATATAAAAATTAGGTAGGCATGGGTGCACGCCTGTAATCCCAGCTACTTGGGAGGCTAAGGCAGGAGAATCACTTGAACCTGGGAGGCAGAGGTTGCAGTGGGCCAAGATTGTGCCACTGCACTCTAGCCTGAGTGATGAAGTGAGACTCTGTCTCAAAAAAAAAAAAAAAACTGTTATTATTTATAAAGATGGTGTCTCACTATGTTACCTAGGCTGGTCTTGAACTCCTGGCCTCAAGTGATCCTCCTGCCTCAGCCTCCCAAAGTGTTAGGATTACAGGCATGACCTGCCACACCCAGCTGAGGGCAGTTGCCTTGACTGTCTAGCTCACCAAGCAGGATGCCTGAGGCATAGACACTAAATGGTTGTTGCATTAATAAATAAATGGATTATGAGTATCTTGACAAGATAATCATATTCCAAACCTCAGCAGCAATTGGGAATAGATCTATAGGCCAATCTGGAGCAACTTCAAAACTGTACCAGTGCATTGGATGATAGCAATAGCTGCAATTGTGAAAGGAAAATAAATATTGAGACCCCAAAATCACTAAGCCGAAGGGAAAAGTCAAGCTGGGAACTGCTTAGGGCAAACCTGCCTCCCACTCTATTCCTAAAACACACAGCTACTAAGGCTGGGTGCAGTGGCTTACACCTGTTATCCCAGCACTTTGGGAGGCCGAGGCAGGAGGATCACTTGAGATCAGGAGTTTGAGATGGCCAACATGGTGAGACCCCATCTGTACTAAAAATACAAAAATTAGCCAGTTGTAATGGCGCGTGCCTGTAATTGCAGCTACTCGGGAGGTTGAGGCAGGAGAATCGCTTCAAACCAGAAGACGGAGGTTGCAGTGAGCTGAGATCGTGCACTGCGCTCCAGCCTGGGTGACGGAGGGAAACTCTATCTCAAAAAAAAAAAAAAAGCAAAAAAGAGAAAAAAAAGCTACTAAGATAAAAAAGCTACGTACCTCGCTCAGAAGGAATTTCCTCGTGGACAAACGACAGACAGAACTCAAAGTCATCCCTCTGCTCACTGAGATAAATGCATTTCTGACTGCCTCCTTTGGAAAAGCTAATCAGAAACTGGAAAGAATGCAACGTTTTTTTTTTTTTCCCCAAGGCAGAGTCTTGCTCTGTTGCCCAGGCTGGAGTGCAGTGGCGTGATCTTGGCTCACTGCAACCTCTGCCTCCCAGGTTCAAGCGATTCTCCTCCCTCAGCCTCCTAGGTAGCTGGGGTTACAGGTGTCTGCCACCATGCCCAGCTAAGTTTTGTATTTTTAGTAGAGACAGGGTTTTGCCGTGTTGGCCAGGCTGGTCTTGAAGTCCTGACCTCAGGTGATCTGCCTGCCTTGGTCTCCCAAAGTCCTGGGATTACAGGCATGAGCCACCATGCCCAGCCACCTTTTGTCTCTTATCTATCTATAACCTGGAAGCCCTGTCCCCACTTCGGGTTGTCTCACCTTTCCAGATGGAACCAATGTACATCTTACATATATTGATTGATGTCTCATGCGTCCCTAGAATTTATAAAACCAAGCTGTGCCCCGACCACCTTGGCACATGTCATCAGGACCTCCCGAGGCTATGTCATGGGTGCACATCTTTAACTTTGGCCAAGTAGACTTCCTAAACTGTCTGAGAACTGTCTCAGACATTTGGGATTCACACCTTTTTTTTTTCTTTTTTGAGGCAGAGTTTTGCTCTTGTCGCCCAGGCTGGAGTGCAGTGGTGTGATCTTGGCTCACTGCAACCTTTGCCTCCAGGTTCAAGTGATTCTCCTGCTTCAGCCTCCCAAGTAGCTGGGATTACAGGTGCACACCACCATGCTGGGCTAATTTTGTATTTTTATTAGAGACAGAGTTTCACCTTGTTGGTCAGGCTGGTCTTGAACTCCTGACCACAAGTGGTCCCCCTGCCTCGGCCTCCCAAAGTGCTGGGATTACAGGCGTGAGCCATCATGCCCAGCCTGCTCTTGCCAGAGGTGTTTGAACCAGAGAGACTCCATCTTGAATAGGGGATGGGTAAAATAAGGCTGAGACCTGCTGTGCTGCATTCCCAAGAGGTTATGCATTCTAAGTCACAGGATGGACCTTAGGAGGTCAGCACAAGATACAGTCATAAAGACCTTGCTAGGGCCGGGCGCGGTGGCTCACACCTGTAATCCCAGCACTTTGGGAGCCCGAGGTGGGTGGATCACGAGGTCAGGAGATCGAGACCATCCTGGCTAACACAGTGAAACCCCGCCTCTACTAAAAATACAAAAAATTACCTGGGCGAGGTGGCAGGCGCCTGTAGTCCCAGCTACTCGGGAGGCTGAGGCATGAGAATGGCGTGAACCCGGGGGGTGGAGGTTGCAGTGAGCCAAGATCGCGCCACTGCACTCCTGCCTGGGTGACAGAGCAAGACTCCATCTCAAAAAAAAAAAAAAGACCTTGCTGATAAAACAGGTTACAGTAAAGAAGCCAGCCAAAATGAAGATGGCAATGAGAGCAACCTCTGGACATCCTCGCTGCTCATTATACACTAATTGTAATGCATTAGCATGCTAAGAAACACCCCATGAGCACCATGACAGTTTACAAATGTCATGGCAACATCAGGAAGTTATCCTATACAGTCTGAAAAGGGGAGGAACTCTCAGTTCCAGGAATTCCCCACCTCTTTCCTGGAAAACTCATGAATAATCCACCCCTTGTTTAGCATACAATCAAGAAATAACCATAAAAATGTACAACCAGCAACCCTCAGGGCTGCTCTACCTATAGAGTAGCCATTCTTTTATTCCTTAACTTTCTTAATAAACTTGCTTTTACTTCACTCTATGGACTTGCCCCAAATTCTTCCTTGTGCAAGATCCAAGAACCCTCCCTTGGCGTCTGCATAGAGACCCCTTTCCAGTAACAGTCTTATGGCCCCCACCCAGGTACTGACTTGGTGCCAAGACGACAACTTCCCCATGATTTCATTTCTTTTATTTATTTATTTTTTTTATTTTTTTGAGATGGAGTCTAGCTCTGTCGCCCAGGCTGGAGTGCAGTGGTGCAATCTCAGCTCACTGCAAGCTCCGCCTCCTGGGCTCACACCATTCTCCTGCCTCAGCCTCCCCTGTAGCTGGGACTACAGTTGCCCGCCACTATGCCCGGCTAATTTTTTGTATTTTTAGTAGAGATGGGGTTTCACCATGTTAGCCAGGATGGTCTCGATATCCTGACCTCGTGATCCACCTGCCTCAGCCTCCCAAAGTGCTGGGATTAGAGGCACGAGCCACAGCACCCAGCCTCCCCATGATTTCATTTCTGACCTAACCAGTCAGCACTCCCAACTCACAGGTCCACTAACCACAAAATTATCCTTAAAAAACCTGATCCCCAAATTCACAAGGAGCTGATTTGAGTAATAAAATTCTGGTCTCCGGTACAGCCAGCTCTGAGGGAATTAAACTTTCTCTATTGCAATTCCCCTGTCTTGAAAAATTGGCTCTGCCCAGGCAGCAGACAAGGAGAACTTGTTGGGCAGTTACATCCTCTGCCCTTTATAATGTTGACTTTATCTTCACTCTCTACAGAGAAGACTTCCTCCCAATCACTTGGAAACTCCAGGCTCCTCCTTCATGGGAGCAGAATGGCCACAGCAGTTCTAGACCACATTCTCATGAGACACCACCCA
The DNA here is from genome assembly GCF_028878055.3 of Symphalangus syndactylus. Classification (NCBI taxonomy): domain Eukaryota; kingdom Metazoa; phylum Chordata; class Mammalia; order Primates; family Hylobatidae; genus Symphalangus; species Symphalangus syndactylus. Next base: position 77,220,967 of record NC_072440.2, on the reverse strand, counting down.
GTGAGGTGAGGAAGGAAGTGTCTTTTATTTCCTCTGAAACCTCCAGCAAACATCCCCTGCATCACTGCAATGCCAGTTTAAAACCAAAGTCAGAAGGATAGATGGCATATTTAAACTGGCTGCAGTCATGAGGCCCACCCTAAAGAAGCCATGGTGTCAATTTCACCCTAGTTACATGCCTAAGAATGGGGAGCACAGTTCTCTTAAAATGAAATCTTGATGCCATTGTCCTGAGAAAGGAAGAACCAATTGTTAAAAAGAGCCAATAGATAATCCATTACATTCCCCTTGCAGGAGTGAATGTTGAGGTGGGAGTGGGGGAGTCACAAAGGCCGGTGACTACCATCCCTGCTCTCCACCCTTTAAAAAAACTGCCCTTTTTCTTCCCTCCCACTTCTTCTAACAGCTATACTTGTAAAAAGCCCGAATCTACGTGGTGGCTTATGCCTGTAATCCCAGCACTTTGAGAGGCCGAGGCAAGTGGACCAAAAAGTCAAGAGATTGAGACCATCCTGGCCAACATGGTGAAACCTCATCTCTACTAAAAATACAAAAATTATCTGGGTGTGTTGGCACACACCTGTAGTCTCAGCTACTTGGGAGGATGAGGCAGGAGAATCACTTGAACCTGGGAGGAGGTTGTAGTGAGCCGACATCGTGCCACTGCACTCCAGCCTGGCGACAGAGGAAGATTCTGTCAAGAAAAAAAAAAGCCCTAATCTAAATGTGCTGTTATTTAGAGGCCCAGATATATGATTAAGAACATCAGTTTCTGTACTGGGCTGTAGAATAGCCTCACTTCTTGAAGCAGGCAGAACAATTTGTCCTAACACTCAAGGGCCCTAGGCTGCTGAGCTTTTATAGTTCTTCTGTCCACTTTTTATAGATCTTCTGTTTCCTTGCTCCTAGCCTGTGGGCAGTCACTCCTCGCTTTTTGTTGCATCTGTCTCTTACAAGTCCTGTCTGTCTCCTTCCCTTCTTTCTCATCTGCCCCAGTTTGTGAAGCTGGATGACAAAGCTTGTTAAGACTATGAGCCAGGTTGGTTTATGGATTGGAGCCAGTAGGCTTGGCATAAGAGCGTAAGGCCTCATTTAGAGAGAAGCACTTGGGCCTTGCTTTCATGGGTATTGTCATTCCTGGTTAGGCTGTGTGATGGTTAATTTTATGTGTCAACTTGGCTGGGCCACAATGCTCAGATATTTGATCAAACATTATTCTGAATGTCGCCATTGTTAATGGTGGAGGGTGTCTAGGATCTTGGCATCTTGAACAAAGAATTGGACAAAATGCACAAACAAAGCAAGGAAAGAAAGAAGCAACAAAAGCAGAAATTTATTGAAAATGAAAGTACACTCCATGGGGTGGGAGTGGGCCTGAGCCTACGGGCTCAAGAGCCCAGTTACAAAATTTTCTGGGTTTAAATACCCGTGAGAGGTTTTCACTAGTTACTTTGTGTATGCCCTATGCAAATGAAGAGGCTAAAGTGAGTTTACAAAGTTACTTACTTGGCCTACATTCTCTGTAAATGAAGAAGATGAAGTAAAGTTACAGAGTCATTTACTGGGTGTATCGTGTATGCCCTATGTAAAGGAAGAGGATATTTCCTGTTATAGTTGAAGTGTTTCCATTTGATTTAGTTCTAGGAAGTCCTTAGGTTCCCTGCCTCCAGGCCCTCTTCTCCTGCCTCACCATGGAAATGTTGTTTTGGGGTTTTTTTTTTTTTTTTTTTTTTGAGATGGAGTCTCGCTCCGTTGCCCAGGCTGGAGTGCAATGACGTGATCTCGGCTCACTGCAACCTCCGCCCTCCAGGTTCAAGCGATTCTTCTGCCTCAGCCTCCCAAGTAGCTGGGATTACAGGTGCCTGCCACCATGCCTGGCTAATTTTTGTATTTTTAGTAGAGATGGGGTTTCGACGTGTTGGCTAGGCTGGTCTCAAATTCCTGACCTCAGGTGATCTGCCCACCTCGGCTGCCCAAAGTGCTGGGATTACAGGCGTGAGCCACTGCACCTGGCCTGGGAGCGTTTACATATTACATTACCACATTTACATTTGGACTTGGAGTGCAGCAGATTGCCCTCCATAATGTGGGTGGGCTGCATCCAATCAGTTGAAGGTCTGGCTGAACAAAACACTGACCTTCTCTAAGCAAGAGAAAGTTCACCCAGCAGACCCCTTTGGACATGAAGCACAGCATCAGCTCTTCCTGGTCCCAGCCACCTGGACCACCCTGCAAATTTTGGACTTGCCACCCTCTCTCTCTAGACAATCTATACACAGTCATGCATCACTTAATGGCAGGAGTACGTTCTGAGAAACATGTCATTAGGCAATTTCATCATTGTATGAACATCATAGAGTGTGCTTACACAAAGTTGGATGATCTTGCCTACTATGCACCCAGGTGGTGTGGTATAGACTATGGTTCCTAAGCTACACACATGCACACCATGCTTCTGTGCTGAATACTGTAGGCAGTTGTAACATAATGATAAGCATTTGTGTATCTAAACACATCAAAACATAGAAAAGGTAAAGTGAAAACACAGTGTTATAATATTATGGGACCACCATCATATGTGAGTATATGTGTTAGGTTGTTGACCAAAATACCATGCAGCATGTAACTGTATCTAGTCTTCGGACCCCAAAATTCACTAAAGCAAACGGAAAAGTCAGGCTGGGAACTGCATCAGGCAAAACTGCCTCCCATTTTATTCCTAAATAAGATAGCTACAAAAATAAAAACGTTACATACCTCCCTCACAATTTGCCCACAATGAAATTCCTTGTGGACAGAGGACAGATATAACTCAGTCATCCCTCTGCTCATATGAGACAAATCCATATCTGATTGCATCCTCTGCCCCTTTCTTCTTCTTTCCTTCCTTCCTTTCTTTTTTTTTCTTTTTTTTTTTTTTTGAGATGGAATCTCCCTCTGTTGCCCAGGCTGAAGTGCAATGGCGCAATCTCAGCTCACTGCAACCACTGCCTCCCAGCTCCCAGGTTCAAGGGATTCTCCTGCCTCAGCCTCCCAAGTAGCTGAGATTACAGGCATGTGCCACCACACCTAGCTAATTTTGTATTTTTAGTAGAGACGGGGTTTCACCATGTTGGCCAGGCTGGTTTTGAACTCCTGACCTCAAGTGATCCACCCAACTCGGCTTCCCAAAGTGTTGGGATTACAGGCGTGAGCCACTGCGCTGGGCTTTTTCAAGCGATTCTCCTGCCTCAGCCTCCCAAGTGGCAAGCCGGCTGGGCATGGTGGTTTACATCTGGGATCCCAGCATTTTGGGAGGCCAAGGGAGAGGATCATGTCAACCTAGGTGTTTGAGACCAGCCTGGGCAACATAGCAAGACCCCATACCTACAAAAAATACAAAAATTAGCTGGGCATGGTGGCACATGCCTATAGTCCCAGCTACTCGGGAGGCTGAGGGGGGGCATCACCTGGGCCCAGAAAGCCAAGGCTGCAGTGAGTCATGATGAGGCCAGTGCACTCCAGCCTGGGTGACAGAATGAGGGTATGTTTCAAAAAAAAAAAAAATTATTTTGTGTATCTGAAACACCAATTTAATTGAGCATTCATATTGTATCTGGCACCCCTAGGCTAGTATCTACCATATTGGACAGCACACATATGGAACATTCCCATGGATGCAGAATTTCTATTGGACAGTGCTGATTCAGAACGTTCATGAATAACATGTAGCCAGCGAATCTTTCCTGTTGCTTCTGTTCTTCTGTCTGATGGCCTATCTCTGGCATGTGGGACAGAACAGCCATAAGTATCCTTACCTTCTCAAATACAGTTCTCAGCCTTGGAAGCAGATAATACTAATTATTCCAACTATTTTTCGTCCAGAAACTTGAATTTAACTTACCCACTTAGGCTTTCTTTTCTATCTCCCTTATGTTGCTTAACACTCCCTTGTAAATTACTTTCTGGATGACGGTAGGAGCTTACTGTTAACTTTTTTCTTCTTCTCCTTTTTTTTTTTTTTTTAAAGACAGAGTTTCGCACTTGTTGCCCAGGCTGGATGCAGTGGCGCGATCTCGGCTCACTGCAACCTCCGCCTTCTAGGTTCAAGCGATTCTTCTGCGTCAGCATCCCGAGTAGCTGGGATTACAGGCACCCACCATGCCTGGCTAATTTTTTGTATTCTTAGTAGAGATGGGGTCTCATCATGTTGGCCAGGCTGCTCTCAAATTCCTGACCTCAGGTAATCCACCTGCCTCGGCCTCCCAAAGCGCTGGGATTATAGGCATGAGCCACTGCGCCAGGCCAACTTTCTAATCTTCATTTTTTTTTTCATCTGAATAATGAACCCAGCCTCCTGAAGCATTTAAATATTTTGCAGTTATTCACTTTGGGTTGTGAAATGAACTTTTCCCCCTTTTTCAACAAGAATAAGAATATTCCTTAAAGCTCCACTGCACTGAACTCAATTGTACATTGACTGTACAACTTAAGCTCTTTGCAGAGGTATGAGCTCCCCAAGGCTTATGTATCAATTAGAATACACCAAGTGTCCAGAACAGGACCTGACACATAGGAAGCCCTTAATGAATACAAATCCCTTAATAAAAAGCCCCTAATCAAAGTGGAATTTGCTTCTCGATTAAACTTACTAATGTTGAGAATCCCGAGGGCAGATTGCAAATTCCATTTAGTTTCTCCATGAACCTTGGTATTGGATGAGTTCACAATGAATAACAAAAACAGAATTTTACATACTTCAACCCCCACCTCTTGCCTTGCTCTTTAATTTGTCACATGTTCTTGCAAAGTAACTGTAGTCAGTTCCTGGCCCTCTCAGGATGACATTTTTGTCACTGGGGGCTCAGGGCAAAATTGAAAGCCACCAGTTTTGTCGGAAAACACTGTTGATACATGCAACCGTTTCTACGTTTTCATTTTCTTTCTCCATCTTCCCCCTGCTGGGCACTGTTTGATTGAAACCAAATCCTGTGTTTGCTAACATCATAACTGTGCTTTGTTTCCTAACAGAAAGAATACGTCTGAATCTGTCAGCTCTTACTGGTTTTTATTGTCCCAAAGCACTAGCTTGGTGTTTTATTAAGCATTTAATATTCTGGACTATAAGGTCTGTACCCGGAGGCACTCCAACAGCAGGATTCTGGATTTTCTCTCTTGGGACTCTGAACATATTAGTCTCAATTAGTGGTTCTCAACCCTGGCTGCACATTAGAACCAACTGGGGAGCTTTTGAAGCATATTCGTTCCAAGACTTCACCCTGGGAATTTCTGATTGGATGAGTTTTGGACGAGACCTCAGCATTGCTCTTTAAATGTCCCAGGTGATCCTAATATGAAGCTAGGGTGGAGAACTGCTCATCCATACTCTAAAATAAGCCAACTGGCTGGGCGCAGTGGCTCATGCCTGTAATCCCAGCACTTTGGGAGGCCGAGACAGGTGGATCACTTGAGGTCAGGAGTTCGAGATTAACCTGGACAACATGCTGAAGCCCTGTCTCTACTAAAAATACAAAAAATAAAAAATAAAAAATAAATTAGCCAGGCGTGGTGGCACACACCTGTAATCCCAGGTATTTGGGAGGCTAAGGCAGGAGAATCACTTGAACCTGGGAGGTGGAGCTTGCAGTGAGCTGAGATCATGCCACTGCACTCCACCCTGGGTGATAGAGTAAGACTCTGTCTCAAAAAAAAAAAAAAAAAAAAAAAGAATAAAATAAAGTAAGCCAAGCACCTGAGTCAAGTGAACGGCAAGTGAACAATACAGCCTATTGCTGCTGGTGTGAGGAGACAGATGCAATACACTGCTGAGTCACTGGGCACTAGGATACATACCTTTTCATACAGAGTCCTATTTAAGCTTCACCAAAGTCTTGAAATTTTATGCATAGGATTGAATGATTGAAGAGTGTCTTCACAAAATTCATGTCCATCTAGAACCTGTGAATATGATCTTAATTGTAAGTCAGGTCTTTGCAGATGTAATCAAGTTAATACTCATACTGGATTGGAGTGGGCCCTAAATCCAATGACTGATATCTTCTAAAAAAATTTTTTGGCCAGGCATGGTGGCTCATGCCTGTAATCCCAGCACTTTGGGAGGCCGAGGTGGGCGGATCACTTGAGGTCAGGAGAGCAGCCTGGCCAACATGGTGAAATTCTTCTCTACTGAAAATACAAAAATTAGCCAGGCATGGTGGCAGGCGCCTGTAATCTCAGCTACTCGGGAGGCTGAGGCAGGAGAATTGCTTGAACCCAGCAGGAAGAGGTTGCAGTGAGCCGAGATTACGCCATTGCATTCCAGCCTGGGCAACAAGAGTGAAACTCCATCTTAAACAAACAAACAAACAAAAATTATAGACTTTTCCTTCTCTTGCTTCCTAAGAAAAGGAACACATGTCTGAATCTGTCAAGTCTTGCTGGTTTTTATCTTCCCAAAGCACTAGCTTGTTTTTTTTAGATTTTGTTTGTTTCAGATGGAGTCTTGCTCTGTCACTCAGGCTGGAGTGTAATCTCAATGGTGTAATCTCAGCTCACTGTAACCTCTACCTCCTGGGTTCAAGCAATTCTCCCTGCCTCAGCCTTCTGAGTAGCTGGGATTACAGGCACCTGCCACCATGCTTAGCTAATTTTTTTTTTTTTTTTTTTTTTTTGTATTTTTAGTAGAGATGGGGTTTTGCCATGTTGGCCAGGCTGGTCTCAAACTCCTGACCTCAACTGATCCGCCCACCTCGGCCTCCCAAAGTGCTGGGATTACAGACGTGAGCCACCGGGCTTGGCCTAGCCTGTTTTTTTTTTAATTGAGGATATAATATTCTGGAGAAATAAGGTCTGTAGCTAGCCGCACTCCAACAGCAGGATTCTGGATTTTCTCTCTTCAGATTCTGAGCATATTAGTCTCAATTAGTGGTTCTTAATCCTGGCTGCACGTTAGAATCTCCTGGGGAGCTTTTCAAGCATATTCATCCTAAGACTTCACTCTGGGAGTTTCTGATTGGATGTCACGTTGCCCAGGCAGGTCTTTAACTCCTCGGCTCAAGTGATCCTCCTGCCTAGGTCTCCCAAAGTACTGGGATTACAGGCGTGAGCCACCGAGCCTGGCCTGATGTCTTTTAAGAAGAGAAGAGGACACACAGAGAAAGCAATGTGAAGACAACCACAAAGATTAGAGTGTGTGGCTAGGATGCATCTACAAGACAAGGAGTATCAACCATTACCAGAAAACACCAGAATCTAGGGCCCAGCATGGCAGCTCACACCTGTAATCCCAGCACTTTGGGAAGCTGTGGTGGCAGAATTGCAGCCTGGGCAACATAACAAGAACCTGTCTCTAGAAAAAAATTTAAAAAATTACCTGAGTGTGGTGGTGTGCACTCGTGGTCCTAGCTACTCAGGAGGCTGAGGCGGGAGAATTGCTTGAGCTTAGGAGGCAGAGGTAGCAGTGAGCTGAGATCACACCACTGCACTCTAGCCTGGATGACACAGCAAGACGACCATTAATAAAACAACCGTCCCGGCGTGGTGGCTCACTCCTTTAATCCCAGCACTTTGGGAGGCTGAGGTGGGCGGATCACCTGAGGTCGCGAGTTTAAGACCAGGCTGACCAACATGGAAAAACCCTGTCTCTACTAAAAATACAAAATTAGCTGGGCATGGTGGTACATGCCTGTAGTCTCAGCTACTTGAGAGGCTGAGGCAGGAGAATCGCTTGAACCGGGGAGGCAGAGGTTGCAATGAGCCGAGATTGGACCACTGCAATCCAGCCTGGGCAACAAGAGTGAAACTCCATCTCAAAAACAAAGCAAAGCAAAACAAAATAAAACAAAACAAAACAAAACAAAACAAAACAAAACACCAGAAACTAGGAAGAGGCAAGGCAAGGAAGGATTCTTCCTTGGAGCCTTTAGAGGAAGCATGGCACCGCCAACACCTTGATCACAGACTCCTGGCCTCCAGATTTGAGATTGAGTCTATTTCTGCTGTCTTAAGTCACCCAGTTTGTGGTATTGTATAATGGCAGCCATGGGAAACTAATACAGGTTGTTATTGTTGCCATTTGTTGGATGAGAAATCTGAGGCAGTATGAAGGATGCAAAGAAGTTAGACGTGGGTCCCAAAACCAGGGCTGTGGGAAGGCATCACATGTGGACTGAGAGCTTGGAGGCCACAGAACTGGGTAGCATCTCAGCCCCGCCACTGACCATATAACCTTAAACAAGTCCCCTAGTCTTTCTCAACCACAGTGTCTTCATCTTCAAAATGAAATACTTCATAGAGTTTTGGGGGAAATGAAATAAGAAACTGCAGGAAAAACACATTGACTTACACGTGGTTAGCTCTCAAAAATGGTATCTGGGCCGGGCGCGGTGGCTTACGCCTGCAGTCCCAGCACTTTGGGAGGTGGAGGCAGGTGGATCACTTGAAGTCAGGAGTTCGAGACCAGCCCGGCCAACATAGTGAAACCCTGTCTCAACAAAAAATACAAAAATTAGCCAGGCGTGGTGGTGCGTTCCTGTAATCCCAGCTGCTGCTAGGGAGGCTGATGAAGGAGAATTGCTTGAACCCTGGAGAGGAAGGCTGCAGTGAGCTAAGATCGCGCCACTGCACTCCAACCTGAGCAACAGAGCGAGACTCTGTCTCAAAAAAAAGCACTTGTTATTATTATCAGTATTAAACATTAATGTATATCAATAATTAATTAATTAAATTAATTTATATTAAAGAAAATAATTTAATTTATATTAAATGTTAAATACATTGTTTCATCGGTATGAAATAGATGAAAATGGCCAGGATGCTTTCAAGAGGGGGAGGAATCAGAATTTACTTCTGATCTCGTGCTCTGGCTTCATTCCCTTAATGTGGCGCAATTGTGATCTTTGGTCAACAAAGTCAACTGGCGGAAAGGGAGGAGGGTCTTGAGCGCCCCCTGGAGGTGAATGTGGGTAACAGACTGCGTGAGGAGGGAAAGGAAGAGAATACATCCCTGGGTGGTTAATGGGGCCAGATGGTGGAGAACCTTGAATGCTAGTGTATTAGTCCATTTTCGTGCTGCTAATAAAGACACACCCAAGACTGGGTAATTTACAAAGGGAAGAGGTTTAATGGACTCACAGTTCCACATGGCTGGGGAGGCCTCACAATCATGGTGGAGGGCAAAGGAAGAGCAAAGGGATATCTTACGTGGTGGCGGGCAAGAGAGTTGTGCGGGGGAACTCCCATTTATAAAACCATCAGATCTCATGAGACTTATTCACTATCACGCGAACAGTATGGGGGAAACTGCCCCTATGATTCAATTATCTCCACCTCTCCCTGCCCTTGACACGTGGGGATTGTTCCAATTCAAAATGAGATTTGGGTGAGGACACAGCAAAACTGTATCAGCTAGGTAGGGGAGCTGTTTTAAGACAGACAAACCATGGGTCTAGCTGAAAGGAACAGAGCATGAGGAGAGCAACTGAGCCCTGAAGTGGCTAAATGTAAGGCTCTGGCAATCGGAATGAAGAAGAAATGAAGGGAGGGATGCAATGAGAAAGAGGGCAAGACAGAAATCAAAGGCTTCGGCTTCTAGCCTGAGAAAATCGAGAACAAATGATTCTGCTCTTAGAATGGGTTACTGGGAAAAGTCAATTTTATGTTGAAAAAAAGAAAAAAAAAGAGTCTGGGTGCCATGGCTTATGCCTGTAATCCTAGCATTTTGGGAGGCCAAGGCAGGTGGATCACCTGAGGTCAGGAGTTCGAGACCAGTCTGGCCAACATGGAGAAACCCCATCTCTACTAAAAATACAAAAATTAGCCGGGTGTGGTGGTGGGCGCCTATAATGCCAGCTACTCAGGAGGCTGAGGCAGGAGAATTGCTTGAACCTGGGAGGCGGAGGTTGCAATGAGCCAAGGTCACCCCACTGCACTCTAGCCTGGGTGACAGAGCAAGAATCTGTGTCAATAAATAAATAAATAAAGAAAGAAACAAAGAAAAATATTTAGTGTTCTGTTTTTCTTTTTCTTTTTTTTTTTTCATTTTTTGAGACAGGGTCTTGCTCTGTCACCCAGGCTGGAGTCCAGTGGCACAACGTCAGCTCACTGCAGCTTTGAACACCTGGGCTCAAGCAGTTCTCCCACCTCAGCCTCCCAAGTAGCTGAGAGTAAGGTGGGCGCCACCACACCCGCTAATTATTTTCCACAGATACAAAGCCTTGTTATGTTGCCCAGGGTGATTTCAGACTCCTGGGCTCAAGCGATCTTTTCGCCTCGGCTTCCCAAAGGGCTGGGATCACAGGCATGAGCCACTGCATCTGACCCATGGTTTAGTTTTTGAACAAGCAGATTTTGAGGGATTTTGAAGTGAGAAAAGCTGAATTCTGGTTATGGCTCTGCCGAATGTGAACAATGAACCCATCACATAACCCTTCTGAGCCCAAGCCACTTGATCTTTAAAAAAAGAGGGCACTGGCTGGGCATGATGGCTCATGCTGGTAATCCCAGCACATTGGGAGGCCGAGGTGGGTGGATCACTTGAGGTCAGTAGTTCAAGACCAAACTGCCCAACATGGTGAAAGCCCATCTCCACTAAAAATACAAAAATTAGCTGGGTATGGTGGCGCATGCCTTTAATCCCAGCTATTCGGGAGGCTGGGGCATGAGAATCGCTTGAACCTGGGAGGTGGAGGTTGCAGTGAGCTGAGATTGCACCGCTGCACTCCAGCCTGGGTGACAGAGTGAGACTCATCTCAAAAAATAAAATAAAAAATAAAATAAATAATCATCTCAAAAAAAAATAAAGAATGGAGAGCACTGCATTAGATCAGAGGAAAAAATGGGTAGCAGATATGGTTTGTTTATTCTACACGGGGTTTTACATTTAAATTTTCTAGCAACATTTGACAATGGGGAGATGATACACAAAAGCTCAGACTTGTGCCTCCAGAAACTGGCAGAAGCTGACCCCTGTAGATAGGATATGTGGTCCTCTGTTTTTTCACAGCTCCCACCATGCCCTATTGTATTCCTGATGGTGAGGTCCAGTATCAGTTGCCATTTGCCACCTACACCTAGGCTGCTTTATATTTAGGTTACCTTCCTGGCCCCCTGAGCCATTCAGTTTGAGGTCTCTGGATTAAACACTCCCTAAAGTTCCTTTGAGCTCAGTGTGTCTATATTTCACCTCTATATCCACTGGAAATACAAGTCCAGTGAGAAATCAGAGTTAGTGGTGCAGATTTGGAAATTACGAGTAGAGATGATAGTAAGATACTTTGTTTGAGTCCATTTTCACACTACTATAAAGAGCTACCTGAGACTGGGTAATTTTATGAAGAAAAGTGGTTTAATCGACTAATAGTTCTGCAGCCTGTGCAGGAGGAATGGGTGGGGAGGCCTCAGGGAACTTACAGTCATGGCGGAAGGCAAAGGGGAAGCTGGCACGTCTTCCTGTGGCAGAGTAGAAGAGTGAGAGGGTGAAGGGGAAAGTGCTACACACTTTTGAATAACCAGATCTTGCGAGAACTCACTATCAGAAGAACAGCAAGTGAGAAATCTGCCCCCATGATCAATCACCTCCCACAAGTTCCCTCCAGCCTCCTCCAACACTGGAAATCACAATTCAATGGGAGATTTGGGTGAGGACACAGAGCCAAACCATATAACCCTTGAGCTACATCATGGGTGTAAGTGTAAAAAAAAAAAAATAGAAGAACAGAGAACTGAGGACAGAGAATATTCACCTATGGCTAAGGATGGTTAAGGTTAAGAATATGAGAAGGATGAAAGGACACAGAAAAGAAGAGTTTAGATGGAATAGTGCAGGGTAATGGAAACAAGAGAAGTCTCAAGGAGGCTGTATTAGTCCATTTTCATGCTGCTGATAAAGACATACCTGAAACTGGGCAATTTACAAAAGAAAGAGGTTTAATGTACTTACAGTTCCACATGGCTGGGGAGGCCTTACAATTATTGCAGAAGGTGAAAAGCATGTCTCACATGGCGGCAGACAAGAGAAGAATGAGAGAGCTTGTGCAGGGAAACTCCTATTTTTAAAACCATCAGATCTCGTGAAACTTATTCGCTATCATGAGAACAGCATGGGAAAGGCCTGCCCCCATGATTCAATCACCTCCCACTGGATTCCTCCCATGAAACATGGGAATTGTGGGAGTTCCAATTCAAGATTTGGATGAGGACACAACCAAACCATATCAGAGGCATAGATGTCAAAGAGATTTCAGGGAATCTAGGGCCAATTCAAGGACCATCGCAATGGCTGACAAAGTGAGCATCTAGGTATTCTCATTTTGTCCTTGCAGCAACCCAACAAGGGATGTTCTAGAAATTTCCCCATTTCCCAAGCAAGGGAACTGAAACTCAGAATGTTTAAATAATTTGTCCAAAGTTACATAGAACAAGAACTTTCCCATCAATTATTGGAACTCTAGAACTAGCACAATAAGTCACTCGTTTTGTTTTTCTTTCTTTTTTCTTTTTTTTTTGAGACAGGGTCTCACTCTGTTGACCAGGCTGGAGTGCAGTGGTACGATCTAGGCTCATTGCAACCTCCGCCTCCAGGGCTCAAGCTGTCCTCCAGCCTCAGCCTCCTGAGTAGCTGGGACTACAGGCATGCCACCACACCCAGCTAATTTTTATATTTTTTTTATAGAGGTGAGGTTTCACCATGTTGCCCAGGCTAGTGTTGAACTCCTGGGCTCAAGCGATCCTCCCACCTTGGCCTCCCAAAGTGCTGGGATTGCAAGCATGAGCCACCACGCCCAGCCAGTGTTATTTCTTAGACCACTCTAAATTATACACATATATTTCTATAGACGTTAAAAAGTTGGGATATATATATGTACATACAAAAACACACACACACATATATGTATATATCTCAAATTGTCATCCCAAATTATCAACAACAACAACAACAGCAGGGCCGAACAGAAAACAAACAATAAAAAGAAAATAAAGCTGAAGACTGTTTTATGAAAGCCCTCGAATGGGACCCTCAGTAGAACTGACTGCAGATTAGCCGTGTTTTTTTTTTAGAGGGAGTCTTGCTCTGTCGCCCTGGCTGGAGTGCCGTGGCGCTATCTTGGCTCACTGCAACCTCTGCCTCCCAGGTTCAAGTGATTCTTGTGCCTCAGCCTCCCGATTAGCTGAGATTACAGGCGCCTACCACCACGTCTGGCTAATTTTTGTATTTTTAGTAGAGACAGGGTTTCACCATGTTGGCCAGGCTGGTGTCAAACTCCTGACCTCAGGTGATCCACCTGCCTTGGCCTCCCAAAGTGTTGAGATTACAGGCGTGAGCCACTGCACCCGGCCCTCAGCTGTGTTCCTGAGCAGTGCTGGCCACTGTCCCCAGTGCTGTGCTGTGACAACCCACCATCCAGTTGTAAACATCTCTATCAGAATGTACACAACAGCCACAAGCACAACACAGTACGACATTCAGCCATGCAGTTCTTGACACCGATTATTAGAGCAAAAGACATTCAAAAACAAGTGAGCAAGGAGATTTGCTTTCCTGTTTTGTCCCTGCCTTATGAGAAGAAGCTGCTCTTTGGAAACAGTATGTCCTGGGTCAAGTCCATGTTAAAAATTACAGGAAGCTAACACTGGCTCAGGGCTTTTAGAGTCCCAAGAACTGCAATCATAGTGCCCCTTTCTTCGTAATGGAAATAATACCAAAATCAGGATGAGGAAGCCCAATACAATTCTGATGTTTTTCTATCATTGGCACTTAGATGCTTATATTTTTGAAATATTATATATCAAATTCTTTCCAAATTTTTTTCTCCTTATCCAACCCTTTTTTGCTGGTGGTCTGTTCATGTTTTCTTGGCCATCTGAGGGTTCTGACATTACAGTTAATGCAAATGGTAATGTGTGAAATTGAAGGAACTTCCTTAAACCTCCAGGGAAGTTTTATTGCCTGATAAAATTATGGTCTTTATGAAATACTAAAGCAATAAAGAACAAATGAGTTTCTTTTCTTTCTTTTTTTTTGTTTTTGACATGGTTTTGTTCTGTCACCCAGGCTGGAGTGCAGTGGCGCAATCATGGCTCACTGCAGCTTCAATCTCTCAGGCCCGCGTGATCCTCCCACCTCAGTCTCCTGAGTAGTTGGGACTACAGGCACACACCACCATGCCTGGCTAATTTTTTTTTTTTTTTTTTTGACACAAGTTCTTGCTCTGTCACTCAGGCTGGAGTGCAATGGCGTGATTATGGCTCACTGCAGCCTTCACCTCCCAGGCTCACGTGTTCCTCCCATCTCAGCCTCCCGAGTAGCTGGGACTACAGGTATGCATCACAATGCCTGGCTAATTAATTTTTTTTTTTTTTTTAAGAGATGGGGCACAGGGTTTCACCATGTTACCCAGGCTGGTCTTGAACTACTGGACTCAAGTGATCCATCTCCTGTGACTCAAGTGATCCACTGGCCTTGCCTCCCAAAGTCATTGTTTTGTGTGGCCTAGGAATGTTATTTTGTAAGCTGCTTTCTTTACTTAATACGCCGATGCCATATACACCAATATATATGTGTGTGTATGTATATGTTGATATGCCATATATGTGTGTGTATAAAATATTCCACAGTTTTACAGTTACACCTGGATTCTGAAGTTGTTTCAAATGCTGTTCTTTTAGGTAGAACTCTATGAAATTGCTGTGTTCATTGGTCAAAAATGACCAAATATCAGTCATTTCATACGGTTCAACCTACTATTTATGAGGACTATTGCAATAAACAGCTTAAATATATTGGTGCCCTTTTTTGGACAATTTCTTTAGGATAAGTTCCTAGAAATGGGATTATTGGGCTAAATAGCACATACACGTAAAATGTTGATGGGTTTTGTCACCATGTTCTCTTTCCCATCAATAGTGTAAGGGGTTCCCCAGTATCCCTCACACTTGGCAAACTAAACTATAAGTTATGGGTAAACCAGTTTACTCTTTTTTTTTTTTTAGATGGAGTCTCACTCTGTCACCCAGGCTGGAGTGCAGTGGTGCAATGTTGGCTCACTGCAATCTCTGCCTCCCAGGTTCAAACAATTTTCCTGCCTCAGTCTCCCAAGTAGCAGGGACTACAGGCGTGAGCCAACACACCCAGATGAATTTGTATTTTTAGTAGAGACAGGGTTTCACCATGTTGGCCAGGCTGGTCTCGAACTCCTGGCCTCAGGTGATCCGTCTGCCTTGGGCTCCCAAAGTGCTGGGATTACAGGCGTGATCCACTGTGCCCAGCCCTAAACTGGTTTACTCTTATGAAGTATGTATGCACTCCTCTTTCTGTGGATCTTTGTTTGCTGTTGCTTCCCTTCGGAGTGATCTTTCCTCTGGCATACAGATACACAGCTGCTCCCCTCAACTTGCATTGCACAAGAATCAGGCAGTAGAAACTCTGAGCCCAAACAGGTGTGCCAGACAGGTCTCAATCAATTTAGAAAGTTTATTTTGCCAAGATTAAGGACATGCCTGTGACACAGCCTTAGAAGTTCCTGATGACATGTGCCTAAGGTGGTTGGGATACAGCTCGCTTCTATATCTTTTAGCTAGACATCAATCAATCAATACATGTGAGATGTACATTGGTTCGAGCTGGAAAGGCAGGACAACTCGAGATGGGGGCTTCCAGGTTATAGGTGGATTTAAAGATTTTCTGGGCTGGGCGTGGTGGCTCATGCCTGTAATCCCAGCACTTTGGGAGGCTGAGGTGGACGGATCACGAGGTCAGGAGTTCAAGATCAGCCGGGCAACATGGTGAAACCCCGTCTCTACTAAAAATACAAAAAATTAGCCGGGCATGGTGGCGGGCACCTGTAATCCCAGCTACTCAGGAGGCTGAGGCAGGTGAATCGCTCGAACCTGGAAGGCGGATGCTGCAGTGAGCTGAGATCGCACCATTGCCCTCCAGCCCAGGTGATGGTGTGAGACTCCATCTCAAAAAAAAAAAAAAAAAAAGAAAAAAAGCAAATGAAAGAAAAGAAAAAAAAAGATTTTCTGACAGGCAATTGGCTAAAAGAGTTAAGTTATTATCTAAAGACCTGGAATCACTATAAAGGAATATCTTGACTTTGATAATGGGTTGTAGAGACCAAAGTTTTATCATGCAGATGAAGCCTCCAGGTAGCAGGCTTTGGAGATAATAGATTGTAAATGTTTTTTTTTTTTTTTCTTTTCTTTTCTTTTTTTTTTTTTTTTTTGAGACAGAGTCTCCCTCTGTCACCCAGGCTGGAGTGCAGTGGTGTGATCTTGGCTCACTGCAACCTCTGCCTCCTGGGATCAAGCAATTCTTTGCCTCAGACTCCTGAGTAGCTGGGATTACAGGCATCCACTACCACGCCCAGCTAATTTTTCTATTTTTACTAGAGATGGGTTTAGTAGAGATGGTTTTCACCATGTTGCCCAGGCTGGTCTTGAACTCCTCCTGGCCTCAAGTGATCCGCCTGCCCTGGCCTCCCAAACTGTTGGGATTACAGGCACGAGCCACCGTGCCTGGCCTGTGAATGTTTCTTATCAACTTTAAGATCTGTGTTGATGTTAATGCTGGTTGGCTTTTCCTGAATTTCAAAAGCGGGGAGAGTATAAGGAGGCATGTCCAACTCTCCCCCAGCCATGGTCTGAACTAGTTAGATTAACTTTGGAATGTCCTTGGCTAAGAGGAGGGGGTCCATTCACATGGTTGTGTGGCCTTAGAATTTTATTTTTGGTTTACAAAACTGAAACTGTGCCTCCTTTTGTGACAACTGTAACATTTAATTTCCTGATAAGTGATTTCTAAAAAAATTGATTTATATATTTAAAATTCCTGTATATCACATTAATTATTTCCTGAGTTTGGTGTGCATCATGAGTACAGAATATTATCAATAAAATAAAAGTAAATTTAAAGTAAGCTGACAAGGTGCCAGCTACAATGTTAAGCATTTGTTTTATTGAATCTTTACAGTCACGCTGTGAAGTAGGGATTGGCATCCACATTTTACATAGAAAAAACTTGGGCTAAGAGAGGTTAATTCTCTCATCCAAGGTGGCAGAGCTACTGTATTGATGATCTATTGCTACTTGATATGGTTTGGCTCTGTCCGCACCCAAATCTCACTTGAATTGTAATAATCCACCTGTCAAGAGCAGGGCCAGGTGGAGATAACTGAATCACGGAGGTTGTTCCCCCATACTGTTCTTGTGGTAGTAAGTTTCACAATATCTGATGGTTTCATAAAGGGGAGTTCCCCTGCACATGCTCTCTCTTGCCTGCTGCCAGGTAAGACGTGACTTTGCTCCTCCTTTGCCTTCTGCCATGATTGTGAGGCCTCCCTAGCCATGTTGGAACTGTGAGTCCAACATGTCCATTCAACCTCTTTCCTTTATAAATTACCCAGTCTCTGCTATGTCTTTATCAGTGGCATGAGAACAGACCAATACACTACTTAACAAATTACCACAAACTTAGCAGCCTTAAATGACAAATATTTATTATCTGACAGTTGCTGGGAGCCAGGAGTTTGGGCAAAGCTTAGCTAAATACTCTGCTCATGGGTTCTCAAGAGGCTGTAACTGAGGTGTCATTCAGGGCCGGGGTTATCTCTGAAGACTCAGCTGGGGAAAGGTCTGCTTTGCAACCTCACTTATATGGCTGTTGGAAGGATTCAGTTCCTTGAGGATTCTTGGCCCAAGGGCTTCAGTTTCCTGTTGGCTGGAGGCCACCCTCAGTTCTTTGGCACATGGCGCTTTCTAACATGGTGGCTCACAACATGGAAACTTGCTTCATCAAAGCAGCAAGGGACAGAGTCTTCTAGCAAGACAAAACTCACATCTGGTGTAGCTTCATCACAGAAGTAGCATCCAATTACTTTGACCATATTCTGTTGGTTAGAATCAAGCCACCATGGCAATACACACTTAGGGGAGAGGATTATGCAAGTGCACAAAGACGAGGAGGTGGGAATCACTGGGACCATATCGAGTCTACCTGCCACAGCAATTGAAGAGCAAAGCTAGGATGTGAAGCCAGTTCCATCGAAGTCTAAAGCTCCCTACAGTTAACCATTAAGCTCCACTGCCTTCCACAGAAATTAATCTGATTACTTCTCAGAAATACTAATCCGGTTATTCCAATATGGACTGCAGTGTTTATCTCAATGGGTTACACTTTTAAATCTGTTCTCTCAAGTGAGAGCTGAAAGATCCATCCAAAGTGAATGAATTCACTAGTTTTATGAATTTTCTTAAGAGGTAACTTTAGAAAGGAAGACTAATGACCTTAAGACTTCCAATGCTAAATCTTGACCCTGAGCTATTAGACCTAGCCTTCCCATATGATTTTTAGAACATTTGACCGATCTGCATAAAGAAATATACAAATCGGGCAGATGATTAGATTCAAAGAAGATAAACAAAACTTCCCTGGGAGAAAGAATTTAGATTATTCCCTCGACCTATTTTCCCTCCCGTTTTATGTCTTGAATCTGTAACTAAGTTCAGAATTAAAATGACTAGTCTTAACAAACATCTTTAGACTCAGCCATACATCTGTGTATAATTTGGTTTGCAGGAAAGCAGGAGGACTGGTTCATGGGGCATCTTTGTGGGCAGCAATATATCTTCATTTATTGAAATGTTCCTAGCAACAGAAGTTGTTTTCTTTTTCGCCCCCAAATCCTCAAAGTAGAAACAGGCAAAAATGATGACAAGAAATCTAGAAAATTGTAGATGTATTTTCATTTTTTTAAAGTGTAACTTGTGTTGTAAGTATATTTCCTTGCATTTGCCAACATAAAGTCAAAAGCTTTTTTAAAAAAAATTTTAATGACAAACATGAGTTCATGTGCAATTTTTTTTCCCCAAAAGCTAACATATGGGACAGCAGTTAAATGCTGTCCTGTCATACTGCTTAGAGATTGCTTTGGCATTTCAATTGTATTTCCCTGGCATGATGATTTTTCTTTGGCTATTTTCATGTTATTCAACTTTGCATGTATTCAGAACGTACCAGCTCGATTCCTTCGGCGAAGCAACAACAACAAAATTTATTACAAATTGTTAATGATCACTTACTGTGTAGTCATTCTAGGCTACACACTTTCCATGCATTATTTCATGCTATTTTCATAATAATCCTAAAACCGAGGTAATTGTCTAATTTTACAGATAAGGAAAATGAAGCTTGTGGCTCAGAGAACTTAAGTAATTTGCCCAAGGCCACACAGCTAGTAATTGGTAGAGCACGATTTGAGACCATGCTCTTTGGACTATGCGATACTGCATATGCAATGAGTGATGAATGAATGAATGAATGAGTGACCACTGAGCTTAATTACAGCAGACCTTACTTGTTTTGTTTTCTTTTTTTTTTTTTTTGAGATGGATTCTTGTTCTGTTGCCCAGGCTGGAGTGCAGTGGCTTGATCTCAGTTCACTGGAATCTCTGCCTCCCAGGTTACAGCGATTCTCCTGCCTCAGCCTCCCAAGTAGCTGGGATTACAGGCATGCACCACCAGACCTGGCTAATTTTTTATTATTAGTAGAGATGGGGTTTCACCATGCTGGCCGGGAGGCCGAACTCCTGACCTCAAGTGATACACCTGCCTTGGTCTCCCTAAGTGCTGGGATTACAAGTCTGAGCCTCTGCCACGCCTGGCCCCTTACTTGTAATTGTATGAGTAAATCGGTTTCTCATTTTCTCTCATCTTCCATTGGCAAAGAGTGCAGGATAATGAGACCTCAGGCTTTGTGGGTATTTGTGTTGGTGAAGACCATAGGCTGCGGAGTCAGACAGAGCTATATTCCAATTCAGGCTTACAGCTTTTCAGATGTACGACCTTGGACAGGTTATACAACCTTGCTGAGCTTCATTTTGCTCTTACAAAAAGAGCAGGAACAATGAGTTTTCATCAAGGCCATTTGCAAACAAGGATCTATTTTAGTGAAATAAATATGAGTGTATCCACTTCTTACAGTTGATGTGAGGATTCTATGAGGGTATACACATAAAGCACTTACTTAGCATGGTGCCTGAAGGTGTGGATAAATGCTTACTCATTGGTAGTTACCATAGTTATAATATCACATGGAGTTATGAAAAGTTGGATTTGAGTTCTGATTCTTTCACTTATTAGCTCTGTGACTAGCAGTAAAATATCTCTCTGAGACTCAGTTTCCCTATCTGTAAAATGGGTATCACAATATCGCCCTTGCCATGAACGATACTGTGAAAAATTGTATGGAAGTGGTTCTCAAATGTCACCCAGAAATAGTTGGCAGTGTTTGAAGACATCCTGGCTGTCATACTGAGGGAAGGTGGTGGTGGTGCTACTGGCATCTAGGGGGTAGAGGCCAGGGATGCCGCTGAACATCCTATAATGCACATGGCAGCCCCCTACAACTAAGCATTATCTGGCCCCAAATACCAATGGTTCCAAGGTGGAGAAATCCTTTGGAATGGGCACTTCACACAGAGCTAGTGCCCAAGAAATGCTAGCTATTTTGAGCTTCCATTTTTTTTCCTTTTTTTTTTTTTTTTTTTGAGACAGAGTCTCACTCTGTTGCCTAGGCTGGAGTGCAGTGGTGCAATCTCGGCTCTCTGAAACCTCTACCTCCTGGGTTCGAATGATTCTCCTGTCTCAGCCTCCCAAGTAGCTGGGATTACAGGCGCCCATGACCACACCTAGCTAATTTTTGTATTTTTAGTAGAGACGGAGTTTTGCCATGTTGGCCAGGCTGGTCTCGAACTCCTAACCTCAGGTGATCTGCCCACCTCAGCCTCCCAAAGTGCTGGGATTACAGGCGTGAGCCACTGCGCCCGGCTGAAATATCCAGTTATTAATTATTTATTTTCCTGAAAAGGTACGATTATTGACAAATTAGTTTACTCATGTTTTAAGAGTGAAGTTGACGTATTAGGCCTTTTTTTTTTTTTTTTTTTTAGACAGAAAAAAAGTCTGTCTGTCGCCCAGGCTGAAGTGCATTGGTGCGTTCTCGGCTCACTGCAACCTCTGCCTCCCAGTTTTAAGTGACTCTCCTGCCTCAGCCTCCTGAGTAGCTAGGATTATAGACATGTACCACCATGCGCAGCTAATTTTTTTTTTTTTCTCTATTTTTAGTAGAGACAGGGTTTCACCATGTTGGCCAGGCTGGTGTTGAACTCCTGACCTCATGTGATCCACCTGCCTCCTCCTCCCAAAATGCTGGGATTACAGGTGTGAGCCACCGCACCCAGCCTAGGCCATCTTTAATGTCAAAAAAGAAGGAGATTAGCCTTCTTTTTAGTTTATATTTTTCTTTTTTTAGTAGCAACCCTTAATCATTGTGGAAGACTCGCAAAGTTTAAAGAAATATTGAGGAGAAGAAAGAAGAGATCAGTCTGGCCAACATGGGGAAAACCTGTCTCTAATAAAAATACAAAAGTTAGCCGGGAGTGGTGGCTCACACCTCTAGTCCTGGCTACTCAGGAGGCTGAGGCAGGAGGATCACTTGAGCCTGGGAGATTGAGGCTGCAGTGACCTGTGATCCCACCACTGCACTCCAGCCTGGGCTACAAAGTGAGACCCTGTCTCAAAAAAGAAAAAAAAAAAAGAAAACAGTCAGCTGGGCATGGTGGCTCACACCTGTAATCCCAGTACTTTGGGAGGCTGAGGTAGGAGGATCACTTGAGGCCAGGAGTTCAAGACCATTCTGGTCACCATAGGGAGAACTCCATGTCTAAGAAACTAGTAAAAATTTTTAAAAGATTAGCCAAATGTAGTGGTACACACATCTACTCCTAGCTACTTGGGAGGCTGAGGGAGGAGGATTGCTTGAGCCCAGGACTTTGAGGCTGCAGTGAGCTAGGATTATGCTACTGCACTCCAGCTTGGGTGACAGAGCAAGACCCTGTCTGTTCTACTCTCAAAGAAAATGGTTTTGTCTTCTTTATCTTCTCCCTTCATCTTCCTATGAAGCTGCCTGTCATCTGCATGAATCTGTACCACATTTCCTCCCTCCTCTCTCCAATGACATTGTAGGGACAGACTGTGACACCTGCAAAAAAGATCCTGTGTTTTGTGCATTGCACCCTACTGTCTCTAACCTGCTTAGCAGATAGCAGTTTTCCCATTTGTACTCTGTCTTTCCCTTCAGCACAGAATAGTAGACAGACTTTTGTTATAGCAGAAATGTAACCACTAAATTGTCTGGTTTTCCTCTTTGGAGAGGGAACTAAAACATAAAAAAGATGCAAGGGGCAACATCTTGTCAGATTTTCTAACCCACTCAGGGTTCCCCTGAAATGATATGGGCTACAGCTGTCTTAACCTGCTGGACAGTTTGCATGTGGGACAGAGCAGCTGCTGCCCACATCACACAGTGCTCAAGACAAGCTGTGAATTTTATTTTATTTTATTTTGAGATGGAGTTTTCCTCTTGTTGCCCAGGCTGGAATGCAGTGGCATGTTATTGGCTCATTGCAACCTCCGACTCCCAGATTCAAATGATTCTCCTGCCTCAGCCTCCTGAGTAGCTGGGATTACAGGTGCCCACCACCACATCTGGCTAATTTTTTTTTTGTTTTTGTATTTTTAGTAGAGATGGGGTTTTGCCATGTTGGCCAGGCTGGTCTTGAACTCCTGACCTCAGATGATCCCCCCTACCTTGGCCTCCCAGAGTGCTGGGATTACAGGCATCAGCCACTGCACCCGGCCTGAGAAGTATATTAACCATTTTTTTGGTCAATACTACCGTGTATCAATAACTAATAATAGTTGATATTCAGAATGATGAACCCAAGATCTATAAGGTCCTCAAATGCCTTCTAATTCATTAGTAAAATAATAAAGCCCGGTTAGAAGGAACTTTTGTTTTGGTTTATATTTGGCAACTGATGATCTTTTCACATCATTGTACCTAGCTGTAACACCAAGGGTATTGAATTCACCATTTTCTTCTCCAATTCCAACTGTACAAAGAAGGGAGTATGGCATGACTGAAACCATTTCAGAACCAAACAGATCTGAGCTAGAATCTTGGTGTTGGCATTTTTCCACTGTGAAAAGTAATTTAAATTTTCCCAGTGCCAGGGAATAACAACACCTGTCTTGGAGGAATATCGGGGAAAATGTTACACCCGATCCTGTGTAGTAATTATTATTGCTGTTTCTCTCTTGTCCATAAAGTGTGTGTGCTCACCAATTCTTTCGATTTCACCTGTTCCTTCTTCCCCACCAACAGAATGCCTAGTGCATAGTAGGTGTTCAATAAACGTTTACTGATTCATCACTTAGACTACCCTCTGAGTGAGAAGAGGGCTCTCATTTCTCTCCCCTACTCTTCTACTGTATATGTATTTGTTTGTTTCTATGACACACATCACTATGTGGCATGACATATGTTTATCTGCTTATTTTCTGCCTCCTCTATGAAATGTAAGCTCCAAGAAGATGAGAAATTGTATTTGCTCAATCCCTATAGCCCTTTTTTTTTTTTTTTTTGAGACAGGGTCTTTTTCTGTAGCCCAGGCTGGAGGGCAGTGGTGGGATCTTGGCTCACTGCAACCTCCACCTCCTGGACTCAAGTGATTCTCATGCCTCAGCCTCCTGAGTAGCTGGGACCATAGATGTGCATCACCATGTCTGGCTAATTGTTGTATTTTTAGTAGAGACGGGGTTTCACCATGTTGCCGAGGCTGGCCTCAAACTCCTGACCTGAAGTGATCCACCTGCCTTGGTCTCACGAAGTGCTGAGATTACAGGCATAGGCCACTGCGCCCGACCTTTTTTTTTTTTTTGAGACTGGGTCTCAGTTTGTAGCCCAGGCTGGAGTGCAGTGGTGGGATCACAGGTCACTGCAGCCTCAATCTCCCAGGCTCAAGTGATCCTCCTGCCTCAGCCTCCTGAGTAGCCAGGACTAGAGGTGTGGGCCACCACTCCCGGCTAACTTTTCTATTTTTATTAGAGACGGGTTTTCCCCATGTTGGCCAGACTGATCTCGAACTCCTGACCTCAGGTGATCTGCCCGCTTCAGCCTCCCAAAGTGCTGGGATTACAGGCACAAGCCACCATGCCCAGCCCCGGCTAGCTTTTTAAATTTATGTTTTTTTAATGACAGGGTCTCACTATATTGACCTAGGCTGGTCTCAAACTCCGGGCCTCAAGCGATCTTTCTGCCTTGGCAGAAAGTGCTGGGATTACAGGCATGAGCCACCGTGCCTGGCCTAGTCCCTATATATCTCTAGTGCTCAGTACTGTTTCCCATTATTGTAGGGGCTCAATAAATATTATTGAATAAATGAAGTGCATGAGTGACGTAAGCAAAAAAATGAACTCTATTATTTCACACACAAAGTGAAACTCCAAAGACCATAAGCCAAATCACCTTGAAAAATTTGTTGCCTGGAAGCCGGTGGACTTCGTATTATTTCTAGCAGTAAGGTTTTACAAATTAATTGATTTTTTGACTCACTTAGTGTGGGTTTAAATAATATATCCAAAAGCTCTATAATATATCCTTTGAATTACTGAAACAATTAGAGACCTGAAAGCTGAAATAATGAGTTAAACACTTAGTTGAGCCATCTCTATTAGCGCTCTGCATTTATTGCCTTTCAGCATCGTCTCTGCAGTGCGAGCTTCAGTGCACACTGGGTTCTTCTGGGGACCGATTCCATGAGTTCTCTCCTCATTTCCCTCCCTGCTCACTGGAGAAAACTGAAGACCTGCCCTTAGGTGACATCACCGCCTTGTAGTGCGGGAGCTGCCTGTCAGACCTTCCAAAGGGAGCTACTGCCTTGTCTGAGGCCTGGCATGCCACCGCCCCTGCACCAGCAATGTTTAATAACATGAAGAATACAAAGGCTGGCGAGATGAGTCACTGTTGCGAGTGACCAGCCAAATTGAAATCTCCTTTAATGGAAAGGCCTTGAAATAAAGAAATACAAATGCACTCTAATTTCCAGTTTTAGTGGGAAATGAAATGCATTTCCAGGGAGCATGCCCACGTGTGCTTCTCTCTGGTGGATGCCATAAAACACCTCTGAACTTGAATTAGTTTCCAAATTCTTTCTTCACCCAGTGTTCGGCAAATTTCAGCATTTGCATGCCATCTTCCCTAATTTCTCTGCCCTACCTCCCTGCCTCCTGTGTTATTATTTACTTTCTAGTTTTCTGTGATTCACTTTTGTTACTCAAATACCTTGGCTTAAAAGTGAAAAACAGGTATGGCGCGGTGGCTCATGCCTGTAATCCCAACACCTTGGGAGGCCGAGGAGGGTGAATCATCTGAGGTCGGGAATTCGAGACCAGCCTGGCCAACATGGTGAAACCCCGTCTCAACTAAAGATACAAAAATTAGCTGGGCGTGATGGTGAGTGGCTGTAATCCCAGCTACTTGGGAGGCTAAGGCAGGAGAATCACTTGAACCTGGGAGATGGAGGTTGCAGTGAGACGAGATCGCACCACTGCACTCCAGCCTGGGCGACAAGAGTGAAACTCTGTCTCAACAAATAGATAAATAAATAAATAAAAATAAATAAAAAATAAAAAAATGTGAAAAATTCTCACTGCTCACAATTCTGGGAAACTAGTATCTCCTGCCACAAATAGACATGTGTAAAATTAGAGGGGGAACAAAACGGTATCAATACCTGTTAGGTAGATTCTGGTCTCTGCTAAGGACCTTGAGACTGAGATTTGAGATCTCTTTGATCAAAAGGAGAGTGACAAGTGTTAGGTGGTAAAGAAACAGTAAATGCAAACCAAGGCTTTCTCCTTAAAGCAATGAAGTACGTTGAAAAGGGAGCACTGCCAGGAGCTCCTTTGTGGTGATGGGTTCTGTATCTATGCTGGTGGTTGTACAGAGGTATGCACAAAATAAAATTGCATAGAACTACACACACACACACACACAAATACATGTAAAGACTGGTGAAATCTGAATGAAGTCTGTAGCCTAGTTAACAATATTGTACCAATGCCTATTTCTTGATTTTGATATAGCAATAAAGTTATATAAGATGTCACCATGCAGGACTTTCCGTGTTATTTTTGTAGGAACATCCTATAAGTCTGCATTATTTCAAAATAAAAAAAATTTTTCACTGGGCACGGTGGCTCATGCCTGTAATCCCAGAACTTGTTGGGACGGTCAGGCGGGTGGATCACTTAAGGTTAGGAATTCAAGACCAACCTGGACAACATGGTGAAACACCATCTCCACTAAAAATACAAAAACTAGCTGGGTGTGGTGGTGGGCGCCTGGAATCCCAGCTCCTCAGGAGGCTGAGGCAGGAAAATTGCTTGAACCCAGGAGGCGGAGTTTGCAGTGAGCCAAGACTGCGCCACTGCACTCCAGCCTGGGCAAGAGAGCAAGACTCCTTCTAAATAAATAAATAAATAAATAATGGAGGGGAGTAGTATCTTCCCTGTGTGACCTGCATCTGTGTACCACCTAAAATCAACATGTGTACTGTTCACTTTGGGCAAAAATTGGTGTATCTTTTTCTGCAGGTAAAAACCTAAGTATATTCATTTATCTGGCTTTGGGCTCCTAAAGAATAGGACATAGTATCATTAGAGGCAGGAGAGCACTGTGGTTAGGAGCCTAGGCTCAGGATTCCAACAGAAATGGAGGGAATCTCAGATTTACTTTGCCAGTAGAGAGACCTTGAGTAATGGTCTTAACCCTCTCATAGTCTAAGTCTTTTTGATTGAAAAGTGAAGATAAGGTGATTATGGTTTTAGGTAGATTTTATGAAATAATTCAGGTAAGGCACTTTGCATACTACATGGCACTTAATAAGTGCTCAATAAATATTTATTTATTTTTATCATCCTCTTTCTCTTATTCTCCCTCTTTTTCCATCATCTTCATCATTATCACCAACCAATCAATCATTATCATTGTCATCATAATGGATTGAATTGTGTCCCTTAAAATGATATGTTCAAGTTCCAACCCCTGCTATCTGTGATTGTGACCATATTTGTGAACAAGGTCTTTGCAGATGTAAACAATCAAATTAAGATGAAGTCATACATGCTTGCAGGGACCCTACTCCACTGACTGGTGTCTTTATTAAAGAAAGAAGAGGGTGATTTGGAGATAGAGACAAGGACAAGATACTCAGGAAAGGAGACATGTAAAGATGGAGGCAGAGGCCAGGCACGGTGGCTCACGCCTGTAATCCCAGCACTTTGGGAGGCCAAGGTGGGCAGATCATATGAGGTCAGGAGTTTGAGACCAGCCTGGTCATCATGGCAAAACTCTGTCTCTACTAAAAATACAAACATTAGCTGAGCATGGTGGTGCATGCCCGTAATCCCAGCTACTCAGGAGGCTGAAGCACAAGAATCACTTGAACCTGGGAGGCAGAGGATGCAGCTGCAGTGAGCTGAGGTCGCACCATTGTGCTCCAGTGAGCTGAAATCACACCATTGTACTCCAGCCTGGGTAACAGAGGAAAACACTAAATTAAAAAATAAATAAATAAAAATTAAAAAATGGAGGCAGAGATTGGAGTTATACTGCCACCAACCAAGTAATGCCAAGAATTGCCAGTTGCAACTAGAAGCTAGAAGAGGCAAGAAAGAATTATTTTGTAGAAACTTCAGAGGGAGCATAACCCTACTAACACCTTGATTTTAGACTTCTAGCCTCCAGAATTATGAGAGAACAAATTTCTATTATTTTAAGACAGCCAGTCTGTGAGATTTCCTTATGGCAATTCTAGGAATCTAATACACATTTTGGTACTGGGAAGTGGAATGCTGCTATAAAAAATACCTACAAATTGGCTGGGCAAAGTGTTTCATGCTTGTAATCCCAGCACTTTCAGCGGCCAAGGTGGGCAGATCACTTGAGATCAGGAGTTCAAGACCAGCCTGGCCAACATGGTGAAACCCCGTTCCTACTAAAAATACAAAAATTAGCTGGGCATGGTGGCATGTGCCTGTAGTTGTGGCTACTTGGAAGGCTGAGGCATGAGAATTGCTTGAACCTGGTAGGCAGAGGCTGTAGTGAGTTGAGATTGCACCACTGCACTCCAGCCTGGTTGACAGAGTTTGACTCTGTCTCGAAAAAAAAAATAAAAACCTAAAAATGTGGAAGTGGTTTTGAAACTGGCTAGTGGGTAGAGGCTGAAAGAATTCTGAGGCATTGACAGAAGAAGGCTAGATTGCCTTGAAGGGATTATTGGTAGAAATATGGACATTAAGGGAGATATACTGATGAGAACTCAAAAGGAAGGGAAGAGGCTGGTAATTAAAACTGCTATTATTTTAGAGAATACATATATTGTCACAGTCTGTTGTAGAAATATGATAAGGAAAGGTGCTTCTGTTGAGGCCTCAGAAGAAAATGAGGAAACAAAACAACAAAAAAAGTAAAAATAAAAAAGGAACTGAGGAAACCAAAAAAATTATTACACACTGGAGGAAAGATGATTCTTGTTATAAAGTGCCAGGAAACTTGGCTGAATTGTGTTCTGTTATTTTGTGGAAAGTAGAACTTGTAAGCAGCGAACTTGCATATTTAGCAAAGGAGATTTCCAAGCAAAGTGTTGAAGGTGTGGCCTGATTTCTCCTTGCATTTATAGTAAAATGCAAGAGGAAAGAGTTAAATCAAGGAAAGAACTATTAAGCAAGAAGGAGCCAGAACCTGGTGATTTGAAATAATCCCAGTCTATCTATATTTCAAAATATGCTAAAACATACTCTCGAGAGAATTCCCATAGAGTGGCTGGAAAACCATTTGCTAAGGAGGTTGAATTTTTTTTTAAATTTTTTTTTTGAGACAGGGTCTCTCTCTGTCATCTAGGCTGGAGTGCAGTGGTGGGATCTTGGCTGACTGCAACCTCTGCCTCCCAGGTTCAAGTGATTCTCGTGCCTCAGCCTCCAGAGTAGTTGGGACTACAGGCATGTGCCAACACACCCAGTCAATTTTCATATTTCTTAGTAGAGATGGGGTTTCACCACATTGCCCAGGCTGGTCTTGAGCTCATGACCTCAATTGATCCACCCACCTCACCCTCCCAAAGTGCTGGAATTGTAGGCATGAGCCACCACACCTGGCCTAATCTTTTTGTTTCTGACTGCTGTCTCTTGTTTCTAAAGAGATTGAATATTTGGCTAATGGAAACAATCAGCCATCCCAGCAGAAGCCAGGAATAGAGATGAGATTATCCAGGAAAGAGCTGTGGAGAACCCTCTTACCTGATGGTGTGGACTCTGTGAGTTGCACAGGAGACCCACAAAGTTTTGAGAATGTTATATCAGCAGAAGCACTGTCACCCTGAACTGAAAGGGACATAAGCAGAATTAAATGAAGCGAAGCTGTTAGACTTCCAAAATGTCACAGGCAGGATACGAACTCATAGAGGTACTGAGCTTCAAACATGTGTTTCCTTCAAGAAAAAGGAAGAATGACTGTGAGGACATCCCTAAGACTGACAGGGCTTCTGTAGGCTCAGAAGGCAGAGCATCAGCCCGTTGAGGATTATTTTCAGGCCTTGAGACCTAATGAAATTTGTCTTGCTGAGGTTTTTTATTTTTTTAGACAGAGTCTTGCTCTGTCTCCCAGGCTGGAGTGCAGGGGTGTGATCTCGGCTCACTGCAACCACACTGCCTTCCAGGTTCAAGTGATTCTCCTGCTTCAGCCTCCCAAGTAGCTGGGATTACAGTCATCCACCACCATGTCTGGCTAATTTTTGTATTTTTAGTGGAGACAGGTTTTTGCCATGTTGATCAGGTTGGTCTTGAACACCTGACCTCAGGTGATCCACCCACCTTGGCCTCCCAAAGTGCTGGGATTACAGGCATGAGCCACCGTGCCTGGCCTTGTCTTGCTGAGTTTTGAACTCACTTGGGACAAGTTACCCCCTTATTCTTTCCATTTGCTCTCTATGGGAATGGAAATGCATGTCCTATATCTGTCCCATCATTGCATTTTGGAAGCAGATAACTTGTTTTATACTTTCACATTTCCACAGATGAAAAGAATTTTTGCCTCAGGATTCATGATACCCAGAGTTGCACCCAAGCCTGATTTAGATGATTTAGATGGTAAGATTTGGGACTTCTTGAGTTGATTTTTTTGTTCTTGTTGTTTGTTTGTTTTGAGACAGGGTCTTCCTGTGTTGCCCAGGCTGCAGTTCAGTGGCACAATCAGCTCACTGCGTTCTCTACCTCCTGGGCTGAAAAAATCCTCCTGCCTCAGCATCCTGAGTACCTGGGACTACAGGTCTGCACCACGATGCCTGAGCACACCATGCCTCACTAATTTTTGTATTTTTAGTAGAGATGTGGTTTCATCATATTCCCTTGGCTGGTCTTGAACTCCTGCACTCAAGCAACCCACCTGCCTTGGCCTCCCAAAATGCTGGGATTTATAGGCATGAGCCACCACGTCCGGCCATTAAGTTTCTATTTCTGTTCTGATCTTTATTATTTCTTTCCTCCTATTAATTTTGGGTTTAACATTTCTGCCCATTAATAGTGAATGATCTGAAAAAGAAATCAAGAAACCAATCCCACTTATAATAGCAACAAAATAAAATGCTTAGGAATAAACCTAATCAAAGAGGTGAAACATAAAACGTTGATGAAATAAATTGAAGAAGACACAAATAAATGGAAAGATGTCCCATGTGCATGGCTTGGAAGAATTAACATTGTTAAAACGTTCATACTACCCAAAGCAATTTATACATATTCAATGCAATCCCTATCAAAATACCAATGACATTATTCACAGAAATAGAAAAAACAATTCTAAAATCTGTATGGAGCCACAGAAGGTCCTGTATAGCTAAAGGAGTCTTGAGCAAAAAGAACAGAGCTGGTGTCATCACACTACCTTCAAAATATATTACAAAGTTATAGTAACCAAAAACACATGGTACTGGCATACAAATAGACAGACCAATGGAACAGAATAGAGAACACAGAAATAAATCTGCACACTTATAGCCAGCTGATTTTTGACAAATTTGCCAAGAATCTACACTGGGGAAAGGACAGTCTTTTTGGTAAATAATGCTGGGAAGCTGGATCTCCCTACACAGAAGAATGAAACTGGATCCCTATCTATCACCGTATACAAAAATAAACTCAAAATGAATTAAAGACTTACATTTAAGACCTGAAATAATAAAACGACAAAACTACGAGAAGAAAACATAGGGAAATGCTTCTTGACATTGGTCCATGCAAGGATTTTTTTTTTTTTTTTTTTTTTTTTTTTTTTTTTGCATAAGACCTGAAAAGCACAGGGAACAAAGGCAAAAATAGAAAAAAATGTCATTATTTAAAGCTAGAAGACTTCTTCACAGCAAAGGAAACAATCAACAGAGTGAAAAGACAACCTTCAGAATGGGAGGAAATATTTGCAAACTATATATCTGACCAGGGGTTAATATCCAGAATGTATAAGAAACTCAAACAACTTAATAGCACAAAACCCCAAAAAATCCAATTAAAAATGAGCAAAAGCCTTGAATAGACATTTCTCAAAGAAGACATAGAAATGACCAACAGGTATATGAAAAAACACTCAACATCATTGCTAATCATGCTAATCATAGGTAAACATCCTAATCATCAGGGAAATGCAAATCAGAACTACAATGAGATATCATCTTACCCCAGGTAGAATAGTTACTATGAAAAAGACAAAAAATAACATATGCTGGCACAGATGTGGAGAAAGGGGAACCTTCGTACACAGTTGGTGGGAATGTAAATAAGTACAGCCTTTTTGGACAACAGTATGGTGGTTCCTCAAATAACTAAAAATTGAGCTACCACATGATCCAGCAATCCCACTACTGGGATTGAAATAAATATGGGAAATGAAATCAATATGTCAAAGAGACATGTGCACTCCCATGTTTATTGCAGCACTATTCACAATAGGCAAGGTATGAAATCAATCTAAGTGTCCATTAACAGATGAATGGATAAATATTATGTAGGTATATGTATATGCAATGGAGTACTATTCAGCCATTAAAAAGGAGGAAATTCTGTCATTGGAAGCAACCTGGATGAACCTGGAGGACATTATGTTAAATGAAATAAGCCAGGCACAGAAAGACAAATACCACATAATCTCCCTTCTATGTGGAATCTAAAGAAGTTGATCTCATAGAAATAGAGAGTAGAATAGTGGTAACCAGACGTGGCAGAGGTTAGTGGAGAGGAAATAGGGAGAGATTGGTCAACACGTACAAAGTTGCAGTTAGATAGGAGGAATAAGTTCTTGTGTCCTACTGCACAATAGGGTGACTACGGTTAACAATATTATTTTTTGTTGTTGTTGTTTTTTGAGATGGAGTCTCACTCTGTTGCCTAGGCTGGAGTGCAGTGGCATGATCTTGGCTCACTGCAACCTCTGTCTCCCGGGTTCCAGTGATTCTCCTGCCTCAGCCTCCCTGAGCTGGGATTACAGGTGCGTACCACCGCATCCAGCTAAGTTTTGTTAAAAATAGAAACTAAAAATGTAGAGCTGGGGTTTTGCCAGTTGGCCAGGCTGGTTTCGAACTCCTGACCTCAGGTGGTCTGCCCAGCTTGGCCTCCCAAAGTGCTGGGATTATAGGTGTAAGCCACTGTGGTTGGCCAACAATATTGTATTATATATTTTGAAATAGCTAGAAGAGAGAATTTTGAATGTACTCACCACAAAGAAATCATAAATGTATGAGGTGATCGACGTGGTAAATACCCTGATTTAATTTTTCCACAATGTATATATATATTGAAACATCACACTATACCCCATAAATATTTATCATTATTATGTGTCAACTAGTAACAAAATAATAACCAATAATAACTAACAAACAACAAAACATCACAATAAGCCGCAGACCACAAAGCTTATTAGATGTAAAGTAAGGTTAATTCTTAAATGTATTAGATTTAGATTATTCCTCTAACTTTGCTATGGAACATTAATCATTCATAGCAAAATATTTCCTTTAGCTGATTATATATATATTTTTTCTCAGTTAATTCAATATTATTACACATTTAGAGTTAATAATTTTCTACCAGGCTTTTTTTTCTACTTCAATTTGTTTCCTCCAATGGGATATAAGACAAACACCCAGTTTGCCTGAGTTTTTAAAGCGTATTTCCTTTGCTCACTTGAATGATCAATAAAGACATCAGTCCAATTGGCAAAGTGAAAAGGGGGTTCTACCAGATTTTAATACACAGTAAAATATATGTAAATAAACCAGAAGTAATGTTTTCCCTGACAAAACTATTTTGAAATCACTTTCAATTCATGTACCATGAAAAATGTTTAGATTTTCCCCAATGATGTAATTGTAAATTAAGATACATCTTATATACCTGCATAGCTTATGTGCTAACAAAGATGATAGTAACCCAGATAAACTGTGTGTTAGTTTTTCATATGTCTCAATGGGGAATCAATTTTTTTTTTTTTTTTTTTGAGACAGGGTCTCACTCTGTCTCCCAGGCTGGAGTGCAAGTGGTATAATCCTGGGTCACTGCAACCTCTGCCTCCCAGGTTCAAGTGATTCTCATGCCTCAGTCTCCTAAGTAGCTGGGACTACAGGTACCCACTACTATGCCTAGTTAATTTTTGTATTTTTAATAGAGACAGGGTTTCACCATGCTGGCCAAGCTGGTTTCAAACTCCTGACCTCAAGTGATCCTCCCACCTTAGCCTCCCAAAGTGCTGGGATGACAGGGGTGAGCCACTGCGCCAGCCTGTTTTTTTCTTTTAAATCATCTTGCCCTCAACATCTTAGTCAACGCTTATATGAAATTTTAGCAAAACAGTGATTGAAAAGCGGAGAATGTAAAGTCCTAGAGTTGGAGGAGTAGTTCATCCGGAAGCATCCGCCAAGTGATTGACTTTTTGGGAATGGTAGGAATAGAACAGGTCCGAGGAGTTACTTTTCTGGAAAATCAGCAAGTACTCATTGCCTCTCGTTCTTCAACTGAAGACAGGATTAACCAAGACAACGTGATTACGTATTTGGCAAAGAGCTTTAGACCTCACATCCTGTACAGACCTCACATCTTGCCTTACTCTCAGAAAGAGAATGAGGATGCTGTTGGACCAGAGGGAAGAAAAGAACCAGTTCATGCTGATGCTGCCACATTTATGTCCCAGAAGAGGAAGGCTGAGGAAACCAAAATTTGTGTGCCAGGCAAGCACTTAAAATACTTCCCATCTATTTTTCTTTTTTTTTAAACAGAGTCTCACTCTGTCACCCAGGCTGGAGTGCAGTGGCATGATCTTGATCTTGGCTCACTGCAACCTCCACCTCCCCAGTTCAAGCGATTCTCCTGCCTCAGCCTCCTGAGTAGCTGGGATTACAGGCGCCTGCCACCACGCCTGGCTAATTTTGTGTTTTTATTAGAGACAGGGTTTCGCCATGTTGGCAAGGCTGGTCTCGAACTTCTGACCTCAGGTGATCCACCCACCTCAGCCTCTCAAAATGCTGGGATTACAGGCATGAGCCACTGCACCCAGACAATACTTCATCTTTTTAAGTCCTACCAACATATATGAGAAAGATGTCAATGCTGTCTTATAAATAAGAACCCCAAGGCTCAAAGAGGCTCATTTGTGCTTGCTTTTATTTTGTTAATTAGCATTTATTGAGTACTCTTGCTAGGTGCCAGCACCTGTATAATTTATTTACGTATTTTATCCCATTTGGTCTTCAAAACTTGTGTGCCATCATCCATACTACAAGTATGGATAAGAAATGTTAACACATTTCCATTCTTAGGGTCAGGGGGCAATAAATAAACACTCCCGGAACAAATTGAGGAATGAGAGGCAGTAGTCAGAAACAAAGAGATCAGGCCAGGCGCAGTGGCTCACGCCTGTAATTCCAGCACTTGAGACGGGAAGATCAGGTCAGGAGTTCAAGACCAGCCTGGCCAACATGGCAAAACCCCATCTCTACTAAAAATACAAAAATTAGCTGGGTGTGGTGGTGTGCACCTGTAATCACAGCTACTCAGGAGGCTGAGGTGGGAGAATTGCTTGAACCCAGTAGACAGAGGTTGCAGTGAGCTGAGATCGCACCACTGCACTCCAGCCTGGGCAACAAGATGAGACTCTGTCTTTAAAAAAAAAAAATTGGAAAGAAAGGAACAAGGAGAACAAAACACCACATGGAATACTGGTGGCCTTGTGAATGAAGGTTGCTTTCCAATATGCTACAGGTTGAAGGTCACACACATAGCTTGTAAGCAGAGAAGATGGGATTTGAACTCTGATCTACATGGCTCCGGAGCCCAGGCACTTACCTACCCTACTCTCCTGCTCTTACTCTTTTTCGGTGAAATAATGGTATAAGGAAATCTTATAAAAACAAATTCAAATCTTGACTACCCACAGGCACTTCTACTTACTGTCATTAACTGGTTAGCTAAGAGTTAACAGACACTACAATTATTTCAGTCGTTGCAAATGAAACATCTATTGACAAATGGTCCTCTGCTTGATTTAGCAAATGAAATCGGGAATTTCTTTTTTTTAATCTTTTTGAGACAGTGTCTCACTCTGTCTCCCAGGCTGGAGAGCAGTGGCATGATCTCGGCTCACTGTAATCTCTGCCTCCCGGGTTCAAGCGATTTTCATGTCTCAACCTGCTGAGAATTTGGGATTACAGGCATGTGCAACCATGCCTGGCTAATTTTTGTATTTTTAGTAGAGATGGGGTTTCACTGTGTTGGCCAGGCTGGTCTCAAACTCCTGCCCTCAAGTGACCTGCTCGCCTCGGCCTCCCAAAGTGCTGGGATTACAGGTGTGAGCCATCACGCCCCACTTGGAATCAGGACTCTTAATTGCAAGTGACAGGAGTCCAAATCCAACCAGCTGTAAGAAAAGGTTGCTTTCATTAGAGGGATTCTTGAAAGTCATGCAAAGGATGAAAAGGTTGAGTCAAACTGGGAGGAGAGCAGCGCAGAGATGCTGCTGAGCTTCCATTTGAGGACGATAAGAGGCACGACCTGCCGGAAATCCCACCGTGGCTTCTCCAGCAGCAGAAGCGAGTATTTGTGTAACAGCTTCCTAATGCTGCTGTAATAAGTGACTGGAAACTGCGCGGCTTAAAGCCACACAGATCTATTATTTTCTGATACTGGAGGCTGGAAGTCTGACATTGGGCTGAAATCAAAGTATTGGCCAGGATGTGTTCCCATCTGGAGGCTCTGGGAGAGAAATCATGACCTTGCCTTTCTGTTTCCAGAGACTGACCGCTTTCCTTGGCTCTTACATCTTTTCTTACGTCTTCAGAGCTAACAGTGAGAGTTGCATCCCTCTCTTACTCTCACTCTTCCATTTCTCTAATCTCCCTGTGATTCTCATTTTTTGTCTCCCTCTTTTTTTTTTCTTTTTGAGATGGGGTCTCACTCTGCCACCCAGGCTGGAGTGCAGTGGTATGATCTCAGCTCACTGCAACCTCCACCCTCTGGGCTCAAGCCATCCTCCTACCTCAGCCTCCTGAGTAGCTGGGACTACAGCTGCATGCCACCACGCATGGCTAATTTTTTTTTTGTTGTATTTTTGGTAGAGACAGGATTTCACCATGTTGCCCAGGCTGGTCTTGAACTCCTGAGCTCAAGTGAACCACCTGCCTCAGCCTCCCAAAGTGCTGGGATTACAGGCGTGAGCCACTGTGCCGGGTCACCCTCTTCTATTTTTAAGAACCTTCATGATGACACTGCCCTAGTACCCACCAACCACAGATCCTGTTTTAAGGTGAGATGATTAGCAACCTTAGTTCCATTGGCAACCTTAATTCCCCTTTGCCATGTGTCATAACATAGTCATGGATTAGGACGTGAACATCTTTGGGGAAGACAATCATTATTCTGTCTCCTATAGGGGCATATGACTAGATTTGCCAATCAGCAATTCTGGATGCAATAGGTGAGGGGTAGATTTCCAAAAGGAAATTGAAGTGTTAGAAAGGAGGATGGGTGGCCATGCGCGGGGGCTCACACCTATAATCCCAGCACTTTGGAAGGCAGAGGCAGGTAGATCACTTTAGGTCAGGAGTTCAAGACCAGCCTGGCCAATATGGTGAAACTCTGTCTCTACTAAAAATACAAAAATTAGCTGGGCATGGTGGAGCGTGCCTGTAATTCCAGCTATGTGGGACGCTTGAACCAAGGAGGCAGAGGTTGCAGTGAGCTGAGATCCTGCCACTACACTCTAGCCTGGGTGACGAAGTGAAACTCTGAATCAAAAAAAAAAAAAAAAGAAGAAAAAGAAAGAAAAAAGAAAGGAGGATGATGATCAGTAATTCTCAGTAATTCCAGAAGATGGAAGGGCTGCTGGGCAGACACAGCCATAGCTGTCCACTATAGATTAAAACAGACGTCAAATCTGTCAAATCTGTCTTTGATGATTTATGCTCTTTCAGTGTCTCCAGATCAATCTTATGACTGCTACTAATTAGTATTAAATAGGTAGAAATACATGTCACTGTGGATTTGTATTGGCTTATAAGATACCCTGAAGTTATTTATTTTTTTATTTATTTAGAGACAAGATCTCACTCTATCCCCCAAGCTGGAGTGCAGTGGTGCAATCACTGCAGCCTCTGTCTTCCTGGTTCAAGCGATTCTTATGCCTCAGCCTCCGAGTAGCTGGGATTACAGGTACTCACCACCACACCGAGCTCGTTTTGTATTTTAAGTAGAGACGGGGTTTCACCATGTTGGCCAGGCTGGTCTTGAACTCCTGACCTCAGGTGATCCACTCGCCTCAGCTTCCTAAAGTGCCGGAATTACAGGCATGAGACACCACGCCAACCTATTCCCTAAAGTTTAAAAAATTTCCTGCCTATGTTGTTCTCTTGTCTGTCCTTTCCTTATGTGTAGAATTCATAAAAATGGTTATGTGAAGGCCCTAGTGAATTGAAATTTTGTTCTGCTACATTTAAGAAAATCAACATCCTTAAAAGTAAATGGTATAATAGTAAGACTTTTTCTCAATTTAAGACATTAAGCATGTTCTTATCTCTATTAAGGTGGCATCCAAACTTGATGAGTTTTCCTGGCCAGATAATACACTTCATTTAAATTTTGGGATGCTGTGGAATCCCCCCAACTCACTTCATTCCCAATAGGTACCTATGATTTATAGTTTGGTTTATATATTCTTCTACATCTTTTAAAATATGTTCATATGTAGGCACAAACTATAAAAATTTTTTATTTGATTTTTTTCCTCATATAACAGCTTTCTTTAGGACAGGTGCAGTGGCTCATGCCTGTACTCCCAGCACTTGAGAGGCCAAGGTGGAAGGATCGCTTGAGCCCAGGAGTTCGAAACCAGCCTGGTCAACAGAGTGAGACCCTGTCTCAAAATACAAACCCACCACCATCCCAATACTCTTTAGGAAACATTGTAGATCAATCTGTATATTAATAGTTCCACCTCCTTCTTTGAAATAGATCATTGCAAGATCTTCCAAATGTTTTGAGAGAAACCCTAGATCCTGGCTTTTATAGGAAATGTTCTGATATTTTAAATGTTGGCAACAAACTTAAAAATTTACAGTGTGTAGTCTTTACTGCATATGCCTATGGGCTTGATTCATCAATCCTGTACAGCGCTAGTCTGATACCTCGAATGAGTGTTTCAATCCAGCCCCCATGTGCCTGGTATTGGGCAGAATCTGCCAAAATCTGGAAGTGAGGAGAAAAAGGAGGAAAGAAGCAGTGGTTGAAGCTAATATCGTTCATAGTTATCTTTTTCCATTTTCCTATGCACACAAACGGATTGCACTTTTTAGCCCCCTTATCATCAGGTAGGGCCATGGGACTAGTTCTGGTCTTGGGTGCCAGCGAGGAGAAGGAATGTGTGTCCCACCCAGGCTTGCATATTTAATTGCTGGTTTAAAACCTTCTAGCTCTGCTTCCTCCAGCAATCATAGACGTGCATCCTAAAATCACACAAGCCTGCAGCATCATGGGTCCCTGACTTTTTTTTTTTTTTTTTTTTTTGAGATGGAGTTTCGCTCTGTCACCCAGGCTGGAGTGCCATGGTATGCTCTCAGCTCACTGCAACCTCTGCCTCCCAGGTTCAAGTGATTCTCCTGTCTCAGCCTCCTAGTAGCTGGGACTACAAGTATATGCCACCACACCTGGCTAATTTTTGTATTTTTAGTAGAGACGGGGTTTCACCATGTTGGTCAGGCTGGTCTCGAACTCCTGACTTCAAATGATCTGCCTGCCTCGGCCTCCCAAAGTTCTGGGATTACAGGCATGGGCCACCATGCCCAGCCTTGAGTGACTATTTTAAGTGGAGCCCTTCTGATGACTCCCACTAGATGTTAGTACAAGTGAAAAATAAGCCTTTCTGATTTTAAGATTCTGAGATTCTGCAGTTTCTAAAATACGTTTATAAAACTATAACTGGATTTATCCTGGCGAATATGGGGTATATTAATTTTTGATTGCTGTCTAACAAATTACCGTAAACTTAGCAGCTGAAAGTAACACTCTTCATTTGCTCACAGTTCTGCAGGTCAGAAGCTGGCATAGTAAGGCTGGGTTATCTGCTAATGATATGACAAGGCTGAAATCAAGGCGTCTGTTGGGCTGTACTCTAATCTGGAGATTCAACCGGGGAAAGATGCATTTCCAAGCTTCCATGAGTAGTTGGCAGAGTGCATTTGCTTGTGGTTGAAAAGCTGAGATTCCTGTTGTCTGGCTAGGTGCTGGACAGGGACTTTTTTTTTTTTTTTGAGACAGGATTTTCCTTTGTTGCCCAGGCTGGAGTGCAGTGGCACAAACATGGCTCACTGTAGCCTCAGCTTCCAAGATTCAAGCCATCCTTCTGCCTCAGACCCCTAACAGGCTGGGACTACAGATGCATGCCACCACCCTGGCTAATTTTTAAATTTTTTGCAGAGATGGGGTTTCACCATATTGCCCAGGCAGATCTCAAACGCCTGAGCTCAAGCGATCTGCCTACCTTGGCCTCCCAAAGTGCTGGGATTACAGATGTGAGCCACCGTGTGCCATGTCCAGCCCGTGGACCATTCTTGACTTCTACAGTCTGCTCCTAGGTTCTGGCCATGTGGTTCTTCCATCTTAGCTATTGAGAAGTTTGTGCAAATGGAATCTCTCTCATGCTTTGGATCTCTCTGACTTTTTTTTTTTTTTTTTTCTACAACTATCTAGAGAAAACTGTGCTTTAGAAAGACTCTTGTGATCAGGTTAGCAGCAATCTCTTTATCTCCCTATTTTAAGGTCAACTGTGCCACTTGACATAACTTAATCATGGGGGTAAAACCCATCATGTTCACAGTACCAAGGATTACACAGGCCATGTACACCAGAGGAACACAAAATCTTGGTGGCCATATTAAGATTCTGCCTCACGCGTGGCAAGGAAGTAACGGAGATTGAGTAAGAAAGAAAGACTAGGCCAGGCGCCATGGCTCAGGTCTGTAATCCCAGCAATTTGGGAGGCCGAGGCAGGCGGATCACAAGGTCAAGAGATGGAGACCATCCTGGCCAACATGGTGAAACCCCATCTCTACTAAAAATACAAAAATTAGCTGGGCGTGGTGGTGTGCGCCTCTATTCCCAGCTATTCAGGAGGTTGAGGCAGGAGGATCACTTGCAACTAGAGGTTGCAGTGAGCAGAGATCGCATCACTGCAATCTGGCCTGGTGACAGAGCGAGACTCCATCTCAAAAAAAAAAAAAAGAAATGAAAAGAAGGAAAGAAAAGAAAAGAAAGAAAAAGAAAGAAAGAAAGACAGACAGACAGACTACCTGTTGGCATCTTTCTGCATGAAGAAGAATCTGTGTAACTATCTTTTGTTTAGTGACTTTCACTCATTCCTGAAAATGCTGCCGTTAAGTAAAAACCCATTAAATGAAAAAAAAATCCATTTGTTTTAGTGGAAAAAATTATGATGTCATCCCTCTCAAGCCATAAACCCTCACAATGCTCAAAGATAAAAAATATATCAATTTCAAAATGAAAACACACTTACATAAGTAATAACTAAAAAACAGCAAGTAAAGAAATATAGTTTGTACCTAAGATATAGGAAGGTTTTACTGTCTTTGCCAAAATAGGACAAGAAGACTTAATTGTGGGTGGTAGCTGGTGAAATAGGTGTGCAAGGAAATCATTCCTTGAAAGCTGAGGTTTTCTCTTTGTGTCAGGCTCTTCATTAATTTCCAAGCCATTTGGGTGCTGGCAGGTTGGTTTTCTTGCCCTCAAACTACGCACAAAAAAATAACAGTAGAGCTCAGAGAAACACCTTTAGGATGAAGCAAGCCTAGACATGAGTGTGCGCATGGAAATAGCACATGTGAAAAACACACTGGAAAGTTATAGAAGACATTACTTCTTTATCCCTTTGTCTTGGTACACATATGTAAGGAAAATATTTTGGGTTCACCCAATTATGGCTCACAATTCAAATTTGTTCCATTTGATGCTTTGACTTGAAACTGTTGTGCTGGGTAAATTGGAGAGTATAACTTGACCTCAAACTATAGTGTCAAACTATCTCTTTTCTTTTCTTTTTTTTTTTTTTTTTTTTTTTTTTTGAGACGGGGTCTCGCTCTGTCGCCCAGGCTGGAGTGCAGTGGCGCAATCTCGGCTCACTGCAAGCTCCACCTCCCGGGTTCACGCCATTCTCCTGCCTCAGCCTCTCCGAGTAGCTGGGACTACGGGCGCCCGCCACCACGCCCAGCTAATTTTTTTTGTATTTTTAGTAGAGACGGGGTTTCACCGTGGTCTCGATCTCCTGACCTCGTGATCCGCCCGCCTCGGCCTCCCAAAGTGCTGGGATTACAAGCGTGAGCCACCGCGCCCGGCCTCTCTTTTCTTTTCTTTTCTTTTTTTTTTTTTTTTGAGACTGAGACAGAGTCTCGCTCTGTCACCCAGGCTGGAGTGCAATGGTGCAATCTCCGCTCACTGCAAACTCCGCCTCCCGGGTTCAAGTGATTCTCCTGCCTCAGCCTCCCGAGTAGCTGGGATTACAGGCACCTGCTACCACGCCTGGCTAATTTTTGTATTTTTAGTAGATATGGAGTTTTGCCATCTTGGCCAGGATGGTCTCCAACTCCTGACCTCAAGCGATCCGCCTGCCTCGGTCTCCCAAAGTGCTGGGATTACAGGCGTGAGCCACTGTGCCCAGCACACTTCTTATAACATATTTATTTAATGTGTTTTAGAACAAAAAATGTGCTCTATATACACCATGGAATAAAAAAACAGATCATGTCTTTTGTGGGAACATGGGTGGAGCTGGAGGCTATCATCCTTAGCAAACTAACACAGGAACAGAAAAACCAAATACTGCATGTTGTCACTTATAAGTAGGAGCTAAATGATGAGAATTCATGAATACAAAGAAGCGAACAACAGACACTGGGGTCTACTTGAGGGTGGAGGGTGGCAGGTGGGAGAGGAGCAGAAAAAGTAACTATTGTGTCCTAGGCTTAATACCTGGGTGATGAAGTAATCTGTACAACATACCCTGGTGACATGAGTTTACCTATATAATAAACCTTCACAGGTATCCCTGAACCTAAAGTGGAAGTTAAACAACAACAACAACAAAGAACTGACGGA
The DNA here is from genome assembly GCF_028878055.3 of Symphalangus syndactylus. Lineage (NCBI taxonomy): Eukaryota > Metazoa > Chordata > Mammalia > Primates > Hylobatidae > Symphalangus > Symphalangus syndactylus. The sequence goes on along the minus strand of NC_072440.2, from coordinate 77,178,393 downwards.
CAAGAAAGCAGGACACTCTGTGAACTTCGACAAGTCCTTCAAGAACCTCAGTGATCCTGGCTGCACTCGGTGGCTCACGCCTGTAATCCTAGCACTTTGGGAGACCGAGGTGGGAAGATCACCTTAGGTCAGGAGTTCGAGACCAGCCTGGCCAACATGGTGAAACCTTGTCTCTAATAAAATTACAAAACTTAGCCGGGTATGGTGACAGGCACCTGTAATCCCAGCTGCTCCGGAGGCTGAGGTGGGATAATTGCTTGAACCTGGAATGTGGAGATTGTAGTGAGCCGAGATTGCGCCACTGCACTCCAGCCTGTGCAACAGAGTGAGACTATGTCTTAAAAAAAAAAACCGAAAGGAAACCTCAGTGATCCTAGTATAGAAGTATTTTCAGGATTTAAGGCAACCATAGGGTTTGTACAGCACTCTTTAGGGTTTCTGTTGAGTTTCATAAGACGTTGAGTTCTGTGCCAATTGCTCATTCATTCATTCGCTTATTTCTTCATTATATTTATTATACTCTTTATTAAATATCTATCATGTTTTGGAGATTGTGACAGGCATTAATGACATATAGTCGTGGCAATCAAGAGATTCAAAGTGTTGGAAAGAAGACACATGAATTATATATTTTTGCATTTTTGAGGTAGGTATAAACTACATGAAATCCACCAATTTTAAATGTAAAAAAAATGAATGGTTGTCTAAAAAGTAGCATAACTTCTCAAGAGTCATTATGTCAAAAATTGATTGAACAGCTACAAATGTGATTTTATATTTAGACTTAGCCCTAGGATACATGGTTTAGGAACCTCTTGAAATATATAGGCCCATCGATAGTTTCTACTTGTTCTCTGCTGTTAAAAAAAATTACTTTTCTTTTCCAAAGTTAAATTGAAAATGAACAAGCCAAGTATTATAAGAGAAACTATTTGAGAGTAAGTCAAAATGACACATTTGAAGGTCATCACTGATTGGAAATTTCTGAAAAAACCATGCTTAAGAAACAAATACAGACCTTAAAGTGGTTAGTTACTGACTTTTATGAATCTTTTAATTTTTAAAATGAGGAAATTTTAAAGTTAAATATTATTTTCATATTCTAGTGATGTTTCTATATCACAAGAACATTATAATGTAAAAATAATTTTTAAAACTTAGCACAAGATAATAATAATGAAGTCGATACCTTCTTTCAAAACATTTCAGTAGGAACTGTTCATTTATGTTATAGCATTATATCTCCACTTTTGAAATGCCATGTAGGGTACTTTTTTAGAATTCTGAATGAGGTAGAAAGGCTGTAAGCCTCAGCTTTCCTCTTGTTGTTTTTCCAAGATAGTCTTTAAAAATTCCCCAGTATAACTTTTTCTTTGCCTAAAATGGACATAAGAATATTTTTAGTGGCTGGGTACAGTGGCTCACGCCTGTAATTCAAACACTTTGGGAGGCCAAGGTGGGCGGATCATGAGGTCAGGAGATTGAGACCATCCTGGCTAACATGGTGAAACCCCATCTCTACTAAAAATACAAAAAAATTAGCCAGGTGTGGTGGCGGGTGCCTGTAGTCCCAGCTACTCGGGAGGCTGAGGCAGGAGAATGACACGAACCTGGGAGACGGAGCTTGCAGTGAACTGAGATCGCGCCACTGCACTCCAGCCTGGGCAACAGAGCTAGACTCCGTCTCAAAAAAAAAAAAAAAATATTTTTAGTAAAGTCTCTTGAAAGTGCAAGAGGAGGAAATACAGTTTTAATTAAGTACCATGTAAATATATTACATTGAAAATAATGTTCATAAAGATGCTGTTTTGATGCATCCTCAATACATTTATAATCTAAAACTACTTACTTGGCTTCAATTCTGCTATATATATATATACCTGATATATACCTATCTGATTATATATATATTTAAAAAAATTTTTTTTTGAGATGGAGTCTTGCTCTGTCACCCAGGCTGGAGTACAGTGGCACGATCTTGGCTCACTGCAGCCTCCGCTTCTCAGGCTCAAGCAATTCTCCTGCCTCAGCCTCCCGAGTAGCTGGGATTACAGCCACTGGCCACCACGCCTGGGTAATTTTTGTATTTTTAGTAGAGATGGGGTTTCACTATGTTGGCCAGGCTGGTCTTAAACTCCTGACATCTGCCCACCTCGGCCTCCCAAGGGATTACAGGCATGAGCCACTGCGCCCGGCCCAATTCTGATATTTCTTAATGGTGTTATTGGGAGGTAATTCACACGCTATACTTATGGAGAAGTTGGTGGGGCCTTTGTCTTGTCCTCTCTTCCCCACATTCCATCTTAGTTTATTGTTTTGGGCATGAATGTTGAGCAAGGTGAATTCAACATTTGATTTTGGTGAGTATTGAATCTTAGTGTTTACCAAAATACAGACGTCAGCACCATTTTTTTTCAGGAAGAATTCCATTATGTTTTCTCTTTGAACAACAATATATCTATGAGTATTATCCTCTGCAACCTGATTCCCCCAAGATGTTTTTTAGGTGAAATTATCATTGATACTAGTTTTAGGACTTCTCTCTTCAACATGATGACAGATTGGAAGGACTGTGTTGTAACAGCATAATAGGATTGAGTTCAGCTGCCAAAGCATCCTAAAACATTGGCTTGAACAATAAAAGTGTTTTTTTCCCCCACATAAACGCAGTGTAGAGGCAAATATTTCAGGGCTAGTATGGCAGCTCCACAGTTTACAGGGGCTGAAGCATTTTCTATACTCAACACATGGCTTTTACCACATTGTCGAAAATGGCTACCATTGCTCCTGCCAGCAGGAGGAAGAAAGGGAGAAAGAAGAGTCCATAGGTGCATGGCAACTGCCTCTTAGAAAGGTTTCCTAGCAGCCACTATTGACGACCTCCTCTCCCACCTGGAATTCCATTACACGTCCATACCTAACTATAGGGGAGGCTGAGATGTGTCACCTTTATTCGGAGTGGTTATACGCCTAGGTAAAATTTGGAATTTTATTATTATGACAAAAGAGGAGAATTAATCTTGATCTCTGTCATGAATAGGAAGAACACGGTCTTTGAAATCAGACACATCTAGACTCAAATCTGGCCCTTATTAATTTTTTTTTTGAGATGGAGTCTCTCTCTGTTGCCCAGGCTGGAGGGCAGTGGCACAATCTTAGCCCAATGCAACCTCTGATTCCTGGGTTCAAGTGATTCTCGTGTCTCAGCCTACCAAGTAGCTGGGATTACAGGGGTGTGCCACCACACCCAGCTAACTTTTGTATTTTTAGTAGAGACGGGGGTTTTACCATGTTGGACAGGTTGGTCTTGAACTCCTGACCTCAAGTGATCTGCCCGCTTCGGTCTCCTAAATTGCTGGGATGACAGGCATGAGTCACCAGGCCCAGCCTTAATTTTATTTTTTTTTAATCTTGTGAAAGTCACTCTAGCCCGCCTGCTTTTAAAATTTCAAAGCAAGGATGTTATCACATAGCTTTTCTGGTAGCTATGACCTGTCTTCCCAACTTCCATGAAGTATATCTATGAAATAATAAAACCCTAGGTTGGGCACGGTGGCTCACACCTGTAATCCCGTCACTTTGGGAGGCTGAGGTGTGCAGATCACGAGGTCAGGAGATTGAGACCAGCCTGGCCAGCATGGTGAAACCTTGTCTCTACTAAAAATACAAAAAAAAAAAAAAAAAATTAGTGGGGCATGGTGGCATGCGCTTGTAGTCCCACCTATTTGGGAGACTGAGGCAGGAGAATTAATTGAACCTGGGAGGTAGAGGTTGCAGTGAGCTGAGATCGCACCACTGCACTCTAGCCTGGCGACAGAGTGAGACTCCGTCTCAAAAATAAAACAAAACAAAGCACAACACAACAAAAAAAAACCCTCCTGAATCCTGTTATATGCATGTTCAGAGAGGTTTCCTAGTTACACTATGACACCTACAACACATTTAAATATCTTTGGAAACAGCTCTTTAATAAACTACCTTCAAAGTCGCATAAAGCTCAGTAAATGAGAATCCAAACAACAGAGTGTTTGTATAGTAAATGTGGACTGAAAGACTATAGACAGTTACAGAATCCCCCACGATCTCTACCAAACAAACGTAATCAATATTGACTGGATGAAAAAAAAATTAAAGAAAAAATAAACAGATTATTTCATTCTTCATTTCAAAAAATAATTTTGAGTAAGTGCAGGGTCTGGGCATTTCCATTGAGACAGGGAGGAATGAGGAAGCAAGATCCCTGCATTCATGGATTTTACAGTCTGTGAAAGGAGACCTGCTTTTTCCTATCTTAAGGACACAATATCAGGATCATTTGGGAGAATTTGGAAAAAAATTAAAAAGTTAAAAAAAGAAAAATGAGCCTGGCACGGTGGCTTATGCCTGTAATGCCAGCATTTTGGGAGGCCGAGGTGGGTGGATCACGAGGTCAAGAGTTCGAGACCAGCCTGGCCAATATGGTGAAACACGTCTCTACTAAAAATACAAAAATTAGCTGGGCGTGGTGGTGCATGCCTGTAGTTTCAGCTACTCGGGAGGCTGAGGCAGAAGAATTGCTTGAACCCAGGAGGCAGAGGTTGCAGATATTATATACAATATTATATATTATATTATATATTATATATAATATATATAATTCCTATTGGTTCTATTTATATATATTTATAATATATATGATATATAATATATATTTAATATATATTATATATCTATATATAGTCATTCACTGCTTAATGGAGATGTCAATTTCATCATTGTGTGAACATCATAGATTGTACTTTTTATATAAATAAATATATAAAATAAATATATATAAATATATATAATATATTATATATTATATAATATATTATATAATATATAATATATTATATAATATATTATATAATATATAATATATAATATATTATATATTATATAATATATAATATATTATATAATATATTATATAATATATAATATATTATATAATATATTATATAATATATAATATATTATATAAAATATATAACATATAAATTGTCATCTCCATCATTAAGCAGTGCATGACTATATATAGATATATAATATATATTAAATATATATATTATATATCATATATATTATAAATATTATAAATATATATAAATAGAACCAATAGGAATTATACATATTATATATAATATATAATATTTTATATAATATATATTTTATATAATATATATTTTATATAATAAATATTATCTATTATATATAATATATATTATATATTAAATATAATATATAATATATAATATATATAATATATAATATATTCTATTATATATTATATTTTATATATAATATATATTAAATATAATATATAATATATAATATATTCTATTATATTATATAATATAATATATTCTATTATATTATATAATATAATATATTGCATTATATTATATATTATATAATATATTGTATTATATAATATAATATATAATATATTCTATTATATTATATAATATATAATATATTCTATTATATATTATATAATATATTCTATTATATAATATATAATATATTCTATTATATAATATATAATATATTCTATAATATATTCTATTATATATTATATAATATAATATATTCTATTATATATTATATAATATATAATATATTCTATTATATATTATATAATATATAATATATTCTATTATATATTATATTATATAATATATAATATATTCTATTATATATTATATTATATAATATATAATATATTCTATTATATATTATATTATATAATATATAATATATTCTATTATATATTATATAATATATTCTATTATATAATATATAATATATAATATTGTATATAATATCTATATAATATAATCTCATATATAATATATATAACATATATAATATATATTATATATAACATATATATTATATATATAACATATATAATATATATATTATATATAACATATATAATATATATATTATATATATAACATATATAATATATATATAATATATATATATAAAAAATTCCTATTGGTTCTATTTATCTGGAGAACCCCAACTTTTGTAATAAAAATTTCAATTTTGTGGCCAGGTGCCACCAAATACTTTTGCTTACATCTGTGAGAAAAATTTACAGAAATAAAATTACTTGGCCTAAGGAGATGCACATTTGATGTTTAAACGTATAAAGACAAAGTGCTACAAAAAGGCACATCAACATCTTTTGTTGGCCATTGCCTGATGAATATCTGGATAGAAAAAAAAATGCCCCATTAAAGAAAGGTACAGATTCCTTCATATTTTTAAATGTCTCACATCTCCTTACCATCTTTTTCACCCAGCAGCCCAGGGGGTTGTTTAACCATTTAACGACTGCAGAAAAGAGAAAAAGATTCCTGTCTAAAGTTTCCCTACAGTACCCATACCATTGTTTTGAAAGCAGAGATAATGCTTCGAGTACACTGCTTTCTTTTGGTCAGAGATCAGCAAACTACGACCTGTGGGCCACATCTAAATACCATTTCTTTCTGTGCTGCCCATGAGCTAGAAATGGCTTTTACATTTTTAAAGTGTTGAAAAAAATAAAAAGCCAAATATCTGTGCTACATGAAAACTGTATTAAATTTGGCTGGGCGCAGTGGCTCACGGCTATAATCCCAGCACTTTAAAAGGCTGAGGTGGGCACATCACGAGGTCAAGAGATCGACACCATCCTGGCCAACATGGTGAAATGGCATCTCTACTAAAAATACAAAAATTAGCTGGATATGGTGGTGTGCTCCTCTAGTGCCAGTTACTTGGGAAGCTGAGGCAGGAGGATCAATTGAACCTGGGAGGCGGAGGTTGCAGTGAGCCGAGATCACGCCACTGCACTCCACCCTGGCTACAGAGTGAAACTCCATCTCAAAAAAAAAAAAGAAAACTGTATGAAATTCAAATTTCATTTCCATAAGTAAAGTTTTATTGGAACACAGCCACACATGCTCATTTACATATTATTGTCCTGGCTGCTTGCCCTCAACAATGGTAGAATTGATTTGTTACAAGAGAGAACACATATGGCCTGCAAAGCTGAAAACATATATTCTTAATTTGATTGAGATCTTTGTATATTCATATACAGTTGTAAGAAATAATACAGAGAGATTATACTCTTTGCTCAGTTGCCCCCAATGGTAACATTTTGCAAAACTTAAATACAACAGTACAACCAGGATATTAATATTGGTATAATCCACTGGGCTTGAAACTGAAAGTATTTACTACTTGGCCTTTTATGAGAAAATATTTTACAATCATTCCTTTTGGTCTGCAGTATTATTTTTTCTTTTGTGTTAGTCTTATTTTTTTCTTCTTTGAATTTTTCTCTATAATTCTCTGTTTTGTTTGCCCTCAGTTCTCCTCTACAGATAATACCACAATTTAGCAATGCTCGCTTTTGTAGTGAATTGCATTTTTCTACTTGCCAAGTTTCAAGGTAAAATATATTTTAAGGGAAACAAGGAATAATGGTTTTTCCTTTGGTCTAAAATTAATTTTGATCACAATATTAACACAAAGCTAATGAAATTCAGAACTAAGGGAATTAAAAATATATATGTAAAAAACCTAGGTCTTTATCTTTCTAATCCTACTTTTCCCTAGAAAGACTGATTTACTTTTAGGGTGGGAAATGGAGATACTGTTACCCCTCACAGGTGAAGTCCAACAAAACAAAACAATTATTTGTTTCCTAGACAGGGTTGGTCAGGGGCTGAAGAGCTGCTTAAGTACCTCTGGAAGAGGTAACTTCTCAGCCCAAGGGTGCAGGGCTCGACTTGGTGTTTTTAGATTCATTCCCTGGCTGGCTGGTTGTTAGTTTTGTAAGGTAAGAAAGCAGCATTTAGCAACAGAGGAGAGAATGTAAGAGATAATTCTGGTGGTCCTTTTCCAGGTAGGTTGCTGCTATTGTTTGAACGTTTGTCCTCTCCAAAACTCATGTTGAAATTGAATTACAATTCTAACAGTATTAGGAGATAGGACCTTTAACGAGTCTGGCCCCCTTGTGCCTCTTGGCCCTTCCACCTTCTGCCATGTGAGCATCCAGGCTTTCTCCCCTCCAGAGGACACAGTCTGTGAGGTGCCGTCTTGGAAGAAGAGAATGGCCTCACCTCACCAGACACCAAACCTGCCAATGCCATGACTTTAGCCTTCCCAGCCTCCAGAGCTATGAGCCAATACATTTCTGTTCTTTAGAAATTCCTGAGTCTTAGATGTTCTGTATTATTCTGCATTATTGAACAACTGTGTTGTTCAGCACAAATGGGACTATGGCAGCCACCATCTTGAGAGGACAGTATAGAGCTGCGAGACATGACAGTGGCCAGTGAGGTCAGACTGTACACAAGAGGGCTTTCTGAGAATTAACCTAAACCAACGATTCAAAATGTGTTCCTAGGGCCGGATGCACTGGCTCACGCCTGTAATCCCAGCACTTTGGGAGGCTGAGTCGGGCAGATCACCTGAGGTCAGGAGTTCAAGACCAGCCTGGGCCTTGGCATGGCAAAACCCGGTCTCTACTAAAAATACAAAAATTAGCCAAGCATGGTGGTGCACACCTGTAGTCCCAGCTACTCGGAAGGCTGAGGCAGGAGGATCATTTGAATCCAGGAGGCAGAGGCTGCAGTGAGCTGAGATCTCACCCCTGCACTCCAGCCTGGGCAGTAGAGTGAGACTTAATCTCAAAAAAAAAAAAAAAAAAAAGTGTTCCCAAACAAACAGCACCAGGGACTCTTGACAAATGTGAGTTATCAGGCTCCTACCCTAAACCTACTAAGTCTGATACTCTGGGGGTGGAGCCCAGAAATCTGTTTTAACAAGACTGTGGGTGATGATGATGATGATGATGATGATGATTCTGGTTGAAGTTTAAGAACAGCTGCCCTCAATCCATGCCTAGAGGCCCAGAGTGGAGCCAATCAAGGTCTCAAGAGAAAGCAGGTCTCCCAGGACTGCTAAGATGGAAGTTTCCTGTTGCTTGCTGTGTCTCCTGATGATAGCTAGTATTTAGCTAGTGCAAACTATGTCTCGGATACTCTAGTACATGAAAATAATAGTGCTTAGCGCTTATTGATTACTTAATAGATTCCAGACACTGTCCTTAATGCTTTGTTTTCCTATCTCATTTAATTTTGAGAACATACTTATCAGTGGGAACTAAGTGATGAGAACACATGAACACATAGAGGGGAACAACACACACTGAGGCCTACCGGAGGGTGGAGGGTGGGAGGAGGGAGAAGAGCAGGAGAAATAACTAATGGATACTAGGCTTGATACCTGGGTGACGAGATGGTCCGTACAACAAACCCCTGTGACACAAGTTTACCTATATAACAAACTTGCACATGCACCCCTGAACTTAAAAATTAAACTGAAGCTGGGTGCCGTGGCTCACCCCTGTAATCCCAGCACTTTGGGAGGTTGAGGTGGGTGGATCACCTGAGGTCAGGAGTTCGAGACCAGCCTAGCCAACATGATGAAACCCCATCTCTACCAAAAAATACAAAAATTAGCCGGGTATGGTAGCACACATCTGTAGTCCCAGCTACTTGGGAGGCTGAGGCAGGAGAATTGCTTGAACCTTGGAGGTGGAGGTTACAGTGAGCTGAGATTGCGCCACTGCACTCCAGCCTGGGTGAGAGAGAGACTCTGTCTCGAAATAAATAAATAAATAAATAAAATGAAAGTTAAAAAAAGATAGTAAATGTAATATAAAGTGTGCAAAGTTCTCACCAGTATACCTAATCAGAGTTGACATTAGTATATACAAATGTAAAATTATGATTAATAGTAATTTTGAGAACAATCTAATGAGGTAGGTGCTTTCATTAACTCCATAATACAAATGAGAAAACTGAGGTCCAGAGAAGTTGTGTCATTGGTGATAGGTCATAAAGGTAGCAAAGAGAAGACCCCAGCCTGACTCCAAGAGTCCCGGCTTGTGACCCTTATGCCCTGTCACTGGTGGTCTGAGATGCATTAACTCGGTGGTTCCCAGCTTTTCTGACACCAGGGACCAGTTTCATGGAAGATGATTTTTCCATGGATCGGCGTTAGGGGCGGGGGATGTTTTCAGGATGAAACTGTTCCACATTAGATTCCCATAAGGAGTGTGCAACCTAGGTTCCTCTCATGCACAGTTCACAATAGGGTTTACGCTTCTATGAGAATCTGATGCCGCCTCTGGTCTGACAGGAGGTGAAGCTCAGGTGGTGATGCTGGTTTGCCCCCTGCTCACTTCCTGCTCCCGCTTGCCCACCGCTCACCTCCCGCTCGCCCACCGCTCACCTCCCATTCCCACTTGCCCACCGCTCACCTCCTGCTTGCCCGCTGCTTACCTCCTTCTCACTCACTGCTCACCTCCTGCTGTGTGGCTCGGTTCCCAGCCCTCGGCCTGGGGTTTGGGGACACCTGCATCAACTCATTTAATCCCCTCAACGTTACTAAGAAAGTTAAATTCATTAGTGAAATTTTACAGCTGAGGAGAGGGAGGCTCTGAGAGGTCCACTAATTTGTCCCAAATCACATAGCTTGTTAAAAGCTCAGCTGGATAGAGAACCTGAGCCATTATTGCTTGTCTCACCTTGCGCTTGTGCTAGTGCCTGGCACATACTATGTCTTCAAACACTGAGTGCCGCCAGCCGCTGACTCAGAGACCATCCCCTGGTCCAGTTTGGGGGCAGCCTGACCCCTTCTTTAGGGAGCACAAGGGAAGGGTCCTACATCCAACCCTAAACCGAGCACTCCCAGAAAGAACGTTCCCCAGGAGCCTCCTTGAAGCTTGCTGCAAAACGTGGTGAAGGCGAGACCTGAATCAAGTGTGATTCATTTAAACAGAGTTTTAATTAGTAAATAAATTACTTGTGGGGCAGGGGGAAAGATATCAATTAGAACATGTGGTTAAATAGGCAGAAATATGCAGAGAATTTTTGTGTCTGGAGGAAATGCACGTGTTCCATTAGCACTAATTAAGAAACACAGAATATTCTTTCCAGGCTATAAGAGGCTTGAGCGTCAGGAACAGAGAGGTAGTGTAGAAAGTCTGGCTGATTTAGGCTGGGTGAAGTGGCTCATACCTGTAATCTCAGCACTTTGGGAGGCTGAGGTGGGTGGATCACTTGAGGTCAGGAGTTCAAGAACAGCCTGGCCAACATGGTGAAACTCCATCTCTACTAAAAATACAAAAAAAAATAGCTAGGTGTGGTAGCAGGCACCTGTAATCCCAGCTATTGGGGGAGGCTGAGGCACGAGAATCAGTTGAACCTGGGAGGCGGAGGTTGCATTGAGCTGAGATCGCACCATTGGACTCCAGCCTGGGTGATAAGAGCAAAACTCTATCTCACACACACACACACACACACAAAACAAGTCTGGCTACTTTCAAGCTGGGACAAGCTGGTCACTTTATGGCATCAAGCCTAAAGCTTACTACCTGTGTGAGCTCAGGCTCCAAAGCCTTAACTTCATTTTGCTAAAAATGGAGATAATGATACTGACCATATAGGATTATCAGAAGGATTTGTATGTTTGATATCAAGAAGGCAGTGATATTTGAGTAGGTCCACATTTTTGGTCTTGTTTTCCCCTCAACATAGCCCTGTGATTAGGTAGAGCAGGAATTACAAACCCATTTTTTCAGGTGGAAAAACAGTGTAGTGGATCCAGTCACTTGTCTCTTTTAACATCTGTTCAACTGTTTTTCTAGGACATCTCTCGTACTGCAGAGACTGGAAAGTGAAAATCTGTAACGTATTTTCCAGACTCCCTTGTAGCTAGAGCTCCTGGTCTGATTCAGAACCACCAATCATGTGGACTCACCAAAGACTTGAGTTTAGAAGGAAGTTTGGTGGGGAGATGAGGCATCCAACTTGCTGACAGAGCTCATAGCAGATGAGAAGTGGCTTGACAAACAGCAGGAGGAGGGATTGTTGCCTGCATCTGGGCCATGGTTAAGGTGGTGTGATCCTGAAGCCAGACATCAGAAGGTGGCTTTTCTTTTTTTTTTTTGAGATGGAATCTTGCTCTATTACCAGACTGGAGTGCAGTGGCTTAATCTCATCTCACTGCAACCTCTACCTCCTGGGTTTAATTGATTCTCCTGTCTCAGCCTCCTGAGAAGCCTGGACTACAGGTGCACACCACCACATCTGGGTAATTTTCGTATTTTTAGTAGAGATGGGGTTTCACCATTTTGGCTAGGATGGTCTCGATCTCTTGACCTTGTGATCTGCCCACCTTGGCCCCCCAAAATGATGGGATTACAGGAGTGAGCCACTGCGCCTGGCCCAGAAGGTGGCTTTTTGCTGGCCCTTCTTCCTCTTTCTCTGATGGGCCAGTTCTGAGATGCTGCTCTGGAAGTCATTCATAGAGGACAGCCTAGATCCTGCTCCTCCAGCCCTCATAACAATTTTGTTTGAACTAATTTTTCCTTTCTTTTTTTGAGATGGAATCCCACTCTGTCACCCTGGCTGGAGAGCAGTGGTGTAAACTCAGCTCACTGCAATCTCTGCCTCCCAGGTTCAAGCGACTCTCCTGCCTCACCCTCCTGGGTAGCTGGGATTACAGGCATGTGCCACCACACTCAGCTAATTTTTTTTTTTTTTTTTTTAGTGGAGACAGGGTTTTTCCATGTTGCCCATGCTGATCTCGAACTCCTGACCTCAGGTGATCCGCCCACCTCGGCCTCCCAAAGTGCTGGGATTACAGGCGTGAAGCACTGCACCCGGCCCATTTCAATATCTTAAAACAGAAAAGGTTTATTTCTCGTTCATGCTCATTGATACCTCTAGAGTTGGCAAGGGGTGTTCTGCTCCTCTTGGTTACTCAGGGGTCCAGGCTAATGGAGCAGCCACCATCTCATACGCACACTCATGAAAGAAGACAGCACTGGAGGGTCTTCAGTGAGCGATGCAATGCCTTGGCTTGCAGCAATATGGGGTACGTGCACTCACAATTCATTCTCCAAAACTAGTCACAAGGTCCCACCCAATCACAAGGGAACCAGGAAATGTCATGGGATAAGTTGGACAAAATATTTGGTGACCACATAGAGAGTGGAAGTGGAGTGACAACAAGACAGGAAGCTCTGCAGTGCTTCCAACATTTCTAAACTTCAGAACTTGTTCCATCTCCTATTAGGAACTGCAAGACTGCAATTGGATGGTTGGAAAGAAATTAAAGGGCATTTTCAGACAGCTGGAAGGAAGTCTGGAAATAGGAATCCTTCCAACACTCTGGTTTCTCTTGCTTTCCTACATCCCATTCCCCTCCCAGAATCTGGAGTGCTCCATGTGAACATGAATCAGATCACGTCATCTTCCCACTTAAAATCCTTGAATGATGCTAAAAAGAAGACAGAAGCTTCTCACCATAGCGCTTCATGACTGTATTAGTTATTGATGGCTACACAACAAATATTTCCCAAAATATAGGGACTTAAGAGAAAAATAAACCTTTATTATCTCATGCAGTTTCTTTACTCTGCTTTTTTTTTTCCTTCTTTTTCAGACAGGGTCTTGCTCCATTGCCCAGGCTGTAGTGCGGTGGTGTGATCATAGCTCACTGCAGCCTTGATCTTCTGGGCTCAAGAGCTCTTTCTGTTTCAGTCTCCCAAGTAGCTGAAACTTCAGGCGTGTGTCACCCCACCTGGCTAGTTTTTTAAATGTTTTGTAGAGACAGTGTCTTGCTATGTTGCCCAAGCTTGTCTTGAACTCCTAGCCTCAAGTAATCCTCCTCCTTCAGTCTCCCAAAGTTCTGGGATTACAGACGTGAGCCACTGTGCTCGGACTAATGCAGCTTCTCTTGGTCGCGCATTTGGGAGTGACTCAGCTGGGTGTCCTGGCTTATGGTCTTTCAGAGGTTGCCGTTATGACATCGTTTGGGATTGCAGTTGTCCGAAGGCTTTGTTGGGCTAAAGGATCCAAGATGCACTCACATGGCTAGAAGGTTGATGCTGGCTATTGGCAGGAGGCCTCAGTTCCTTATAACATGGACCTTCCCATAGGAATGCTGAACTGTCCTCATGACACGGTGGTTGGCTTTGTCCAGAGTGAGTTGTCTGAGAAAGAGAGGGCAAGGCAGAAGCTGCAATGTTCTTCTATAACCCACTCTTGGAACCCATACCCTGTCACTTCCCCCAGGTCCTGTTGGTTCCCTAGGTCAGCCCTATTTATTGTTTACACAAGGGTGTAAATTCTAGGACACAGAGATCATGAGGGCATCCAGGAGGCTAGCAGGCAGTGACTTAGCTCTCTGATTTCATCTTCTGTTGATTCAGTAAGCACTCATCACATCGAACTTCTATCTGTTTGAAACATGCTAAGCTGAGCCAAACCCAAGGCCTTTGCTTGCTCTTCCTTCCACGTGAGATACCGTTCCTCCAATCTTTGCTTCATCATCACATTCAGGTTTTGGCTCAACTGTTGTTTTCTTAGACAGGCTTTCCCTGACCACTCTGTCCAATATTGCTCTTCCCTGCGGTCCCCACTCCAGGCCAATTGCTAGCACATCATTCTATTTATTTCCTTCACTCTTTGAAATCACTTTATTTGTTTATTTATTTATTTATTTAGAGACAGGGTCTCATTCTGTTGCCCAGGCTGGAGTGCAGTGGCGTGATCTTGGCTCACTGCAGCCTTGACCTTCTGGGCTCAAGCCATTCTCCTGCCTCAGCTTCCTGAGTAGCTGGTACTACAGGTGCATGCCACCATGCCTGGCTGGCTTTTTCATTTTTTGCAGAGATGGGGGTGTGGGGGGGGTCCCACTATGCTGCCTAGGCTGGTCTTGAACCCCTGCACACAAGTGATCCTCCTGCCTTGGCCTCCCAAAATGCCTGGATTACAAGCCTGAGCCACTGCAATCAGCCCTAGTCTGAAATCGCTGTAATTACTGATTAGTTTATTAGGCCTCTGTCTCCTCTCTTAAGACTTCAGCAACCTGAGAGTGGGCTGGGCCCATTATGCTCATCCCAGCATCTCCAGCACCTGGTATAGCTCGTTGTCCATAGCAGGTGAACCATACCTACGTGCCTAGTAAAAGAACAGCCTCCAGCCTCCCACCTCCCATAGGGAAGGCTCCAGATTCCTCAAATTTTCTCATGCCCTCCTGCTATCCTGAACCTGATCTGAAATCGGACCCTGGGTTTGTCCTAAGCTCGCTGCTCCTATATGATCATTATTCACAGTGCAACCCGTCAGTCTGCAAAGCCCTACAACCTTCCTGGAGAGGAGAGGGTGACAGAAACCTGGTTGGCAGGCTGAGAGGGTGTCTTGCTGCAGGCTTGGCCGGACCCACAGCCAGAGCTCACCCTCCCAGCCCAGAAGGCTTTCTGGTTCAGTTGGTGATTATCTGAATAAGGCACTTTTAACAGCACAGTCTAAGGGCTTCTTGGCAGGTGACCCATTAATGCTGGCTTAAATGGGAGTCACCTAGAGGGAGGGAAGCCCTGGGGACCACTCTGAAAGCTTTAGCAGAATGCGTGGTTTTCTCAGTTGCTGTGGCTTCCCCAGGCAATTAAATGGGTGGCAGACAAAATTGCTCACGTAGCATCTACAGCCTCTGGTCTCAGAGGCTGCAGGTGACTGAGAGGGGCCATTCAAGTGGATCAACCATCTGCCTGCTAAGCTTCCTTTCATCTTTTCTCCATCTTTCCTTCCTCCCTCCTTCTCTCCCTTCCTTTTTCCCTCCTTCCCTCCCTTTGTCCCTCCCTTCCTGCCTTCCCTGTTTAGGGAAGTTGCAAAAGGTTTATGAATTCCCCAGCCATCCACCTCTCATCTCTGACTTTTGGCTTCATCTACTCCATTCCTTTCTCCCCTATCTTGACTGCCTCTAACATCTGAAATATTGAGGTGACCTACTTTCACTCTGTAAGTAGAGGCACTGGAGCTGTGTGCTAGAGGTACGAGAGAAACAGGCAGAGGCATCTGGCTGGTGAGAATCGTGAGACCCCTCTTACTATCTGGCTGGACTACTGGTGGCTTCTTTCATGTCTAGATTTTCAAAGCCTGGCACCTTGGACAGCATTTGTGCACCTGGAGTTTTTGATGTGGGGCATTTTGTCACAGCTCTTTTAGTACATTTCTACAGCCAGGGTGCCTCGTGGGGTCCAGCATTTGCTGAGGGTTACTGGGCACTGTGCTAGGCAATGTGATCCCATTAGTAATAATTGTGAGCACTTTATAAAGCAAGCATTTGGCACATGCCATCTCATTTCATTCTCCCCCAAACCTTGTAAGATGGGGGTGATTTGTGCCCAGTTTTCTGATGAGGGAACTGATGTGTAGCGAGGTTACGCCGCTCAGGACGTTCTAACACCTTCATGTTGTGTATGGATTCTCTTTTTTTTTGAGATGGAGTCTCACTCTTGTCGCCCAGGCTGGATTGCAATAGCTCAGCCTTGGCTCACTGCAGCCTCTGTCTCCCGGGTTCAAGCGATTCTCCTGCCTCAGCCTCCCGACTAGCTGGGATTACAGGTGCCCACCACCACTCCCAGCTAATTTTTGTATTATTATTATTATTGTTATTATTGTTTTTAGTAGAGATAGGGTTTTACCATGTTGGCTAGGCTAGTCTTGATCTCCTGACCTCAAGTGATCTGCCCACCTTGGCCTCCCAAAGTGCTGGGATTACAGGCGTGAGCCACCACGCCCAGCCTGGATTCTGAAATTTGATTCTTACCACAACTCTGTGAGATGAAAATTATCATCCTCATTTTATATGCGAAAGTCCCAAGGTTTGAGGGTGAAGATCACACAGTCATCAGGTGGGGACCCTACTATTCATCAGCAGTCCCCTGTGCACGTGATACTAGGTTGTCATGTGCAAGTGATTTAGTATCATTTGCAAAATTTGAAAGTTCAGTTGTTAGGAGAATAACTTACTCATTCCACAAGTATTTCCTGTGTGCCAGTTAGGTATTAGGATCAAGAGTGATGTGGTAGATTGCACACATGGACACAGACTGCTTCCTTCTCTTTAACCACACCCCTGTGTAAAGTGCCTTTGCAGCTTCTCCCATCAAGAGGTAGAGTCTGTGTCCCCACCTCTTTAGTCTGGACTGGCCTTGTGACAAGCTTTGAACATTAGAATGTGACAAAAGTGACAGTGTACCAGTCTAGACCTCTAGCTGTTTCTGCTCTCTCTTGGAACCCTGTAAGTTCCATGTGAATAATCCTTATCTGATCAGCCAAGTGCCAAGAGTCAAATGTCCCAGTCACACATGCTATCTTAGCCAGCATTCAGCCAACTCCTAGAAACAGCTGTGGGGTGGACTGGCAGCTGACCATAGACGCATGAGTGAGCCCAGCCAAGACCAGAAGAACAGCCCAGCTGAGCACAGCCCACATTGCCAGACCACATGGTCAGGAGCTAAATCAGTGATTCTCAAAATGTATTCCCTAGTCCAGTAGCATCAGCCTCACCAAGGAACCTATCAGAAAGGCACATTTTCAAGCTCACCTTAGCACTATGGAATCATACACTCTAGGAGTGGGCCCAAGTGATTGATTGATTGATTGATTTTGAGATGGAGTCTTGCTCTTTTGCCCAGGCTGGAGAGCAGTGGCACAATCTTGGCTTACTGCAACCTCCTCCTCCTGAGTTCAACCGATTCTCCCACCTCAGCATCCTGAGTAGCTGGGATTACAGGCACCCACCACCATGCCCAGCTAATTTGTATTTTTAGCAGAGACGGGGTTTCACCATGTTGGTCAGGCTGGTCTCAAACTCCTGACCTCAGGTGATCCACCTGCCTCGGCCTCTCAAAGTGCTGGGATTACAGGTGTGAGCCACCATGCCCGGCCTGGTTCCACATTTGTGCACTTGAGAATTGTGCAGCTGTAAACATGTGTGTGTAAGTATCTGTTTTGTAAAATGACTCATTTTCCTCTGGGTAGATACCCAGTAGTGGGATTGCCAGATCAAATGACAGTTCTACTTTTAGTTCTTTAAGGAATCTCCACACTGTTTTCCATAGGGGTTGTACTACTTTACATTCTGTGGGTTCTATTTTTATGTCCATTTTACAGATGGGGAAACTAAGGCCTAAAGAAGATAAGATCTTTACTTGAGGTCACTTAACCAGCCAGGATTTTGAGTAAGGTGTCTGGCAGACTCTCAAGTTTATGCTTTCACATGTTGTAGGATCCAAACTCCTAGTGTGAGGCAGAAAATATGTGGTGGACACCCAGAGTGGCCAGAATGGGAGCATTACAGTTCCACGAGTCAAAAGAGGTTGTATGGGAGAGAGAGTCCCACAGTTCACTGAGTGGGCCAGGCAAGATTGGAACAGGTGGAGAGAGAAGAGAAAAATGAATTTCAGATGGAGGAAGCCGCTTGAGCAAAGATGAGTGAACTCTCAAACCTTAGTAAAAGCAAGTCTTTTTATTGGCAGAAGTGAGTGTTCTAGGGTAAGACGGTAGCAGAATTTTAAATTCAGAGCATTACAAAGATTCAGCATTAATGAGTTTGCTGGAACACGAGGTGTGGAAAGTTTCCTTGAAATACTAAATTAGTAACCCCAGCAAATGTTTTTTGACTTCTGAGTAGTGTGGTCTCTAAATTGACTTCCCTCCACCATTGGACTATAAATGGTTTGAAGATGTTAGACTTGAAAGTGTAGGGAGAATATTTTGCTGTTGCTATAGTTTATTCTCTCAACTAAACTTTTTCTTTCAACATTTTTTCCCTAAAGTGTATTCAGAAGGTGACATACCTCTCTTTCTAATGTCTTCTTTTTCTATATCACCAATAAAAAGAGGGAATACTTCGGTGAGCATCTGTGATGTGCTCAGCATCTGACATGTTCACCACAAGTTAAGACTCTGCCCCAACTATCAAGAAACCTAGCAATCTAACTGGACACGAACCCATCTAGCATGCAAGCCAAAGACCATTAACAATCAGAGAAGAGAAAAGTCAGTGTAGGGTGGAGAAACCAGGAAGATCTTCAGGGGAAACTCAGTCCTGACATGGGAGGAAAACATTTCAGTTTCTTTTCTGCTTCTTCTCCTTCCTTCCTCCTTCTTCCTCCTCCCTTCTTCCTCCTTTTTCCTCCTTCTTCCTACTCCCTTCTTCCTCCTTTCCTCCTCTTCCCCCTCCTCCCCCTCCTCCCCCTCCTCCCCCTCCTCCCCCTCCTCCCCCTCCTCCCCCTCCTCCTCCTTCTTCTTCTTCCTCTTCCTCCTCTTCTTCTTCTTCTTCTTCTTCTTCTTCTTCTTCTTCTTCTTCTTCTTCTTCTTCTTCTTCTTCTTCTTCTTTTTCTTTTTCCTCTTCTTCTTCTTTTCTTCTCCTCCTTCTTTCTTCTTCCTCTTTCTCTTCCTCCTCCTCTTTCTCTCTCTTTTTTTAAACCAGTGAACAGAAACATTTCAGTTTCATATTGACATTCAGTACATTAGGACCAGCGTTAGTACCACCTAGAATATATTCTTATCCAATTTAGGAAAATAAGAGATGATCGTTTGCCTAAAAACTTCTTGGCAGATTTTCCATCTGAAATGGCAAATGTGCTTTACCTCTAGGATCAATAGTGCTTGGAGTGCTATCTCGAATTTTGAGAATTTGGAGGGTCTCCATCTTCAGAGGAAATGAATACTGGAAGCAATTGATGATGATGTCTGCTATGGTATGGGAGGTATGGGAGGAGTGGGGGAGAATATCCTATGTATATGACTTCTCTCTCCCATACTTTTCTCTGCAAATTGTTATAAAATCTCTATTTTCATGTACCCAAGTAGCTAAAATCTTTAACTAATTGTACTTCTTGCTCTGCTTTTGACTTTATTTATTTATTTATTTATTTATTTTTTGAGATGGAGTCTCACTCTGTTGCCTGGGCTGGAGTGCAGTGGTCAGTGGTGCAATCTAGGCTCACTGCAACCTCCGCCTCCCGAGTTCAACTGAACCTCCTGCCTCAGCCTCCCAAGTAGTATGGATGCCTACCATCATGCCTGGCTAAGCTTTTTATATTTTTAGTAGAGACAAAGTTTCACCATGTTGGCCAGGCTGGTTTTGAACTCCTGACTGCAAGTGATTCATCCACCTTGGCCTCCCAAAGTGCTGGGATTACAAGTGTGAGCACTGTGCCTGGTGCTTGCTTTTGACTTTTAAGACAGAGGCACACAAAAATAAAATTAAACATATCAAATATATGGAAAGATAATGACCTGGTACACTTCTTTCAGCTAGTTAAATTGTAACCTAATATCCTGTACTTTATTTGGAGTACTACAAGTTGTTTCCTTTATATCCTGAAAGATGACAGTGAGGTACAGAAAATACTAAATGATTAATGATAAACTATATATTTATATAAATACCAAGCTGTATTCTGTTGAAAATGTATGTTATCAGCCAATGGTCTATCTCAATTAAGAAGGAAATAGTGATTTGAGGATATAGTGACTTACCTGAGTGATACCAGGAGGTTCTAAAATGCTTGATTCTAATTAACTTTAGATATAGCAACTCTAGGTTTCAGAGGACAGAGATTAGGGGAAGAAGTGGGCCACATGGAGAGCAATTTTTCTTTTCTTTTCTTTTTTTTTTTTTTTTTTGAGATGGAGTCTCACTCTGTCTCCCACGCTGGAGTGCAGTGGTGCAATCTTGGCTCACTGCAACCTCCACCTCTTGGGTTCAAGCAATTCTCCTGCCTCAGCCTCCTGAGTAGCTGGGATTACAGGCACCTGCCACCACGCCCGGCTAATTTTTTGTATTTTTAGTGGAGACGGGGTTTCACCATGTTAGCCCGGATGGTCTCAATCTCCTGACCTCATGATCCACCCGCCTAGGCCTCCCAACATGCTGGGATTACAGGCCTGAGCCACTGCGTCCGGCCAGAGGAGATAATTTTTGGGATGACCCTTGAAGGATGAGTGGGAGTTTATGCGGAAAACAAGATTTGAGAAGAGGCATAGAGTACAGCAAGGTAGAAGGCATGGGGTATGAAGAACCATGGGGCCGAGTGCAGTGGCTCACACCTGTAATCACAGCACTTTGGGAGCCTGAGGTAGGAAGATCACGAGGTCAAGAGATCGAGCCCATACTGGCCAACATGGTTAAACCCTGTCTCTACTAAAAATACATAAATTAGCTGGGCATGGTGGCACGTGCCTGTAGTCCCAGCTACTCAGGAGGCCGAGGCAAGAGAATTGCTTTAACCCTAGAGGTGGAGGTTGCAGTGAGCTGAGCTGAGATTGCGCCACTGCACTCCAGCCTGGCAACAGAGCCAGACTCCGACTCAAAAAAAAAAAAAAAAAAAGGAAGAAAGAAACAAAATAAGAAAAAAGAAAAACCATCGAGTATAGCAGGGATTCTAAGCCCTTTGGTATTGCCAAAAAAAAAAGGGGAAGTGTAGGGCTGTGTGTGGCTGGCAAGCAGACTGGGGAGCTGACAGAATCTCTGGTGCTATATTAAGGATTTGGCACTTTATCCTGAAGGCAATGGGGATCCCATGAAGGGTTGCAAACGTGGGTCAGATTTCCTTTTAGCTAAATCACTCTGGTGAGCAATGCAAAGGCAATGCAAGGATATGCAAGAATCAGAGTCTCTTTCTGTCTCTTTCCTCCTTTATGCAATGAGATCAGGAAGAATGAAAATAGTTAAGGAGATAGTCTCTAAGGCTTTGATCTCAAATAGCACTAAATGCTAAAAACTTGGAGTGAGAATGGAGTTTTAAGTGCATTCTAGAAGCTTTGTGACTGTAATAAGAGATTCAGATGAGTTGATTTTATTCAATCTCAGACACAGAGGCATAGATTCTACAGATATTTTTGAATTAAAATTTGGTGAGGACCAACCCTAGAGAAACCTGTGCCCATGAGCTCAACATTCATGTCCTAGAATGTTCATAGGAACATTGTTCAAGATAGCCCTAAATGGAAACAGACTAAGTGTGCCTCTGCTGTAGACCTGATAAATGCATTGTATACTCACAGGATAAAACACTATACAGCAGTGAGAATAAAGGTGGTGGAGCTACATGCATTTATGAGAGTGAAACTAAATACATAATACGGAGAGAAGAAGCAAAATTAGAGAGAATATATACAGTATAATTAAATTTATATAGGGTTCAAAAATAGTCAAAATGATACTCGATTGTTTAGGGGCATATCTATAGGTTGTACAATTAGAAAGGAAGTCAAGAAAAAGTTATCTCAAAAGCCTGAGGGGAGGTAGAGAGTTATGATGGGGAAATGACCCTGGGGGTCCCTGGGATATTGAGAATGCTCTGTTCATGACCTAGGGGGCAGGTGCCCGGATATTTGCTTACTATTTAGTAAGTAGTATATTTACATTTTTGCTCTTTTCTTCTGAATTGATATTTCATAATAAAATATTTTTAAAGTTAGAAAAAACCTTTGATCATATTAAATGAAAAAAGTTGTCACAGGGAAAAGCTTAAGGGAGGGAAATTCCACAATATGCCAAGGCATTTTTTTTTTTTTTTTGAGACGGAGTCTCACTCTGTCCCCCAGGCAGGAGTGCAATGGCACAGTCTTGGCTCACTGCAACCTCCACCTCCTGGGCTCAAGCGATTCTCCTGTCTCAGCCTCCCAAGTAGCTGAGATTATAGGCATGTACCACCACGCCCGGCTAAGTTTTGTATTTTTACAAAATTACAACATGGCTTTGCCATGTTGGCCAGGCTGGTCTTGAACTCCTGACCTCAGAGGATCCGCCCTCCTCGGCCTCCCAAAGTGCTGGGATTACAGGTGTGAGCCACCGTGCCCAGCTGCCAAGGCAGTTTAATATGTTTAAATCTTGCTCAAAATTATGTATCACATTCGTGTATCATTAGTGACTTATTTTGCTACTACATGTTCTTTCTTAAGAAGATTTGTTCAAAACATGCACACACACACACACACACATGCACACACACACACACATCCCACACACATATCCCAAGCAGAACTGTGGGCTCCCTAAAATGACCCACCCCCAAATAAGTCTAGACATCCCCTGAGGGCAGCTCTGTGGATTCCAGGCACGGTGTCTGGGAACCTCTCAAAGATTAGTCCTAAAAGTTTGAGTTTCCAGAGATAATAGATGTCAAGGCTACCAAAAAACAAAAAAAAAAGTGAAAAAGTTTATGTTTATCCACTGTCTTCCCAGGAGGAAGGGCAGAATCACGCCCACCTGGTAACTGCTGTTCTAGAACACGGCTGTTTACTTGAAGTAAAATGTAAGCCACATACATAATTTTTAATTTGTAGTGGCTACACTGAAAAAAGTAAAAAGAAACAGTGAAATTAACTTTATTTTTATTTATTTATTTATTTATTTGAGATGGAGTCTCACTTTGTTGCCCAGGCTGGAGTGCAGCAGCGTGATCTTGGCCCACTGCAACCTCTGCCTCCTGGGTTCAAGCGATTCTTCTGCCAGCCTCAGTATTTTGAGTAGATGGGATTACAGGTGCCCACCACCATGCCCGGCTAATTTTTGTATTTTTAGTAGAGATGAGGTTTCACCGTGTTGGCCAGGCTGGTCTCAAACTCCTGATCTCAAGTGACCCTCCCGCCTGGGCCTCCCAAAGTGTTGGGATTACAGGCGTGAGCCACCACTCCCAGCCGAAATTAACTTTAATAACGTATTTTACTTGACTCAGTAATATCCAACATATTATCTTTTCAATATGTAATCAATCTTAAAACATTGGCATGCTTTGCCATTCTTTTTCCCGTAATAGGCCTTTGAAATCCTGTGTGTTTCTCACACTGACAGCACATTTCAACTTGGACCAGCCACTTCTCAAGTTCTCAGTGGCTCATGTGACTCATGGGTACCATCTTGGGCAGTAGAGTTCTAGAACATAAGCTCTGTGAGAATAGGATTTTTTGCCTTTTTTTTCATTGCTGTATTTTTAGTGTCCAGTACAGTGCATAGTACATAGCAGACTCCCTGATAGATACTTTAAAAATAAATGATTTAATGAATATCTAATTCTATTCCTAAGAGAGAAGAAGAACATTCTTATATGGAGTGGGGCACTTTAAAAGCATTAAGGGCAAAACAAAGTGAGTCAGAAAAATAATCCCATCTGGTGACTATTGCACAAGATGAAATGCACAAAAGCACCTCTAAATAGTCCAGTTGGCTGCCAGGTGGATGAAGTGTGTGGGGAGGAGCACTTTTCAAGAAATGGCTGAGTTGTTCTCCTTCAAATGTCTTCCTCTGTCACACTCCCTCCCCAAAATGTGGTTTTGATATCCACATCATTGTGTTTTGTTTGTTTGTTTGCTTTTTGGGATCGGCTCTTCCTCTCTTGCCCAGGCTGGAGTACAGTGGCGTGATCACAGTTCACTGCAACCTCCACCTCCTGGGTTCAAGCAATCCTCCCACCTTAGTCTTTCAAGTAGCTGGGACTACAGGCATGAGCCACCACACCTGATGAAATTTGGTATTTTTTGTAGAGATTGGGTTTCGCCATGTTTCCCAGGCTGGTCTCAAACTCCTGGACTCGAGCATTCCTCCTGCCTTGTCCTCCCAAAGTGCTGGGATTACAGGCATGAGCCACTGCACCCGGCCCATTGTGGTCCTTATTGCAACACTTTTTTTTTTTTTTTTTTTTTAGGTGGAGTCTTCCTCCATTGCCCAGGCTGGAGTGCAGTGGCTCGATTTCGGCTCACCACAACCTCTGCCTCCAGGGTTTAAGCAACTCCCCTGTCTCAGCCTTCTGAGTAGCTGGGACTACAGGCACATGCCACCATGCCCAGCTAATTTTTGTATTTTTAGTAGAGTCGGGGTTTCACTACTTGGCCAGGCTGGTCTTGAACTCCTGACCTCGTGATCTGCCCACCTCAGCCTCCCAAAATGCTGGGATTACAGGTGTGAGCCACCGTGCCCGGCCTCAACACTCTTTTAATGCTCCAGATACTGTTTTAAGAACCACAGATTTCTTCTAGTTGTCTGGTCTAAAAAAAAATTGGCTTCCTCTACCTGCACTTAAGATTCAATTTTTTAATTGGCAAGCATCATGATCTCCTGTGTATACATAGACAGTTAAGTGTGTTATTAAAATGAGATGATGTTTTGCCCTTTACATATGACATGCTGATACAAGCAAACTGGTGACAAAAGACACAACCAGGACCTTCTGTCAGCAACTTTTCCCACATCTTCTCCCAACATCTTGAAGTACTTTTAAAATTAGACTCCACGTCCTTTTGGGTCTTGCCTCAATTTTTTTTTCCAGCAGTAGGAGCATTACCATTCTGGGCAAACTAGTTGTTCAGGAAGACACTGGACTCATTTCATGAACTTTTCTTCTTCCTCGCGCTTCTAGCGTTGATATAAATAAGCACTTATAGAAGGACTCGATTTTTCTTTTTTTCAGTTCAAGGAAAAGTTTCTCTTCTATTGACAAATACCAAGGGGAAAATCCAACTGTACTAACTGAAGTACAATATGTTTTCATCAGAAATCATCTGTGGCTGGGTGCAGTGGCTCACACCTGTAATCCCAGCACTTTGGGAGGCCGAGGTGGGCAGATCACCTGAGGTCAGGAGTTTGAGACCAACCTGGCCAACATGGTGAAATCCCGTCTCTACTGAAAATACAAAAATTATCCTGGCATGGTGGCATGCGCCTGTAATCCTGGCTACTCGGGAGGCTGAGGCAGGAGAACCGCTTGAACCCCAGAGGCAGAGGTTGCAGTGAGCTGAGATCACGCCACTGCACTCCAGCCTAAACAACAGAGAGCGACTCAGTCTGAAAAAAAAAAAAAAAAAAAGGAATCATCTGTATTACAATTGGTTTTTCCCTTTTCAACAAGTCTGCCATTTGGCCCCTGTCCCTGACAGCACATCTGCTTGGTGGATGTTACGCTAACCTGTTGTCTCCCTGTAGGATAAGCAGACACAATTTTCCGAAGCTCCTTCTAATGCCAACCTTTTTGCTATCTGTTAAGTGGTGACAATCTAGGCTTGCATTCTCTGGCTAACACGGTTTGCAGAAGATTAACCCTCAGCTTAATCGAAGGTACCCAGCCTCTCATCCTAGTCTGTCATTTTTACTTCTCCCTAGACAGAAGAGGTGAGACTTGAACTCTCCAGTGTGGACAAATCAGTCGTTTTGAGATTTTCTGAGTCAGTTTAGGATAAATGCATCCGTGGGGCTTACCACAACCACTCTTGTTCGCTGCCAGAGAAAAAAGGGCTCCTACCACCTTAAAATTAGACACTCACACAGGCGCATATTCACAGGCTTAGCTCTCTTAGCACTGAATGGCAAAACAGACATACACGACATTTCCTCACTACGGGTGAGATGTCCTTGTTTGTTTCCTTCCTTCCTTCCTTCCTTCCTTCCTTCCTTCCTTCCTCCCTTCCTTCCTCCCTTCCTCCCTTCCTCCCTTCCTCCCTCCCTTCCTTCCTCCCTTCCTCCCTTCCTCCCTTCCTCCCTTCCTCCCTTCCTTCTTCTCTCCCTCCTTCCCTCCCTCCCTTCCTCCTTCTCTCCTTCCTCGCTCTCTTCCTCCCTTCCTCCCTCTCTTCCTCCCTTCCTCCCTCTCTTCCTCCCTTCCTCCCTCTCTTCCTCCCTTCCTCCCTCTCTTCCTCCCTTCCTCCCTCCCTCCCTTACTTTTTTCTTTCTTTCTTCCTTTTTTGAGATGGAGTCTCACTTTGTCCCTCAGGCTGGAGTGCAGTGGTGCAATCTTAGCTCACTGCAACCTCCGCCTCCCAGGTTCAAGCGATTCTCCTGCCTTAGCCTCCCAAGTAGCTGAGACTACAGGCACCTGCCACCACACCCAGCTAATTCTTGTATTTTTAGTAGAGACGAGGTTTCACCATGTTGGACAGGCTGATTTCGAACTCCTGACCTCAGGTGATCTGCCTGCTTTGGCCTCCCAAAGTGCTGGGATTACAGGTGTGAGCCACCGTGCCCAGTCAATTTTTCATGGTTTTAGTAGAGATGGGGTTTCACCCTCTTGGCCAGGCTGGTCTCAAGCTCCTGGCCTCAGGTGATCCACCTGCCTCGGCCTCCCAAAATGCTGGGATTACAGAGAGGTACTTTCTTGCTGACCCAGGAAGCCCACCAGAATCTGGTCCTCCCAATGCGATGATCACAGAATCACTCATAGGGCTTTTAAAAAAGAGCATTCTGGTTCTAGTGAACATGATGTTCTCTTGTCTACTTGGCATCTGTTTAAAAACGGTTCTCCCTTCTTCTGCTGGCAACAGGATACTTATTTCTTGGGGAAACTCATTTTGTCTGATTTAGGTGGAGTCAGTACCCATTTCTCTACCACAGGCATGTACACATGGCTCAGGTCTTACCTATCAGAGAGCTATATCCTTCTGCCTACCGATTGGCTCAAAGATGGGCATGTGACCCAAGCTGGACCAATCATATATCTCTCAGAGACTTCTGCTGAAACTACCAGGAAAAAGATATGTCCAATCTTTGAAGATAATGAGTGTAAAGACAAGGCAATAATGGAGCTGCTGGGGACAATTATTTCATCATGTGGAGAGCCCATGAATGGAGTCAGCTGGGCTTATCATGATAAGAGAGCCAGGAGAGGGAGGGGAGAGACGGAATCTTGATTCCCTGGATCTAGCCAGGTCTACACTTGACCTTGAGCCTTCAGTTTTGTGAACTAATAAATCCTCCTTCCTTTTATTTTTCTTTTTTTAGCTTAAGTTAATTTCATTTGAGTTTCTGTCATCTTAGAACAAAAAGTTTGTATTAACACACTATTCTCATGAACACTCTGGTTCACTGGATCAGATATGGTGATTTTTAAACTTTAGAATGCATAAAATTTAAACACAGGACTGAGTGTGGTGGCTCACACTTGTAATCCCGGCACTTTGAGAGGTGGAGGTGGGCAGATCACTTGAGGCCAGGAGTTCAAGACCAGCTTGGCCAACATGGTAAAACCTCTTCTCTACTAAAAATACAAAAAAAAAAAAAAATTAGCCAGACATGGTGGAGCACAACTGTAGTCCCAGCTACTCAGGAGGGTGAGGCAGGAGAATCACTTGAATCCAGGAGGTGGAGGTTGCAGTGAGCCGAGATCGCACCACTGCACTCCACCCTTGGTGACAATGCAAGACTCTGTTTCAAAAAAAAAAAAAAAAAAGTTAAAAAAATAAACAGAGGGCATTTTAAAATTGGCATTTTAAAATGCTGATATCTGGGTCTTTCCCAGAAATTCTGATTTAGAAGGATAGAGTCCAGGAATCTTCATTTAGCAAGCACTCCAGATGATTCTGATGTAAGATCACACTTTGAAAATCACAGAATTAGAGCATCGTCCTAGGCCACAACTTCATAATGAAGAAAGGTGGCTAATTGTTGTGTGCCTTCTATGAGCCACACCCCTTGTCTATGTTATCTAACTTATCTCGTTTAATCCCTAGAACAAGAGGTCCCCAAAAAGAATTAGATAACTCCTTTTAGAGCAGTGAAGCACCTGCTGCTGAAATTTGGGGGCAAATAACTGGAGTAGGCTTGCTGGGAACAGGACTTGTAAAAAAAACTGTGTCTGGAAGGCTGTGGTCCAAGGCCATTTTTGCCGCCTATAAGTGGGGTCTCCGGGACTAAAGGGAGCACACAGCTCTTCTTAAAATTGAAGGCGTTTATGCCCTAGACGAAACAGAATTCTATTTGGGCAAGAGACGTGCTTATGTTTACAAAGCAAAAAACAACACAGTGACTCCTGGAGGCAAACCAAACAAAACCAGAGTAATCTGGGGAAACGTAACTTGGGCCCACGGAAACAGTGGCATGGTTCATGCCAAATTCTGATGCAATCTTCCTGCTAAGGCTATTGGACACAGAATCTGAATGATGCTGCACCCCTTAATAAACTAACGAAAAGTCAATAAATAAATGTGGATTTGTGCTCTTGTTAAAAAAAAGGTATCTCCCTTTAGATTTGCACAACGATTTTGGATCAAAGTACAGCAGCAATTCTATTCTTAACATGGACGGATAGAGGCAAGAAATAAAAGAATCCACCAAGTCTTCACTAATTTTCATTTCCAGATGTTAATAATTCCAAGGGTAAATGTAGCTAGGAAAACTTCATTAATTTGTTAAATATAACCTACTGGTTTTATACATGTGAGCAAGAGAAGGTAATGTATGTTTCAATAAAAAGAATCATTAGTAGGTTACAGAGTCTGAGTAGTAAATACTATAGTTCAAGTTGTGAGAAACTGTCATTACATCACCCTGATTGGAATCATCCTGTTTTGTGAAAATGTGGAGCTAGACCTTTCCACACCTGGTCTTGGATCAACGATCTTTGTACTTTTTGTTTCTGGTTTCACCTTATGAGAATAATTGCCTGTGGCTGGGTGCAGCGGCTCAAGCCTGTAATCCCAGCACACTGGCAGGCTGCGGTGGGCAGATCACTTGAGTCCAGCCTGGCCAACATGGTGAAACCCCATCTCAACAAAAAATACAAGAATTAGCTGGGTATGGTGGTGCGTGCCTGTAGTCCCAGCTACTCAGGAGGCTGTAGCAGGAGGATTGCTTGGGCTTGGGAGGCAGAGGTTGCAGTGAGCTGAGATTGAGCCGCTGCATTCCAGCCTGGGCAACAGAGCCAGACCCCATCCCAAAATGGAGTTCTTCAGAAGGCCCTGAGACGAGGATTTACATGCAGCTGATTTTTTTTTTTTTTTTTTTGAGACACAGTTTTGTTCTTGTTGCGCAGGCTGGAGCGCAATGGCGCAGTCTCGGCTCACTGCAACCTCTGCCTCTTGGCTTCAAGTGATTCTCCTGCT
Source organism: Symphalangus syndactylus (assembly GCF_028878055.3). NCBI lineage: Eukaryota > Metazoa > Chordata > Mammalia > Primates > Hylobatidae > Symphalangus > Symphalangus syndactylus. Next base: position 77,148,631 of record NC_072440.2, on the reverse strand, counting down.
TCAGCCTTCCAAGTAGCTGGGATTACAGGTGTGTCACCATGCCTGGCTAATTTTTTTGTATTTTCAGTAGAGACAGGGTTTCACCATGTTGGCCAGGCTGGTCTCGAACTTCTGACCTCAGGTGATCTGCCTGCCTCGGCCTCCCAAAGTGTTGGGGTTACAGGCATGAGCCACCGCACCTGGCCACAGTTGATTTATTAAGGCAGCATTTATAGGAGAAATCCGTAAGGGAAAGACAAGAAGCCAAGTGTCTTAGTTTGCATTGCTATAAAGGAAAACCCAAGGCTGGATAATTTATAAAGAAAACAAGTTTAGGCCACGCGCAGTGGCTCACGCCTGTAATCCCAGCACTTTGGGAGGCTGAGACGGGTGGATCACGAGGTCAGGAGATTGAGACCATCATGGCTAACACAGTGAAACCCTGTCTCTACTAAAAATACAAAAACTTAGCTGGGTACGGTGGCGGGTGCCTGTAGTCCCAGCTACTCGGGAGGCTGAAGCAGGAGAATCGCGTGAACCTGGGAGGTGGAGCTTGCAGTGAGCCGAGATCACGCCACTGCACTCCAGCCTGGGCGAAAGAGCGAGACTCTGTGTCAAAAAAAAAAAAAGAAAAGGAAAACAATTTTATTTGGCTTATGGTTCTGCAGGCTGTACAAGAAGCATGGTGCCAGCATCTGCTTCTGATGAGGGCTTCAGGGAGCTTCTTCTCATGGGGAAAAGTGAAGGGGAGCAGGCATCACATGGTGAGAGGAAGGAGGGAAGAGAGAGAGGAGGCAGGTGCCGGGCTCTTTTAACAATCAGATCTTGCAGGAGCTAATAGAGCAAGAAGTCACTCGTTACCATGAAGATGGAGTCAAACCATTTATGAGCTATCTGCCCCCATGACCCAAACACCCCCTATCAGGCCCCATCTCCAACCCTGGGGATCACATTTCTTTTTTTTTTTCTTTTTCTTTTTCTTTCTTTCTTTCTTTTTTTTTTTTTGAAATGATTTCTCACTCTGTTACCCAGGCTGGAGTGCAGTGGCATGATCTCAGCCTCCCAAGTAGCTGGGATTACAGGTGCCTACTGCCATGCCCGGCTAATTTTTTATATCTTTAGTAGTGATGGGGTTTTACTATGTTGGCCAGGCTGGTCTCGATCTCCTGACCTCAGGTGATCCACCCTCCTTGGCCTCCCAAAGTGCTGGGATTATAGGCGTGAGCCGCCCAGCCCAATTTTAGCCCATTTTCTACTGCCATAACAGGATACTGCAGACTAGGTAATTTATAAACAGAAGTTTATTTGGCTCAGGGTTTTAGAGCCTGGGGAGTCCAAGAGCATGGCGCTAGCATTGGCGAGGGTTATCCCATGTCATAAGGGCAAGAAAGATGAACTCATCCTTTTTATCAGAAAGCCACTCCTGTGATAACTAAGTCACTCCCTCAATAACAACATTCACCCCTTTATAAGGGCAGAGACTTTATGGCCTAATTATTTCTTAAAGGTCCCGCCTCTTAATACTGTTAGAGTGGCAATTAAATTTCAACATGAGGTTTAGAGGGAAATTTCAAACCATAGCAAAACCTTACCAGATGTATGGTTTGCAAATATTTTCTCCCATTTTGTAGATTTTTTCTTTATTCTGTTAATTATTTCCTTAGCTGTGCAGAAGCTTCCTAGTTTGATGTAATTTCATTTGTCTATTTTTACTTTTGTTGCCTGTGCTTTTGGATTTATCTCCAAAGGACCATTACCCAGACCAATGTCATGGAGTTTTCCCCTATGTTTTCTTCCAGTAGTTATACAATTTTAAGTCTTCCATTCAAGTCTTTAATCCATTTTGAGTTGATTTTAGTATATGGTATTAAATAAGAGTCTAATTCATTCTTCTGCATGCGAATATCCCATTTCCCCAACAGCATTTGTTGAAAAGACTGTTCTTTCCCTCATTGTGTGTTCTTGGCACCTTTGTCAGAAATCAATTGACTGTGTAAAAACATGGAACCACCTCAAATGACCATCAATCTACAAGTGGATAAAGAAACTGTGGTGTGTGTGTGTATATATATATGAGATACATATATGTGGTATATATGTGGTACATATGTGGTATACATGTGGTGTGTATATATATATATATATATATGATATATATATGATGGAATACTACTCAGCCATAAAAAGGAATGAATTAATGGTATTTTCAGCAACCTGGATGAGATTGAAGACCATTATTCTAAGTGAACTAACTCAGGAATGGGAAATCCAACATCGTATGTTCTCACTCATAAGTGGGAGCTAAGCTATGAGGATGCAAAGGCATAAGAATAACACAATGGACTTTGGGTACTTGGGGGAAAGTGTGGGAAGGGGGTAAGGGATAAAAGACCACAAATTGGGTTCAGTGTACACTACTTGGGTGATGGGTACACCAAAATCTCACAAATTACCACTAAAGAACTTATTCATGTAACCAAATGCCACCTGTTCCTCAATAACCTACAGAAATAAAAAATAAAAAATAAATCAATTGACTGTAAATGTGTGAATTTATTTGTGGGCTCTCTATTCTGTTTCATTGATCTATGTGTCTGTTTTTATCCTAGTACTATGATGGGTTTTTTTTAATCCATGCTGTTTGATTACTATAACTTTGTAGTATATTTTGAAGTCAGGTAGTGCGATGCCTCCAGCTTTGTTCTTTTTGCTCAAGCTTGCTTTGGCTATTCAGGATCTTTTGTAGTTCCATACAAATTTTAGAATTGTTTTTTCTATTTCTGTGAAAAATGTCATTGATATTTTGATAGGGATTGCAGTGAATCTGCAGATCACTTTGTGTAGTGTACACATTTCAACAACATTAATTTTTCCCATCCATGCACACAGGGCGTCTTTCCATTTATTTGTGTCTTCCTTAATTTCTTTCATCAATGTTTTATATTGCTCAGCATATAACAGGACTTTTGTCTCTTTGGTTAAATGTATTCCTAAGTATGACATTTTATTTTTTGTAGCTATCATAAATGATGTTGTTTTCTTGATTTCTTTTTTGTACAGTTTATTGTTAGTGTATGGAAGTGCTATTTATTTTTGCATGTTGGTTTTATATCCTGCAACTTTACTACATTTATTAGTTATATCAATTTTTTTTTTGGTGGTGTCTTTAAAAGTTTCTATGTATAAGGTCATGCTGTCCACAAACAAGGACAGTTTAAATTCTTTTTAAATTTAGGTGTCATTTATTTATTTCCCTTGCCTAATTGCTATGGCTAGGACTCAAAGGATTATGCTGATTAGAAGTAGTGACAGTGGCCATCCTTGTTTTGTTCCTGGTGTTAGAAGAATAGCTTTCACCTTTTAACAACTGATGTGAAAATTTTCACCAGTGGTGTTAGCTATGGGTTGTCATATATGGCCTTTATTGTGTTGAGGTACAGTTATTCTCTACCTAATATGTTGAGGACTTTCTATCATGAAAGGATGTTGAATTTTGTAAAGTACTTTTTCTGTGTCTGTTAAGACAATCCTATGGGTTTTGTCTTTTGTTTTGTTAACGAGCTCAGTAATTTTAAAGTGCATAATTTATTGGCTTGTAGCACATTCACAATGGTGCACAACCAACATCACTATCTCATTCCCAAACTTTAAAAATCCCACCCCAAAAGCCAGTCATTCGTTCATCTTTAGCCACCTTAGTGTAGTGATGCATGAGCATTCAGCATTTATTAGGTGCCTCGAGGAGGAACAACATCCATTTTCAATAAAACAAGTGTCCAGCATTGAGATCAGAGGTCTAGTAATCATTCTCTGTGTTGCAGCGTTTCTAAGACTTCAGGTGTTCCTTGCAGCACTCGGAGACTTGCCAAATGCCACTCTTTTTAAAAAATCCCTATTGGCCTGGATAATTTAAAACTGAGCTGGCATCGTGGTAAAAGACAATGTGATTCACTGTTAACAGTCTCATCTCACCCTTCTGATTCTTTCACTAAATTCCACTTTGTAGCCCATTGTTCATCTACACAAATCATCAGCATTCCTTAGCTTCATAGCTTTATTCAAAATGTTCTCTCTTCCTAGAACATCCTTCCTTGGGACATTCTACTCATTTTTCAGGCCCATCTTCAGGGTCACTTCCTCTAGGAAATCTTCCCTAGTGTTGATCTCTTCTCACATAACACCCATCATGCATTGTCTAAACCTCTTTTCTCAGATGGTATGCTGTGTTATCAGAATGACTTCCCTGTATCTGTCTTTCTCTATCTGAATGTGAGCTTCCTGATGGCAGGGACATTGTCTTGTTGACCCTTCAACTTTCCCATAGCTCAATAAGTACTTCCTGAATTGAATTGAATCATAGAATGTGTTAAAATGAATTTTGATAATATTTAATTAAAATGTCTCCAGTAGTCTCAGGGGAAAAAATTTGACTAGTATTTCTAGAAAAATATACGTGTCTTAGGGCTTTTTTGGATGAAAGAAACGCAAATCTATTCAAATCATCTTAGGTATAAATTGATTTCTTGAGAAAGATAAAAGTCTCAAAAAATCTGAAGCCAAGCTGGAGATCTGGTTCCCTAAAAGGAAAGGAGCTGAGATCATCCCAGGAATTGGCAGCAGCAGGAGCCCACGGACCTTCCCTCGAGTTATTATTTTTTCTTTCAGCTAATATTTACTGTGCACCTCCCATGTGCCAGCAATGGTGGCAGGCACTGGGCATACAGCAGCCACGCAAGGATGCTACAATCTTTGCTGTCATATGACTTTCATTCTGATTCCTAATGTTAATGTAAATTGATTCTTCACCTCCATGCTCCCTCAGACTCAGTCTTTCCTACTTCAAGTTCCTGAGGGCAATCTTTTTTGTTTATTTATTTTTAATTTTTTATTTCCATAGGTTTTTGGGGAAGAGGTGGTATTTGGCTATATGAGTAACCAAATCTCACTTTAGCGGTGATTTGTGAGATTTTGGCGTACCCATCAACTGCGTAGTATGCAGTAAACCCAATTTGTAGTCTTTTTTTTTTTTTTTTTAAGACGTAATTTTGCTCTTATTGCCCAGGCTGCAGTGTAGTGCAGTGGTGCAATCTTGTCTCACTGCAACCTCCGCCTCCTGGGTTCAAGCAATTCTCCCTGCCTAAGCTTCCCGAGTAGCTGGGATTACAGGTGCCTGCCACCATGCCTGGCTAATTTTTGTATTTTTAGTAGAGACGAGGTTTCGTCATGTTGGCCAGGCTGGTGTCAAACTCCTGACCTCAGGTGATCTGCCATCCTCGGCCTCCCAAAGTGCTGGGATTACAGGCGTGAGCCACCACACCGGGCCAATTTGTAGTCTTTTACCCCTCACCCCCTTCCCATCCTTTCCCCCTGAGTCCCCAAAGTCCATTGTGTCATTCTTATGCCTTTGCAACCTCATAGCTTAGCTCCCATGTATGAGTGGGAACATATGATATTTGGTTTTCCATTGCTGAGTTACTTCACTTAGAATAATCCAGTTCCATCCAGATTGCTGTGAATGCCATTAACTCATTCCTTTTATGGCTGAGTACTATTCCTATATATATATATATATATATATATGTATATATATCAGTTTCTTTTTGTTTTATTTTATTTTAAGTTCTGGGATACATATGCAGGATGTGCAGGTTTGTGACATAGGTAAATGTGTGCCATGGTGGTTTGCTGCACCTATCAACCTATCACCTAGGTATTAAGCCCAGCATGCATTAGCTATCCTTCTTAATGCTCTCCCCACTCCTAACCCCGCTTCCCTCCCTTGATCCCCCAGTGTGTTTTCATATACCACAGTTTCTTTATCCACTAGTTGATTTATGGGCATTTGGGCTGGTTCCATATTTTTGCAATTGCAAATTGTGCTGCTATAAACATGCGTGTGCAAGTATCTTTTTTGTATAATGACTGCTTGTCCTCTGGGCAGATACCCAGTAGTGGGATTGCTGGATCAAATGGTAGTTCTACCTGAGGGGAATCTAATTGGCTGTTGGGCAGCATTGTGATCAGTTGGCTCCTTCTGGGTCAGCTGTTTGTCATCTCTGGTCATGGGGGCTACAGGAGATGAGAGCTGGGCGAGGGGAGGGCAAAGACTTTTCTCAGAGAGGAGATCAAGAGCTGGGTCAAGCACTCATGTGTGCCTCATTAAAAAATCATCTTTATTTTACATGATTTGTAAACATTTATGATTCATTTTATGTCCTATAAGGCACCAGATTCCAAAGGCGATGCTAATAAAAGAAAAGCCATTTCATATTATGAAAGTAACAGCATATGCTTCTGTGGGAAGCCAGGACAATTGCTGCTTTAATTTGAAAGAAAGTTCTGCCCAAGCAACTAGCTCTGTCAGTGAATATCGTAGATCGCTTTTGGAGTTGGGACCTTAAAGATCATCTAGTTCTGCTGACCTGTTTTCTTTTTTCTTTCTTCCTTTTTTTTTTTTTTTTTTTTTTTTATAGTTGGAGTCTTGCTCTGTCACCCAGGCTGGAGTGCAGTGGCACAATCTCGGCTCATTGCAACCTCCACCTCCCAGGCTCAAGCAATCCTCCCACCTCAGCCTCTGAAGTAGCTGGGACTATAGGCGCCTGCCACCATGCCCGGTTAATTTTTGTATTTTTAGTAGAGAGGGGGTTTTGCCATGTTGGCCAGGCTGGTTCCGAACCCCTGACCTCAAATGATCTGTCCGACTTGACCTCACCAAGTGTTGGGGTTACAGGCGTGAGCCACTGTGACCAGCCTTTGACCTGTTTTCCGGGTGAAAAAATCTGAGGGCCAGGTGGTGGTGGCTCATGGTTTTAATTCTGGCACTTTAAGAGGCCAAGGCGGGAGGATTCCTTGAGCCTAGGGGTTCGAGACCAGCCTGGGCAACATAATGAAACCCTGTCCCTACCAAAAATACAAAAAATTAGCCAGGTATGCCGATGTATGCCTGTGGTCCCAGCTACTTGGGAGGCTGAGGTGGGAGGATTGCTTGAGCCTGGGAGGTGGAGGTTGTAGTGAGCTGAGATTGCGCCACCACACTCCAGCTTGGGTGACACAGCCAGACTCTGCCTCCAAAAAGAAAAAAAAAAAAAAAAAAGAAAAGACGAGAAAAGAAAAGGCTTTTCTCTGGTCGAGGTCAAGGTCAAGGATCTGTCAAAGGTGGAGCTGGGAATGGAACTCAGGTTGTTGCTGTCGTTATTAATCCATGCTTATAGAAACTTGCTTTTTTCTTTTCATTTACCCTTCATCCATTCCTCCTTCTCTTTTTCTTTCCTTTTAAAAACTCTTTAATCAGTTTCTTTCCTTAAATCGTTAAAGCATACAGATGGTTTTAAAAAGTAGTATATAAAAGTATACAGGGAAAAGTATTTCTCCCTCCCACTCCAGTTCCTATCCTTAGAGGCTACCACTGCTTCTAGCATATCTTTACAAAGATAGTCTATAGAGTCTAAGCATGTGTGTGTGTTATTATTTTTGCATTTTAAAATCATATCTTGAAGATCATATATATATGTAACATCCTGGGGATCGGGGGCAGTCATACCTAAACTGAGTTTCAGTTTTTAAAAAATTTGTTCTTTGTTTTTTAACCACTGTATAGTATTCCATCATTCCATGATATGAAAACACTAATTTATTTAGCCGAGTTCTCACTGATGGACATTTAGGTTGCTTTCAATCCTCTGCTATTACAAACAATGCCTTAAAGAGCACTCTTCATGCCCGTCAATGATAGACTGGATAAAGAAAATGTGGTACCTATACACCATAGAATACTATGCAGCCATAAAAGGGAATGAGATCGTGTCCTTTGCAGGGACATGGATGGAGCTGGAAGCCATTATCCTCAGCAAACTAACGCAGGAACAGAAAAACAAACATTGTATGTTCTCACTTATAATTGGGAGCTGAACAATGAGAACACATGGACACAGGGAGGGGAACAATACACACCGGGGTCCTGTAGGGGAGTGGGGTTGGGAGAGGAAGAGCATCAGGAAAAATAACTAATTCATGCTGGGCTTAATACCTAGTTGATGCGTTGATAGGTGCAGCAAACCACCATGGCACACGTTTACCTATGTAACAAACCATCCTGCACATTTACCCCGGAACTTAAAATAAAAATAAAAAACAATCCAAAAAGCACTCTTCTACATATGTCTTTGTGTATGTGTGAGTAATCCCTGCCCCCTCTTCTATCTTCTCCATCAAGTTAATTAATGGAATCAGGAAAGACAGAAACAAAAAGGAACATTTGGTGGTGAGGTAATATAGGTCTGAGTGGAGAAACTGGAGACAGAGTATCTTGGTCAAGATCCTTCGACTTGTGAGTAACAGGAATCAACTTGAACTTGAAAAATGGGAAGAAGGTAAGAGGAATTTATTGGCAGGTCCAGGAGTATCACACAGAACCCCCAAATCTCAGGAAGCAGAAAGCCATCAATGATGTAGTCAAGTCTCTTTTTGCCTTATTTCTGCTTCTCTCTGAAATCGAACTCATCTTCTTTTTCTGCCTCCCAACTCTTTCTGCTCCTCCTTGTACATGGAGGAAGACAGTGATACTGCGTGGGACTCCAGTATGTGGATCCTCAGCACAGACTGGTTGGCTTTTCTTTAGTCTAAGATGGATGATGAGGACCTGATTAGCCACAAAAGTGACCTGATTATTGGTTAAATAATCAGCAAACCTGAACTTGTTCTTCTCTTCTTAACATTTTCTTTCTTTTTTGAGATGGAGTCTTGCTGTATCGCCCAGGCTGGAGTGCTGTGGCATGATCTTGGCTTACTGCAACCTCCACCTCCCAGGTTCAAGAGATTCTCCTCCCTCAGCCTCCTGAGTAGCTGGGACTACAGGTGTGTGCCACAATACCCAGCTAATTTTTGTATGTTTTTGTAGAGACGGGTTTTGCCATGTTGGCCAGGCTGGTCTCGAACTCCTGACCTCAGGTGATCTGCCCGCCTGGGCCTCCCAAAGTGCTGGGATTACAGTTGTGAGCCACCGTGCCTGGCCTCTTAACATTTTTTGATGAGGTACCATCTACTATCGGAAAATTCGGAGCTTCTTAGCAAGGTAGTTACATTTTTTAACCTGACCTTCTACTTGACCTTGCTGTCCAGTCTGTTCTGTTCAAACGCCCCAGGTTCTGGTCATGCCAAAGATTGAATCATTTTCTTATATATGCCAAGGATGCATGACTTGGCCAGCAGAGTACAAGGTAGATTTCAGCCCCACCTCATCCTTGGTTGGTGCCTCTCTGGAGTGCATGTCTCCATAACATGTGAGCAGAAGTAGGAGATTAGAGCCAGAAAAGATTAGGAAAAACCCTTGATCATGGGATGGGGGTTAATGCTGGGTTTTCCATTATATGGATATGGCATTTGAATTACTTTTACCCAAGTTAGAAAGGTCCTGGTGGTCCTGGTAATACAATGTCCATGGACAATGAAATCTGGGGTTAGCACCTGGGTTTCACAGACACCTTCCCCATACTTTCAGATCTCCCTATTTTGCCCCTGTCCTGGCTAAGCTGGCTATGGCCTCTGAAGACACCATGACTATCAGAGTTGGCGCAGCTGCTGTTGTTGATGGAGTGGATGTCCCTATACACATTTGGAGGCCAGGAAGTCCATCACCAGGTCCGGTTGAGTCTGCTGACCTGTGGGATTGGTCCTCTGTTGTAACCTTGAATTACTGACTTTTTTTTTCCCCTGAGACGGAATCTCACGCTCTTGCCCAGGCTAGAGTTTAGTGGCGTGAAGGCTCACTGCAACTTCTACCTCCCAGGTTCAAGCAATTCTTGTGCCTCAGCCTCCCACATAGCTGGGATTACAGGCACCTGCCACTACGCCCAGATAATTTTTGTATTTTTAATAGCGATGGGGGTTTCGTCATGTTGCCCAGGCTGGTCTTGAACTCCGACCTGAAGTGATCTGCCCGCCTCGGCCTCCCAAAGTGTTGGGATTAAAGGTGTGAGCCACCATGCCTGGCCAATTATTGCCTTCTTACTTTTATCCTGGAATAAAGCAACTGACAGTGTTCCACTTCTAGCATTGAGTTTCCTGGTCTGTTCTCCACGAAGAAGCCGGTCATCCTTTAAAAATGCAGATCTTGGGCAGGTCACGTCTGCTTCAGTGCTATTTCTGTGCCCTAAGGTTAAAATTCAAACCTCCTACAAATCTCTGTTTGATCTGGACCTTGGCTACCTCTCAGCCTTAACCCCCATCTCCTCCCCACCCTCCTAGCTCATTAAGAGTTTTACGTAGCTCATGAGCAGTCATCCTTATTGGTAACTTAGTTTAAGCATTATTTGCTATACTGGTTTTCTCTTGCTTTTGTAGCAAGTTACCACAAAAGTGTCTTAAAACAGGCAAAATTTATTCTCTTACAGTGCCGGAAATTAGAAGTCTCAACTGAGTCTAAAGGGATTAAAATCAAAGTGTCAGCAGAGTTGGCCGATTCCTTCTGGAGGCTCCAAGGAAGCATCTATTCCTTGCCCTCTTTTTTAGCTTTTCATGTCCTTTTCCAGCTTTTGTGACTTGTGGACCCTTCCTCCCTCTTCAAGAAACATCACTCCAATCTGTTCCTATCATCACGTTTCCTTTTCCTCTTCCGTCATCAAATCTCCCTCAATCTCCTTTTTTTTTTTTTTTTTTTTTTTTTTTTTTTTTTTTTTTTTTTGAGACACAGTCTCACTCTGTCGCCCAATCTGGAGTGCAGTGGTGTGATCTCGGCTCACTGCAACTTCTGCCTCCCATGTTCAGGCAATTCTCCTGCCTCAGCCTCCCGATTAGCTGGGGTTACAGGCTTATGCCACCACGCCTGGCTAATTTTTGCATTTTTAGTAGAGATGGGGTTTCACCATGTTGGCCAGGCTGGTCTCTAACTCCTGACCTCAGGTAATTCACCCGCCTCGGCCTCCCAAACTGCTGGGAGTACAGACATGAGCCACTGCAACCCGGCCTCAATCTCCTTTTGATAAGAACATTTGTGATTACATTTAGGGCCAACTTGGATGATCCAGGATATTTTCCTCATCTCCAGATCTTTAGTATAATCACATCTGCAAAGTCCCTTTTGCTAGGTAATAGGTTTTAGGTTCCAGGGATTAGGACCTGGATATCTTGGGGAACCATTATGACTGCTCCAGCCCACCATTCTACCTTCCTGATGTCCAGGTTGTTTTACATGTATTAAACTCTCCGCCTGGTTCCAACACGATGCTATCCTCCGATCATAGCATTTATTACATATCTTATAATTGTCTCAAGGAAAGGGCTGGTTATAGACACACCAATCCTCTATCCTTTCCTGAGCACATAGGAAAACTATGTGTCCCAGCCGCCTTGGTTCTTCAATTTGGCTCATGTGACTGAGTTCAAGTAATGGAATATGGTGGGAATGATATATGCCACTTCCAGGCTAGGCCAGATATTGCCCCACTTGATCTTTTCTCACCTCCATCCACGTGGCTTGAAGTAAATGATTTCAGGATGATGCTGGATTTCTAAGTCATCATTTATTCTGTTAAGGCACTGAGATTTTGGGCTTGTTTGTCACAGCAGATGACCTAACCTGACTATTTAATCTGTTTTCTCTATTGCATTGTAATCTCTATCTTATTTATTGTTGACTCCAGCCCCTAATGTAGTGTTTGGCACAGAGTGAACCTCTAATAAGGGCTTGTTAAGTGAACGAGAGGCAGTTGGATTTGGGATGAGACATGGGTGTGGGAGTGGCTGGAGTGAGACTAGACGGACTTGCAATTGTCATTGTGAGAAGTGGTAAGGGCCTGAACTAAAGCAGTGACAATGGAGACAAAAGGAAAGGAAGGATTTGATATTCACTTAGAAGGGAGAATTGACAGAACTTAGTGACTGTTGGGATATGGAAGTCGAGAAGCAGAGTGATGTCAAAAACCTCCCAGTTTACTGGCTTGGACATGTGTCTGCATATTGGTACACCAAACTTTCAAATTTCCAAGGGTTGTTCTGAATATGTAGGCGAAAACACAGCTTATTCAGCTCTCTATGACTGTTAGTTCTTCGGTTGCAGTAGAATTCATGTGTAGCAGCTTCTGAATCTGCAAAGTACCTTTTGCCAGGTAATAGGTTTCAGGTTCTAGGGATTAGGACCTGGATATCTTGGGGAGGGGGGCAATTATCCAGCCCACCACTCTACCTTCCTGACCCCCAGGTTGTATTAAATGTATTAAACTCTCCCTTGAGTCCGACAGGATGCTATCTTCCAGTCATAGCATCTATTACATGTACTACAGTTGTTTCTTGAGCCAAAGGCTGGTTATATACTCGCCAATCCTCTGAATATTGTTGGTTGGGCAGCCTTGGTGATATGGAGATTTTCATTTGATTGTGGTTGGTAGTAATGAGATTTAAGCTATATGGTAAATTGATACAAAATAGGCTGCATTTATTCATGTGTCACACATATGCATGTCCCGATTTTCAGTGTAACTTTGTGGCTTTTTCTATCAAGAGAAGTCTATTTCTCTACCCCCTGAATCTGGACTGGCTTTATGGCTTGATTTGGCAAATAAAATGTAGCAGAAGTGATGGGGCGCATGTTCTGACATCGGATCTCAACAGGATTTGTGTGTTTCTTCTTCCTTTCTTCCCTTTCTTTCTTTCTCTCTCTCTCTTTCTTTTTGACAAAGTCTTGCTCTGTTGCCAAGCTGGAGTGCAATGGGCTATCTTGGCTCACTGAAACCTCCACCTCCCGAGTAGCTGGGACTACAGGCACCATGCCCAGCTAATTTTTGTATTTTTAGTAGAGACGGGGTTTCACCATGTTGGCCAGGATGGTCTCCATCTCTTGACCTCGTGATCCACCTGCCTCGGCCTCCCAAAGTGCTGGGATTACAGGTGTGAGCCATCGAGCGTGGCCTCTTCTTGCTTTCTTAGGACCTGTCAAGCCGCTATGCTAAAAAAGCTGGGCTAGCCTGAGGGAGTATGAGACCTCACGGAGTGGAGAAGAGCTGTCCCAGCTGAAGTGTATTCCAGGTGAACCTGGACACAGCTGGCCTGCAAGACAGCAAATGCATGAGTGAGCCCACCCAAGATCAGGATCGTCCAACTGAGACCAACCTTATTTGCCAGCCCACAGAACTGTTAATTAAATAAAAATGGTTGTTGTGAGCTGGTAAGCTTTGGGGTGATTTGTTACATGGCAAAAACTAACTGATACATTCTATATTTACAGGAGTCTGAGCAGAGAGACAGGGGGTCTGCAGAGTAAACAATTGTGGGGTTTTCATCTAGTCTCCATTGATTCCTGGGGATACACTAAGTTATTTTAATCAATGTAGTTAGCTGGAAAATGCATGATCCCAAAACCTATTTTCGTTTCATAGCATAGTTGGAAGGAATTAAATTATTTAGATAATTGCTTCAACTTACTACTTCATTTGTAAACAAAAGCTACTGTGAAGCTCTTAAATTAGTTGCCACAGACTTGAATTTCACCTTTAATAAAATGACTAAAAATTGGTGTGGTTTAACCCCAATTAACAGGTTTGCTAATTTTTCCCTGATAAGAATTTTTTTTAAATACCACACACACACATCCCTCATAAACACAAAACTAACATTTACTAACTCCAACGTTATTTGAGAAAGTAAATTGTGACACTAATACAATGTCCAACAAATGTGAAAGGTGTTTACTCAACACATTTCATCAGCCTTATTTTTTCTCAATTTCCTATGAACACTGAAACCTTCAACACATATTGGTATTGTTCTAGCATTTGAGAACTGCTTTTTTTTTTTTTTTTTTTTTGAGAAGGAGTTTCACTCTTGTCGCCCAGGCTGGAGTGCAATGGCATGATCTCAGCGCACTGCAACTTGCACCTCCTGGGTTCAAGCAATTCTCCTGCCTCAGCCTCCTGAGTAGCTGAGATTACACAAGCCCACCACCACGCACGGCTAATTTTGGTATTTTTAGCAGGGATAGGATTTCACCATGTTGGCCAGGCTGGTCTCATACTACTGACCTCAGGTGATCTGCCCACCTCAGCCTCCCAAAGTGCTGAGATTACAGGCGTGAGCCACCCCATCTGGCCTAAGAACTGCTTTTGAAGAATGTCTACCAAAATTCTTCCTGCTGCTTCTGAAAATGCTTACATGCATTTAACTATGACTTCTCAAGTGCCACCACCCCTGAGAAGCCATCCTTTTCTCTGTAAATGGAGCTAAACATCCTCTTTTAAGTTCCTGTAACCTTAACCCCTATTTCTGCTAGAGGTGCATCACCTATTTACGGGACCAGCTACAATATTGGTGGTGCTCAGTGCAAAAGTCAAAATGATTTTTCCCAGTGCCGAGCACTGAACCAAGCATGGGGCCCTTTAGAACATGGAGAACTGTGGGACTGCACAGGTCCCATACCCATAAGGCCTTCTCTGTCTCTATATTTCATCTTCACCTGAAGATTTTGAGATCATGGAGGGCAAAGCCCTTGTCTCATTCATCTATCTTTCTGGACATCAGCGCATTGCCTGGCATCTTGTCATCCTTCAGGTTTACTGTAGTAAGAGTGACCATCTATTAAGTACTGCTGAGGTTCTATTCACTGGCCACGCACTTTATGCAAAGTATCAATCATCTGTAACAGCCCTGGGTACAGGCACCCTTCTTATTCCCATTTTGCAGATGAGAAAACCAAGGCTTGGAGAGATTAAGTGATTTATTCAAAGTCATAGATATCCTATGAGAAAGAGCCAGAACTTAAACACAGCCATGACTCAGTGGGTTTCAGTCAATTTTGCCCCTCAGGGGACATTTGGCAACGTCTAGCAGCATTTTTGGTTGTCATAACCAGGGGTTGCTATTGGCATCTATGGGTAGAGTACAGGGATGCTGTTAAATGTCCTACAATGAACAAGACAGCACAAGACTTTCTCACCCACGTGTTCCATACAGGGGCATGTTCCCAGTAAGTACCCACTTATGGTAGTGACTATGTTTACTGACTTGATGTGTTCAGAGGAAATCGACTTTTTTTCTTTGCAGAGCAAAATGAACCCGGATGATTCTTTTCTCCTTTTAATATTTTTCAAAGGCTCAGGAAACAGGCTGGGGCAATTTTCCAGGGAGTAGTGCTCCACTTCCCACCCACCCCAACACAGAATTATCCACTCCAAAATGTCTATAGTGCTGAGATTGAGAAACCCTGGATTGAGGGAAGACCAAAGCCTGTGCTTCCTAAACTTCAGTTTTTAGTACCAGACACTTCACATTGTTTTCTTTATTTTTATTTCTTTATTTGTAAATACTATAATGTCTTTTTTCCATAAATTGACTTTACATTGATAGACTTACAATTATTAACTAATTTATTCCAGTGAATCCATGTTTGATGCATTATTATTTTCTCTTGAATACACATTGAAATAACTATAAAACTATTAATATAAAAAAGATCTTTGTTGGGGTACCACCAAAAATCATCTTCCCTACCACCACCAGTCCCGAGGAACCAAACTTCAGACCTAGTTCACTTTTTTTTTTGAGATGGAGTATCCTTCTGTTGCCCAGGCTGGAGTGCAGTGGTGTGATCTTGGCTCACTGCAACCTCCGCCTCCCGGGTTCAAGGAATTCTTCTGCCTCAGCCCCTCGAGTAGCTGGGATTACAGGCATGCACCACCATGCCTGGCTAATTTTTGTATTTTTAGTAGAGATGGGGTTTTACAATATTGGCCAGGCTGGCCTTGAACTCCTGACCTCATGATCCTCCCACCTCGGCCTCCCAAAGGGTTGGGATTACAGGTGTGAGCCACCACACCTGGCTCAGACCTAGTTCACTTCTATAAGGCTTCCCTCATCTCTTCAGAAGAGAATAGAATACATCAAATCAGCTTTTTGCTTGAAACTGGCAAGGTGCTAGCTACATTTCACTTCTGTTTTTTCCTCTCTTTTTTTTTTCTCTTCAAGGCCAACAGTTGCTTAAAAACCTCTTTGAAACCCTAAAAGCCACCTGAGGAAGACAATTAACAAACCACTCATTCTGGTGAGGGCCAGAGCACATATAATTCAATTTGTTGAGTTGCTTATGGACAGTGGTTGCAATGTCCTAGTAACCAAACATCCTTTGTTATTAAGACATGATTCCCTTCTCTAATTGTTAGGGAGTACAATTGCATTCTTTTTGCTGTGTGCACTGCAGTCTGACATAATTAAGGCTAGAGCAAATGAGATTCTTCTTTAGATATTAAAAGTGCCTGTGTTGTAAATAATAATGTCATCCTCTCTTTCACAGAAAGCACTTTCATTAAGAGCTGCACTTTAATATCAATGCATTTGCATGAATTCATTTGGGTTGTGGTGGGGGGACATTGATGATGATTTTTAATCTCCCATGAGTTCGCCAGGTGTTCCAATTAGGTCATTTATAGCACCCACCCTCCCTGTCAGGAGCCCTGAAATAAATACTTTCTCACTCACATTTTCCATACAGGGGTTTGTTCCCAGTGAGTACCCACCCATGGTAGTAACTGTATTTACTGACTTTACGTGCTCAGACGAAATTGACTTTTTTCTTTGCAGAGTAAAATGAACCCAGAGGATTCTTCTCTCTTTTTAATATTTTTCAAAGGCTTGGGAAACAGGCTGGGGCAATATACCATGGAGGGGCGGCCACTACAGTAGACAGGAACAGGAAGGGGATCTGGTTTGGGGAAAGCTCATGGGGGAATAGGAGGTTTAAGGTTTATGAATCATTGGCACATAAGCCACACAGGGTGGCTCTCTGCTTCCTTCCCAAGCACAAGCTCTGTGCTCTTCTTGACACAAACAGGGGGCAGTCTCTGTTAATTAAAGCGAGGAGCAGCAGCCACAGTGAGCCTCCTCTGAGGACGGGAGTCAAATGTCCAGGTGACATGCAATATTTTACAGAGATTGGATGCAGATTCTGAAATGGACTTTTCTGTCCAGATTTTGTCTCTTTTCTCTGAAGTATTTTTTTAATCAAATGTACAAGTACCTTAAAACTCCCAACCCTTGCAGAAAGGTGTCTGTGACCTACTGTTCTCCCACGTCCCTGGTTAAACTCTGCCCTAATACCTGCTGAGGTGGAGTCGGGCACAGAGTGGAGGAAGAGGCCTGGGTTAGGAGTCGGGCGTCTAAATCCAGCCCTGGTGGGATCATTGCTGTCCATGTGATCTCCCACAAAGGTCTTCACCTCTGAGCTACAGCTTCCTGGAACATAGGAAGCCCGCTGGAGGGTCCCTTTCCATGTCCGATGTAGTATATAGAAAACTCCCACCCTTTATATACATAATGACGGCAGATACCCCATCATCTGTGCCCTAAGTGTTCCTTTCATCTCTTCGTTTAAGACAGAATCTTGCATAAATTAATTAATACAGCCTATGCATTTTTTTGAGTGTTTACCACACTTAGAACTGTACCCCCGGGCTGTGCCCTGCAGCCCCATGCAACCCCAAAGTCTCAAATCCCTGGAGTTGCGCAGGGCTGGAGGGCGCAGCCATGGACCGGCAAGGCAGCTCCCTATGCCTGGGTTCTAGGGCTGGGGACATGGTAAGGGAGTCAAGGCCCTCTCCATTACACAGTTTACATCTCAGGGCAGGCAAACAGACGAAAACGCAAATACATAATATAGTAGGAGGTAGACAGAAAGTTTGGAGGCCTATTTTATGTAGTGGCTGGAGGGCAGTTTCTGGACTCAAATTTCTTGGGTCAAAAGTCAATTCTGGCACTCATTTCGCAGAGCTACTTGGGCAACTGGTTTAACTGCTTTGGGGCTCATTCTCTCCCTCTGTGGTGTGGGCCTGGTACTATTACCTAAGGGAGAGAGAGTTACATGAAACCAGTCACTTGGTGGTTCAGCAAATATTTCCAGACTGTCTGCTATACACTGGGCACTGCTCTAAGCTTCCTTGAGGAGCTGCTTTTAGAAAAAGCAAGCTTAGTGGGTATGTTGCAGGCACTGAATAAATGTCAGCTCTCATTAGCTCTCACACACCAGTGCTTGTGTTTGTAGGACTCACAAGGTGGTGGTGGGCGTGGGCTGCCAGTCATGACAGACTTTCCATACTGTCCTATTTTGGGGATCCTATTATAATGAATCTGGTGAATCTGGATTAAACGTGTTCATACCTTCCCCAGGTGGGTTTGGAGTATAATACTCCTGGGTATGCCCTGTCAATGTCCTGCTGTGTGTTTGCAAATCTTTTTTGAAACATCAAAAGGTGACATTTTTTTTCAAAGAGAAGGGGCGATAAGCCAAACTTCCTCTCATTTGGAGAAAACTTGCAACAGAGTCCCAATAAATCCTCCCACGCTTTCTCAATTCAGGGGACCCTAGTAAACCATTTTACATGTCTCCCAACTTTTCGTTCTCTGAAGATGCCCTGAGAAGCCCTTGACTGCAGCCAAGTGGAGAGGAGGGTTGTGGAAACATTATCTCCTTGCAAATCGCCTAGCAGCCTGCAAAGTGTATACTTAGTTAATGCAATTAAAAAACAAAACGCCGGGGCGTGGGGAGATCTAAATTTGGTGCAGCAGCTTTGGTGCAAATCCTGTTTTGGGGCTACTGGAGTCAAATTCAAGCAGAGGAGAGAAAGAGGTGGGAGAAATGAGAGAGGGCCTCCGGGGAGCTGGAATTCGCTAGGAGAGAGAGGGCAGATTTGGAAACACAGAGGAGACGGGAGGCTGGAAGCTGAGGAAGCAAGGCAGAGCTCTGCAGCCCCCGGTGAGGATTTCCGGGGGGATCCGTGGGGACAGGGGCCAGCCAGCTCCAGAGACCGATGCGCGGGTTCCAGGTCCGGGAGGGTGGCTGAGGCTGGGTGCCCAGGCCTTGCGCTGCGCCAGATCCGGGAGCGCAGAGGCGGCGCCGCGGTGTGCCCTCCTGTGGAGCGCAGAAAACGCTGCGGGGGCGAAGAGGGACAGAAAGCGGCAGGTTCGAGAGGCTGGGGGACTTCCAAGGAAAGACCTTCCAGGACACGCCATAGCCTCGGCCTTATTCCGCTGTCCCCTCTTACCCCCCGACCTTCTTTGATTAGTTCATCCCGAGCCCCTCTCCCCCAGAAGGTGCTTATCCCTGGCCCAGGGGCTTGCCACCTGTCCTTCCCAGCTCTGCCTGGGTCCTTGCTTGGGCCCAGGGAGTTGAGCCATGCGGGTTGCGCGCAGGGCTGGAGGGCGCAGTCCGGAAGGGCAAGGCGGCCCCGCACGCCTGGGAGGGGCGATCCTGACCCGACTGCACCCAGTCTGTCTTGGAGTGAAAGCCATCTAGTCTGCCCCATCCTCTCCGAGTCATCCTTCCCCTGATGGACAGATTTCGGCCGCCGCTCCTGCACACGCACCAGTGAAAAAACTACGAGCTGAGCCGCCTCTGCGCTCTGGACAGGGCTGAGCCGCGCCTCCTACCCAGAGAGGGCGCGGGAGGTCCCGCCGCGGTTTTCCACCTGCCGGGAAATCCGAGAGGCTCCTCTAGCCTCGGCGGCTGCCGAGCTCGCTCTTCCCCGCCCGCTCGCCTGGCTCAGCTCTGCACGCCCCTCAGCTAGCTCCCGCTCGAGTCACCTCTCCCCGCGCCCCCGCCCCTCTAGAGCTCGCGCCCTCCCCCCCCCCCACCCGCGCCTCCTCTGCCCGCCCTCCTCCCCTCCCCCTTCCCTCCTGCCCTCCCTTCATTCCACAAGTGTCGCTTCGCTCTCTCCAGCGCACTTGGCGAGCTGAAGAGGTGAGAGGGATACTGCGAGAGGGCTCGGGGCGGCCAGTCCGGGGCTGCCGGCCAAGGCTAGGCGCTGCCAGCCCGATTCTCCTCTGCTTTCCACCCCCGCCTCACCCAGTGGCCGGCCGGACCTGCACCCCGCGCTTGCCCCCGCTCATCCTCCCCCCGCCCGGCCAGGCGCGCTCCTCCCCGGCCGGCCCCTCGGCGCGCGGCGCGCTGGAGGCGAACGCGGGCTGAGGGGAGCGCAGTGGCCGCAGACCACCGAGCGCCCCGCGCCGCTCCCTGCATGTGCGGCCCGCGGCGGCTCGCAGTCCCCGGCAGCAGCCTCGGCAGCTTCGGCCGCGCCTCGAGAGGCGGCCGCAGCGGCTCCAGCGGCGGCCAAGCGGCCGAGCTCGGGCTGGGAGACACCATGCGCCGCGTCCTCCGGCTGCTCCTCGGTTGCTTCCTCACCGAGCTGTGCGCCCGCGTGTGCCGGGCGCAGGAGCGAGCGGGGCACGGGCAGCTGGCGCAACTGGGCGGCGTGTTGCTGCTGGCGGGGGGCAACCGCTCCGGGGCCGCCTCCGGAGAGGCCAGCGAGGGCGCCGAGGCATCGGACGCGCCCCCGACCCGGGCGCCCACGCCAGACTTCTGCCGGGGCTACTTCGATGTCATGGGCCAGTGGGACCCGCCGTTCAACTGCAGCTCGGGCGACTTCATCTTCTGCTGCGGGACTTGTGGCTTCCGGTTCTGCTGCACGTTTAAGAAGCGGCGACTGAACCAAAGCACCTGCACCAACTACGACACGCCGCTCTGGCTCAACACCGGCAAGCCCCCTGCTCGCAAGGACGACCCCTTGCATGACCCCACCAAGGACAAGACCAACCTGATCGTCTACATCATCTGCGGGGTGGTGGCCGTCATGGTGCTCGTGGGCATCTTCACCAAGCTGGGGCTGGAGAAAGCGCACCGGCCCCAAAGGGAGCACATGTCCAGGTGGGCTGCCTCCCCTTCGCCCTCCCCTCGGGGCTTCGCTCTCCCTGCTCTCTCCTCCCCACCTTCCCCCAGGCAATGGCGCTCCCCACGGTCCTCGCTCCCCGCATCCCAGCCTCTCCGCTGGGGGATGTCACCGGGAAGCCAACTTCGGCTTGGAGCGCGGAGAAGGGGCGCTGGGCTCAGCACAGGTGTGGGTCTGAGCGTGTGCGTGTGTGTGTGAGCGCGCGCGTGTGTGTGTGTGTGTGAGACTCTGCTCCCTCGCCCTCTGGCCGCCTCCTCCCGCTGGTGATTGAGGCGGACTTGAGACACATAGTCTGGGAGCCCGTGGCCCTGAAGTCTTGGGATTTGGGGAGAGGGTCCATGGCACCCCTCGGATTCCAGGTGCTAGCTATTTGGTAAACAGGGGCAGGCGAGCCCGAAGGGGGAGGGGGGCGTGTGTGAGCCCGAGCGCGCGTGTGTGAACGAGGGAGGGTCAGAGTGAGTGCCGCCTGCAACTCGTACGACTCGCTAAAAGGAGACGAGGGAGGTGGAGTGAGGGGAGAGAGAGAACAAAAGCCTTGCTTGGAGCGGCCGCCTCGCTTTCCCAGAGCCTCGCGGTCCCTGGATTTGGGACCTCAGCTGCCCCCGCCCCTTTACCCACCTCATCCCTTTCTCTGGCCACCGCCTCTCCCTGCCCAGGGCCGTGGCCATTGCTACAGATTGAGCCCCTTGCCCTGGCTGGCGTGGACTCCGGGGGCCCGAGCCCCCTCCTCGTGCGCCCTCACTTCCAAGCACCCTGATTTCGTCAACTTTCGGGTTTGCCTTGTTCATTATGCAAGCCCCAGCACCAGCTAGTTGCAGCAGATGGGAGAAGGCTTTGGGGGATTAATGGAGCTATTTGCCTTTTGCTTTTTTTTTTTTTTCTTTTAAGTGTCTAAATCGATTCGCAAACTCCGTAACTTTGGAGGCAGAGGACGCAGCCACTAGGAGCACTAAGCCCCCGGCCGCGGGAGAGGCTGGGGGTTGGCGTGAGGTCCGCGCGGGCGGGGTGGAAGGAGCGACTAGCGGCCTGCGAACAGCTGGATGGTTGGGGCATAAGCTTTAACTGTCCCCTTTCCGAGTCTGGGCAACGAACTCGCTGTGTTTTCCTCTCCCCTCTCCCCACCCCTTCTTCCGCGCCCCCTCTGCCGGGGGCCTGTGTGTGCGCGCGCGTGTGTGCATGCGCTCCGTGTGATGCCTAAAAAATCTGAACAAAGAGACCCACCAAAAATAGGCAAAGGAACATCACCACCTCACTAGTAATTATTTTCTATTTATACGCAGAGTATCCGATGAGATTTTTTTTTTTTTTTTCCCAGAGAGAAGAGATTTTGGGGGAAGAGGTGAGGAAGTTCTCGGTTTGGGTCAGCAGGGAGCTGTGGGTGGATGGTGGGGTCTTGCTGCACAGAAGTAAGCTCCGAGGGGCTTCAAAGAAACCCTGACCTACTAAAGGCTTAAAGCTCTGGCCCCGCCCACCTGCCACAACCACAGGGTGTCCTGTCCCCAGCCCCACCGGCCAGGCCAGTCCCTGTTAATTCCCGGGTCTGTGTTAAGATGAGGGAGAAGTGGTCTCAGGACTGCAGCAGCGGATATCGCCTTGGTAGGGAAAGATTGACTCCGAGACAGGTAGGCTGCCTTGCAGATTTGGTTAACTACTGCTGAAATCTCCACCAAGCCCTGTCCTCTCGAACCAGCTCTTTAAATAGTCCTCCTTGATGGTTGGCCAGACGGGAGGTGAGCAGGTGGGGAGAGGAGCTAACCTTTGGGCATCTGTGGGAGAAAATGATGCTAGATCAGCCCTCTTTGATCTGGGCGTTCTGGTGACAGCTCTCTACCAGTTACCCAAGGGCCCAACTTCCCGGTCCTGCCCCAATGCAGCTCTGCTGGGGGAAAAATGACCACAGCTGAGCGGGTTGCAGCTACTTTCTTCTGCAGGTATAGGGAGGGTCGGCCTGGTGGCAGAATCTAGGGGACCCAGTCCTAGGCTACCAGAGCCTCAACACAGGTCCTCCCAGTATACATTTTTTGAGAATTCCAGAATGGAGTGGAAGTGCATACTCCTGAAAAGAGAGTTGTTGATTTTTACTGGCAGCTTCTGAGGTATGATTTTCAACTGTAACTGCTGTGTAGTATTAACTAGAATGTTTTATAAAAAAAAAACCCTGTCACCAGGGGTCCCACCCTAGGCTACTTAGATCTAAATCTCTAGGGTGGGACCTGAACATCTGTATTTTTTTTTTTTTTTTTTGTATTTTTAGTAGAGACAGGGTGTCACCATGTTGGCCAGGCTGGGTTTGAACTCCTGGCGTCCAGTGATCCTCCCACTTCAGCCTCCCAAAGTGCTAGGATTAAAGGCATGAGCCACTTTGCCCAGTTGCATCTGCACCTTGAAAAGCTCTCCAGGTGATGCTAATGTGTAGCCAATCACTGTTAAGGAAAAGGAACTAATGCCTGCTGAGCACTGTACAGGGAGCCAGGCACTGTACTGGGTGTGTGGGTGTGTGTGTGTGTGTGTGGGTGTGTGTGTGTGTGGGTGTGTGTGTGTGTGCGCGCGCGTGCAAGTAAACACTCTCTCACTTAGTTCTCACAACTATCTTATGGGACAGGTACTATTTTAATATTCATATGCATGCAAGAAAATCATGGCTCAGGTGAGGTGCTGTGTCCAAGGTCACACAGTTAGGAAATTGTGCATTATCAGTCTCCCGGTTTTAATTGTGTCTGGGACAGATGTTTTCAGATTGAATAAACGTCAGGATCTGGGACAGTGTCCTAAAATGCAGATTCTTGAGTTCTATCCGCAGAGATTGTGAATCAGTAGGTTCTGGGTGGGCCCGAGAAATCTTCATTTAACACCGCCCACTCCCCTAATGGCTCTGAGATAAAGTGGTCCACACTTGGGGAAACACTGGTCTTGGGTTTGGGGATATTTCACAGGGTTGAGGGATGGATAAATTAATCTAGTAGAAAGGAGAGGAGCCACTGTGAATCTCTTATTTTATTTGCATTTTTTTTTTTTTTTTTTTTTTTTTGAGACAGAGTCTCGCTCTGTCACTCAGGCTGGAGTGCAGTGGCAGGATCTCTGCTCACTGCAACCTCCGCCTCCCAGGTTCAAGTGATTCTCCTGCCTCAGATTCCTGACTGGCTGGGACTACAGGTGTGCATCACCACGCCCGACTAATTTTTTTGAATTTTTAGTAGAGACAGGGTTCCACCTGGCCTGGGGTTGGCCAGGCTGGTCTCAAACTCCTGACCTCATGTGATCCTTCCACCTCTGCCTCCCAAAGTGCTGGAATTACAGGCATGAGCCACTGTGCCTGGCCGTATTTGCATTCTGTTGCTTGTTTCTCAACGTATGTAAGCTTTCTGTGGTGCTGGGGCTGCCCCAGGTACTTGCCAAATGCATCCTAGGCTGCTTACACAGTTAATCACTTGGAGTCCCAGCTATGGCAATTGACTCAGTAGCCTTTGCCGCATTGTGCCAAGCGATGCTCCAGTGGGTGTCAACATGCCAAGCTTGGCATATGAGAGGCTGCTATGACGCAAAGCAACTTCCAGGTGAAATTAACCTGCCAGTCACAGCCTCTTAATTTTTGTCTGGAGCTGCAAGGGGCCCTGAATGGGGGTTTGTTCTCATTCAGACTGAAAGCATATTCTCTTGAAAGACATAAAGCATGTTGTCGCACCCCCATTATAAACTTTGCCTCTAGTGACCAGTGAACTTGGGTTTTGCTGCAGAGGCCTCCAAGATACCAGTTTGCGGGTTCAGAGGCCTGGGCCTGTGGCCTGCTTGCTTCTGGGCTAATTAGGGCTGAGAAAAGGAGAAAGACAACAATTCC
Source organism: Symphalangus syndactylus (assembly GCF_028878055.3). Lineage (NCBI taxonomy): Eukaryota > Metazoa > Chordata > Mammalia > Primates > Hylobatidae > Symphalangus > Symphalangus syndactylus. Next base: position 77,124,121 of record NC_072440.2, on the reverse strand, counting down.
AGGAAGCGGTGGGGGGAGGCTTCTATGGGATCTTGTAAGAACAGAGCAAACACCCATTGAGCAGCTGCAAGAGCAGCCACAGTCAGTCACTATTTATTAGAATAAATGACTGCACATGGCAGCCAGCTGTGGATACCAAACCATGTAGACATGCTTTGCTTGATCTGCAAGGTATTTCTACGTAGGTGTTTTTATTTTTAAGTTTTCCTCAATTTTGTGTTGTGAAAAGTTTTAAACATACAAAAAAAACCTTGAAAAATCATAAAATAACTTCAATATATCCTTTATCTAGATGAGGATTTCTCAACCTTGGCACTATTGACTGGAGAATCCTGTGTTGTGCGGGGCTGTCATGGGCATGGCAAGATATTTGGCAGCGTCTCTGGTCTCTGCCCACTGATGCTGGTAGCATACACTCCACACCTAGTTGTGACAGTGAAAAATGTCATCTAAGGGCAAAACTGGCCCCAGTTGAGGACCACTAACTTAGATTGAACAATTATTAGTATTTTGTCATAGTTGCTTTATTGCTCACACACTCTCTCCACAGTTTTTTCTTTCCCTTCTCCTTCCCTCCATCCCCCTTCCCCCTTCCCTCCTTCCCTCCCTCCCTCCTTTCTTTTTTCCTTCCTTCCTTATTTCCTTCCTTCCTCTCTTCCTTTCTTCTCTTCTTCCTTTCCCTCCCTCCCTCTTTCCCTCCATCCTCCTTCCCCCCTTCCCTTCCTCTGTCCCTCCCTCCCTCCCTCCCTTCCTTCCTTGCTTCCTTCCTTCTTTCTTTCCTCTCTTCCTTCCTTCTTCCTTTCCTCCCCTCCTTTCTTCTGTCTTCTTCCCTTCCTCCCTTCTTTCCTTCTTTTTTCCTCCCTCCCTTCCTTCTTTCCTTCTCCCTTCCTTTTCTCCCTTCTCTTTCCTTCCTTCCCCTCCGCTCTTCTCATCTTCTTCCCTTCCTCATTTTCTTCCTTCCCTTTTTCCCTCCCTCCCTTTCTTCTTTCTTTCTTGGCTGAAATATGTGAAAATAAGTTGCAGACATGACAGTCCTTAATATCTCAGCATGGGGCTTTCCTGAGAGCAAGGACATTCTCCTACACAGCACAATTCCATTATCACACCCAGGAAAAAGAACAAAAATCCCGTAATATCATCAGACATCCAGTCATTTAAAAATTTCTCACTCGCACAAAGAAATGTCTTTTAAAGCTTGGTTTTGCACATCAGGACCCGGCTCATTGTATTTGGCTGTGAAATCTCTTTAGTCTCTATTATGCATGGTGTTTTAAAACCAAGTGAGACTCAGTTGCCAACATTTACAAACTGGGAGATCTCACGCAGAAATCCAGATTCCTGATTTCTCATGAGAACTCAGTGGGTCTGGTGACATTGGATCTGCATTTTCACACAGCAGCTATTGGTTGCCACTAAGTGATGACTGCCCCCTTCAGGAACCTCTTGGGTTCATCTCAGTCACCACCTCCACCCAATTCACTCTGTTATGTTAACTGCAGCCCCTAGAGAGTCAGTCAAGTTGGTCTGAATATCGCAGACTCCAGTCAGATGGCCTGAGATTCAATCTCAGCTCAGCCACTTAATAGCTGTGTGACCTTGGGAAGGTTGCTTCACCTCTCTGAGTCTCAGACTCTTGTCTGCAGGTGGAGGATTCACTGAGACAGGGCTTGGAAAACAATGAGCACAGGACCTGCCACATGGCTACTCCTCAGCAACTATTAACGTTTTATCACTATCCTTATTATTGAAATTTTGTACCTCTTGTCTACTGAAGAGAATTATGTTGTCATCTGGATCTCAGTAACTAACGCTTGCTCTGCTATATTTATTTAACTGTGTGACATTGACCAAGTCTCCTAACCTCTCTGGACTTGCCTTTGAATCTGAGTGGGAGGGGCTGGCAGGTGCAGAATAGGAGGGAGGGTCTATATGTGACTACATTAAATACATTGCAAAGTGTTGGCCTAAGTGGTGTTGAAAAATCCTTGTTGGTTTTGCAATTTTGCCATAAGCTTATGTGTAAATTCTCATTTAATTTCACACCCTTCCCCCATGAGGTAGGCTCTATGACAATCTGCTGTTTACGGAGGCACAGATTTCTTTCCAAGAGGATGAACCTGCCCCTGGTGAGTGGAGTGTTGGACTTCAAACCCGGACAGTCTGAGTGCAGGGATCCTTGACCACTAGGCTGCACTGTGTTTGAGAGCAAACCTGCAGGAATTCCAGACTTCTCAGATCACAAAGAAGTACATGATGCCCTGCAAACAACAGCGCATGCATCGGAGCCAGTTCAAGAAGCTACCATAAGATGAAGACTAGGAATGCTTTCTATATCGGCCCGGGCAGGCCCAGACGTCTTGGTGGAGGCGTTGGTGAGAAATGACCTTGGGGACAGAAGCGCATGTTTGAAGCTCTCTACACTTGAAGCCAGTAGGGAGCACATGTCATTATTTTGTCCACCTTCAAACAGAATTGGAAATCCAAGTGGCAAATGGCAGAGCAGGGTCCTGTGTGTTTTTAAAACATGCTTCAGAAGAACTGGCACCCCTTGCAAAGAAATAGCAACAAACAATGATAAATGCACCTCCTCCTCTTGCCTTTTGCCTTCCAATTTCTCTCCTGCCTCCCATCTTTCTATGCATTTGTGGTTATCCTGAGGCTTTGACCAGCTTCCCAGGCTGGAGAAGTCCATGTGTGCATGCATCTACTGCTGGCCACAGAAAAGTCTTAATTTATTTTTCTTTGCAGGGTATGTTGACTTCTCTTTGGGCACTGAGTCCTTGCATTTTAAAAATCAACTTCATTGAAGGATAATTTACACAATAAAATGCACACATTGTAAGTGTGTAGTTTGATGAGCTTGGACAAATGTCTACACCTGTGTAACCATTACTCTAGAAAGCTCACTCATGCCCATTGCCCTTGCATTTTTGAAAAATAAATGATGCTTCTTGTGCAAGAAGAAGTGCTCAGGAACTCTATTCACGTGTTTAAAAGTCAACACATAGATTGGACACTGGGATACCTGGAGGCTTTGAATCAAGATACTGGGACTCTGAGTTCTGTTTGGAAATATTGGTGTCATATATTTATCATTGTAATTGGAAAGAAAAGAGATGCACCATTTTCTTCTTGTTCCTTGGATAAGCTAAGCTCATTCTCACCTCGGAGCTGTTGCACTGGCCCCTGTGTGGCTGGTCCCTCCTCATCAC